>NW_028261382.1:64309385-64614385 GCF_051295495.1 Thamnophis sirtalis
CATTTTTCAATAGCTGCAATCAATCTGAGCATCCATATTATCTCTGATCCGTTTCCCCAATCAATTAAAAAAGAAAGAAAGGCAGGGTCATTTTCGCCTCCCACCTTTCTCCTCTGAGACTGTAAGATCTGGGAATGGAATGGGATGGGATAGAATAGAATATGGAATGGAATGGAATAGGATGGGATGGGATGGGATGGAATGGGGTGGGGTGGAGTGGAGTGGAGTGGAATGGAATGGAATGGAATGGAATAGAATAGAATAGAATAGAATAGAATAGAATAGAATAGAAGAATAGAATAGAATAGAATAGAATAGAATAGAATAGAATAGAATAGAATAGAATAGAATAGAATAGGAGGAATGGAATGGAATGGAATAGAATATGGAATGGAACAGAACAGGAAGGGGAAGGGGAAGGGGAAGGAGAAAGGAAAATAAAAGGAGAAGAGAAGGAGGAGAATGGGAGAAGTAGAAGCAGAGAAGAAGTAAGGAGAATGGAATGGAATGAAATGAAATGGCGTAGAGTGTAATGTAATGGCGTGGAGTAGAGTAGGGTAGGGTAGGGTAAGTGCAGTGGTGTGGAGTGGAGAGTGGAGTGGAGTGGAGTGGAGTGGAGTGGAGTGGAGTGGAGTGGAGTGGAGTAGAGTAGAGTAGAGTAGAGTAGAGTAGAGTAGAGTAGAGTAGAGTAGAGTAGAGTAGAGTAGAGTAGAGTAATGAAGGGATCTCAGAGATCTTCTTGTCCAACGCCCTGCTCGAGCAAGAGACCCTACACAATTTCTGAAAGATGACAGTCCAGTGTCTTCTTGAAAGCCTCCAGTGATGAAGCTCCCACAACTTCTAAAGGCAACTTCTGTTCCACTGGTTGATTGCTCTCACCATTATGAAATGTCTCCTTAGTTTTTGGCTGCTTCTCTCCTCGGTTAGTTTCTGTCCAATTGTTTCTCATCTTGCCCATTGGTGCTTTGGAAAATAAGTTGATCCTCTCGTCTTGGTTGGAGCCCTTCAGATATTGGGACGGTGCTATCACGCCATCCCTAGTCCTTCTTTTCATTAAACATTTCCAATTCCTGTAACAGTTTGTGACACATTTTAGCCTCCAGCACCTTCATTATCTTTGTTGCTCTTCTCTGAACTCTTTCCAGAGTCTCGGCAACTTTTTCGTATGGGGGTAAAAGTTGTGGGGTTCGTCCGCTGACATGTTTGCCATAACAAATTGGGGCAGAAAATGATTTCGAATCATTCTTGAATCTTGGAGAATTTTAAGACCCTGATTTGGGGGATGAATATTTTTCAGCCACTGACTGATAACGGATGGCTTTATTGAAGCTGCTCAGGGATCCAAATTTGTATTAAGGGAAAATAATGAAATTTTGTTCATGCGATTCGCAGGTAAGGTGGGAGATACATTTTTAGAATCTTCATCTACTGTTTGATGTCAATTTAAATGCAAATGGAAATTTTGCCCACAGTGAAATAACTAAGGGTTTTTTCCCCCTCCCTTCCATCTCCCCAAGGAACCAACAGCGAGAATCTATTTGGCTCATAATACTTTTTCATATACAAAGAAGCTTTCTTTTATGGTCTTTTTGGCGGAATGTCAGTTAATATTATTATAGCTGTTGATCTGATATTTTGATTTGCGAAAGAGAAGGAGGACAAGACTGATTCAGAGTGGAAGCATTAGCAGAATTGTGTCTTTTTTTTCCTTTGGGGCAAATGCTTCTTCGGGTTTGGATTTTGGCCACTCAAAGCTTTGTAGAAGTCCCCCCCCCCAAAAAAGTGCTTTTATTAAAAGGCAACTGGCCTTTCTTGTGTTTTTCCTTGAAGACATTTCACTTCTCACCCAAGAAGCTTCTTCAGTTCTGGAGACAAGGCTGATTCAGAGTGGAAGCATTAGCAGAATTGTTTTTTTTTTTTGCCCTTTGGGGCAAATGCTTCTTCGGGTTTGGATTTTGGCCCCTTAAAGCTTTGTAGAAGTCCCCCCCCCCAAGTGCTTTTATTAAAAGACAACTGGCCTTTCTTGTGTTTTTCCTTGAAGACATTTTGCTTCTCACCCAAGAAGCTTCTTCGGTTCTAGAGAACTGAAGAATAGAACTGAAGAAACTTCCTGAGTGAGAAACAAAACGTCTTCAAGGAAAAACAAAGAAAGTCCACTTGCCTTTTGAAATCTTTGGGATTTCAGAAGTAAGCTTTTATAAACCTACTAGCTGGTTACCCATGCTTCGCGATGAAACTATATGATCGGACAATGCAGGAGAAATCTGGTTCACTCCGGTTCAATCCATTGACTCAATGGTGGTTGGTGATTGAAACACATAAGGGAATATCACTCCCGTTGCCTTGCGTCTGGAAGCAGTTCCATAGGTGGGAGGTGTAGACATTTTGGTGAGGTACCAACGTTTAGTACTGTAAGGAACCCAGGACCACTCCTGCATGAAGGAGTGGAACGTCTGCCAATTTGAACTGAGGTAACGGAATGTGAGGCAGCTGGCAATTGGAACAGAGTTCTTTTCAGGTGGGGAGGGGGAGTAGAATATCTAACTCCTTAGCATCAGAGTGTGTTAATATAAGGCATCTGGCAGTTGGAATAGAGTTCTTTTCAGGTGGGGAGGGGGAGTAGAACTCCTTAGCATCAGAGCATGTTAATGACTGTATAAGAAATACTAATGATATGATTGTCATTTCAACAAATTCTTTCTTAGCGAGCACCTAGAAGCCAAGAGGAACGTATGTGCCAAATTTCAAGTTTGTAGGCTAGAGATTTCATGATGAGTGAGTGGTATTTGGCTTTTATATATGTAGATGAATCTCTGCATCTGTAAATTAGTAGCCTGGTTTTCTTTGTTAAATAATCCAAATAAAAGCAATCTAGAAAGCTTTAATTAGAACATCGCATGCACACACAGCCTTCTGCAAATTCTCTTCCATGTTTCTGTCACCATCTTTGTGGCAGCCCCAAGAATTACCAGCCAAGCTACGAGAATATCACTCATTTTATACCGTGGGCGCCTAGCATGATATTACAGCATCTCTGGTCATTCCAAAATGATTCACCACCAGGAGAGAATATGAAAAAGAAGAATTTTTTTAAAAAAAGAAGTGATTCTTGGCTTAAAGAACTGAAGAAGCTTCTTGGATGAGAAGCGAAACCTCTTCGAGGAAAAACAAGGAAACTCCAGTTGCCTTTTGAAAAAGCACCTTTGGGAAAACCATGTCCTGGTTGACTGAGCATCTCCACAAACACTCTGTAGATGTCCTGGACCAAATGTCCATCCTTTTCTAGACAATGACCAGAGTTTCGAGTCTCAACACCTCTCAAAAGTGCCAAATTGGCATACCTGAATTTATAGAGTTTCTACCAGCTTCAGTAAAAGCTTTGATTATCCCAAAGGTGCTTTTTCAATTCGAAGCCTTTATTGTGATTGTACATCATGTATACAATGAAATTGGTTTAACCTCTACTGGTGCAAATCTATACAAGAATGCAAGACAACATGAATAATATAAAAAATAATCCATATACAAGTAGTTAGGGGGAAAAAAACCTAGTCATACGTTTCCATATGTACAACATATTCTGTGCAACATGTATATTCTGGTGTATGATCTTATATCATGGTATATACATATTACACACTACATTGGCACCCGTGAAATTCGTCATATGAATCTGTTTGTGGTGCTATATTTAGATAGGTGACTCAGTGGCTAAGACGGTAAGCTTGTCGATCAGAAAGGTCAGCAGTTCGGCGGTTTGAATCCCAAGCACTGCGTAATGGAGTGAGCTCCCATTATTTGTCCCAGCTTCTGCCAACCTAGCAGTTCAAAAGCACATAAAAATGCAAGTAGAAAAATAGGGACTACTTTTGGTGGGAAGGGAACAGCATTCCGTGCACCTTCGCTGTTTAGTCATGCCGGCCACATGACCACGGAGACTTCGGACAGCGCTTTGAAACGGAGGTGAGTACCGCCCCCTACAGTCGGGAATGACTAGGACATATGTGCAAGGGGAACCTTTACCTTTATCTTATTGTGTTTAGGAGTCTGACAGGCCATGGGTAAAAGCTGTTTTTAAAACTGTTTGTCTGGTTGACTAAACTTCTGTATCTTCTCTCTGATGGTAAAGTGAAAAGAGACACTGGCCAGGGTGTGAATCATCCCTAAGTATCTTCCTTACTCTGCTGAAACAGCAAGACTTGGTGATGTCATCCAGTGGTGTTAGGGGGCAACCAATAGTTTCTTGTGCCAAATTAATCACTCTCTTTAGTGCCTTTGCAGATGGCAACTGGACTTTCTTGTTTGTGTTGTGGCCTGCCAGTGGAGCAGGCAGCAGATTCGGAGAGTGAGGAGGTTGGGGAGGAACATGGGCCAATCTTGGAGGCTGGGGAAGGCTCTGACGAGGGCTCTGTATCAGAGGCAGAGAGGGAGCCAGAGCCGTATGCCAGTTATCAGCTGCCTTCAGAGTCCAACATCAGTGAGGCAGACAAACAGCTGGAGCCTGTTCCCAGTGTGCACATGCGCAGAGTTGCCAGACGAAGGGAACAGCTAAAGAATAGGGGTCGACTTGGGAGTAAGGCCACAGGTGGACGATGAACGGCCACTCCCAGAGGAAATAAAAGGAGTGAAAGGAGAGTGGAGTTTGCAGGAGACAATTACTTCGCTTCATTGGTTCGTGACTCTCTGAGACTCCTTGCCAAGTTCTGCAGATATCGGCCTGTCAGCTCTCCGGCGCAGATAAGATCTGTGATCATAAATCCTCCCTAGAAAGACTTTGCTGGATGCGAATGAGCAGAATTCACAGTAAATTAATAAAAGGGTTTTTTGCCAGGACAAAGAATTTGTTTCATGCTCTTGGGAAGCCTCGGTTAGAACAGTTTGTTTGTTTGTTTGTTGAAAATGTTTCGCTTCTCATCCAAGGTCCTTCAACTGTGTCAGAAT
Organism: Thamnophis sirtalis; assembly: GCF_051295495.1. NCBI lineage: Eukaryota > Metazoa > Chordata > Lepidosauria > Squamata > Natricidae > Thamnophis > Thamnophis sirtalis. The sequence continues at coordinate 64,314,327 of NW_028261382.1, forward strand.
GGAAGAACTTTTTTTTCGGATGAGAAGCAAGATGGTTTCAAAGGGCGGGGGGGGACCCCAAGAAAGTCCAGTTGCCTTTTGCAAAAAGCATGTTTGAGACAACCCTGACCTGGATGGTTCAGAATCTCCATGGACAAAGGCTTTGATTGGTCTCATAAATGCTATTAGCCTGGCAGGTAAATAGAGCAGCCATCTCTAAATCCAAAGATGTTAAGGACAACCAGGGGAAAGAGGTTGTTTTCTTGATGTTTTTTCCAATGTTCTTGGACAATCAAAACCAGGAAATTTATTTAGTAGGTTTAGTAGCCTCCAAAACGACTCTGGGCAGCTTCTAAACCTATTCCTAACAGTTTCTCCAGCATCCATCCTGGAGTTTAGTGGCCTAAGCTCTATTTGAAGGAGTCCTTCAAGATTTAGGCACCACAGCAGTCATTTTCTGGATCCGCTCCACGCAGAAAAGGTACATCCTATCTCACAAATAGCGTTGCAATGCTTGACTTTAATTAGCACATTAAATGCCACCGTTCGCCTTTATGAGAACCAGGCGGGGTTTTCCTTTCGCAGTGGAAAAAAAAAAACCTGAGCGGTTCAATTACCTCCCCGTTAATGGATAAAGCATAATTAACATTGTCTTGTGGCTAATTTTCATTTACGCTGCCATTGCTCATCAGCCCGACATCATTCTCCCCGAAAAAGTCAACTTGTCACTTTTATGAGTCCAGCTGGTACTTTAACAGCATGGAAATTAATTCAAGATGCATTAACATACTTAAAAGTTAAAAGACAGGGGGATTAGTGGAGGATGGAGGGGATCCATCTCCATGTGTCCTTTAAGGGATCACTCAGGTGAATGGGATGGGGCTCACAGGTTAAAGCTGTTCTCTCCCAGGTTCCCAAACACGACAAAAGTGTGAAGTGTAATAAAATTATTATTTAAAAAAGTAATTTGGAATCAGAATAGAGCTGGAAGGGACCTTGGAGATCTTCTAGTCCAGCCTCCTGCTCAAGCAGGAGATCCTACACCATTTCAGATAAGTGACTGTTCAAGTCTCTTCTTTAAAAACCTCCAGTAATGGAGCGCCCACTGAAAGCAACGTTATATCTTTAAGTCATCCTCCAAAAATACCTCTTCAAAGGCATGAAGAAGCCAGATGGATCTTGACAGACTTGAACACTGGGCCCTATCTAACAAAATGAAATTCAGTGTAGGGAAAAGTAAAGTCCTACACTTAGATAAGAAAAACCAAAAGGACACATATAGACTGGGTGAAACCAGGCTTCATAGCAGTGACTGTGAGAGGGATCTTGGAGTCTTACTGGACAACAAATTAAATATGAGGCAACAGTGTGCGGCAGCAGCCAAAAAAGCCAATGCAATCCTAAACTGCATTAACAGAGGGATACAATCAAGATCAAGGGAGGTACTAATGCTACTCTACAAAGCCTTATTAAGACCACACCTAGACTACTGCATCCAGTTTTGGCACCAGGCTATAGAAAAGATGTGGAGACTCTAGAAAGAGTGCAGACATGAGCAACCAGGATGATGGGGGGGACTGGAGGCTAAAACATACGATGAACGATTGCAGGAACTGGGCCTGCCTAGTCTAGTGAAGAGAAGGACCAGGGGAGACAGGAGAGCAGTCTTCCAATATGTAAGGGGCTGCCACAGAGATAAGGGGGTCAGGCTATTTTCCATGAAGGCCAGAAAAGAAATAATGCATGGAAAGTGATCAATGAGAGATTCAACCTGGAAATAAGAAGAAATTTTCTGACCATGAGAACAATCAACCGATGGAGCAGAAGTTGCCCTCAGAAGTTATGGGAGCTTCATCACTGGAGGCTTATAAGAAAAGACTGGGCTGCCATTTGTCAGAAATGGTGTAGGGTCTCCTGCTTGGGTTGGGGTTGGACTAGATGACCTATAAGATCCCTTCCAACTCTGTTATATTTAAGAGGGGGTTCATTTATTCATATCAGAGGGGAGGAGAAGAGGTTAGAGGAGGAAGATCATTAAAGAGTGAATCAACCTAGAAATAAGGAGAAATCTTCGGACAGTGAGAGCAATCAACCCATAGAACAGAAGTTGCCTTCGGAAGTTGTGGGAGCTTCATTACTGGTGGCTTTCAAAAAGAGGCTGGACTGCCATCTGTCAGAAATGGTATAGGGGCTCTTGCTTGAGTGGCGGGTTGGACTAGATGACCTACAGGGTCCCTTTCAACTCTGTTAACATAAATCTTTGTGTCTTCCCACTGAAACACGCTTGAAATCTTCCCAATTCCTTTCCTTTGCCCATCCGAGAAACGGCGAAATTAAGATTAAAAATTCCGTTCGGGCCAAGTAAATCCACCTAGTCTGATTACGCTTACCAGTTATTTGGGTCGCTGAGGAGAACAGAGGCAGTCATGCTGTAACACACTGGAACTTTTTATAGGCTTAAAGGTTTCTGCATAAATAAAGCCCGGAGGGATAGAAGTATAAGAATTTTTTTTAAAGCTTTGCTTGTGTTTTGATCCTAACATAAAAAGGCACTCAGCTCAGGAATGGAGCTTGGTCAGTCTACCTTTAAAAACTTTTTTAAAAATTAAAAAGGCAGAGAAATCTACAAGTAGCCCGTAATTTACAACCATGATTGAACCCAAAATGTATGTTGTGAAGTGAGACATTTGTCGAGTAATTAAGGGCCCCATTTTACCACCTTTCTTGCCACAGTAATTCAATGAATCACTGTGGTTGATACGTTAGTATCATCATCTTCCAGGGATGGAGTCTGGGCAACTGAACGGAAATGGCCGGATGCTGTTCCTGTTGCCAATGCGGAGTTTTGTTTGGCAGATATATTCTCATTGTGCCCAGAGAGAGAAATATCGGCCTCTACCTGATAGATTGTCCCTTTCACAGTCTATCTATCATCTCCATTTAATGACCCCATAATCCCTTGTGGGGTGGCGTCTGGGCAACTAAATGGAGATGAGTGTTTATTGGCCGGATGTCTTTCCTGTTGCCAATGCAGAGTTTTCTTTGACAGAAATATTCTCATTGTGCCCAGAGAGAGCAATATCTGCCTCTACCTAGGATCGAACTCATGGCCTCCTGATTGTGAGGCTCCACCTCCAGGCTACCATACCACTCAGTTGATAAATTAGTATCCCCGGTTGTTAAATGAACCCAGCTTCCCCCATTGACTTTGCTTGTCAGAAAGTCGCAAAAGGGGATTGTGTGACGCAGCGACGGTCCTAAATATGAACCTCTTGCCAAGCCTCTGGATTTTGATCACGTGATGTTGCAAAGGACGTAACTGCAAAAAACATCCATAAATCATATATGTCAAGGGCGTTGTAACTTCCGAGTGGTCACTAAACAAATCATTGTAAGTCAAGAGCTACCTGCATTTGTAGCTTCAGCTCTGATCATGGTAGGATTTTTAAAGCCTGCCTAATCATTATTTAGTTATTTATTTAATTTAATTTAAATTAATTAAATTCATTGAATTATTATATATTCAATCTTTATTTATTTATCATTTAATCATTATTATTTAAGAGACACGGTGGCTCAGTGGCTAAGACGCTGAGCTGGTCGATCAGAATGGTTGGCAGTTCGGCGGTTCGAATCCCTAGTGCCACGTAATGGAGTGAGCTCCCGTTACTTGTCTCAACTCCTGCCAACCTAGCAGTTCGAAAGCACATAAAAAATGCAAGTAGAAAAATAGGAACCACCTTTGGTGGGAAGGTAACAGCGTTCCGTGCGCCTTCGCCGGCATTGAGTCGTGCCATTTAATCATGACCACGGAGACGTCTTAGGACAGTGCTGGCTCTTTGGCTTTGAAATGGAGATGAGCACTGCCCCCTAGAGTCGGGAACGAGTAGCACATACATGCGATGGGAACCTTTACCGTTAATCATTATTTCTGTCACGTCAGTTTGTTTTGGGAAATCAGCAGGTAGCAGATCCTGCAGAGATGAATTGTTAGCACAGAGAATGTCTTTATGTTCTTTTGGGAAGAGACTGAAGGGAGTCCCACAAAGATATAAATAATGATGCACCAGTGGCTGGTTTCAGCTGCTTGGCCGATTGATGTTCTCCTCAGTTCCTTCTTTGGGAGATAGGAGCGTCGATCTTCTAAAAATAGACTCTTTCCTCTTGGCTACCAATTAAGCCCATTGTAAGTTGGGGCCACTTTGTCAAATGAAGAGGTAGTGATGGGTTTCAAAGAGCGTACTGCCCCTTGGGACATCTCTAGTTGTTGGCTTCGACCTTTTCAGTCTTAAGCTGAAAAGGAGCCAGAAGAGCCTTGGGAAGCCATGAAGAAAATAAAGGATGAAGGAGAAATCAGAAGATGCCTCATCTGATCCTAGGGCCAAAAGGAGGAGATGTGGGATGGAGGCCCACTAACAATTTCCTTCTCCACCATAAATGATGAATTCATTGGGGACCTCCATGGGGTTTCATGGCACAATTTGGAAATCATCAACAGGATGAAAATGTACCTTCAAGAGAATGTTGTTGGATCCCGTTCATTCTAAGCTTGGGCTGAACGCTGATGGAATGGAATGGAATGGAATGGAATGGAATAGAATAGAATAGAATATAGAATAGAATATAGAATAGAATATAGAATAGAATATAGAATAGAACATGGAATAGAACATAGAATGGAATTAGAATTGGAATGGAATGGAATGGAATAGAATAGAATAGAATATAGAATAGAATATAGAATAGACTATAGAATAGAACATAGAATGGAATTAGAATTGGAATGGAATGGAATGGAATAGAATAGAATAGAATAGGAATTGGAACGGAACGGAATAGAATAGAACAAAGTAAGGAATAGAATAGAATTCTTTATTGGCCAAGTGTGATTGGATACACAAGAAATTTGTCTTTGGTGCATATGCTTTCAGTGTACATAAAAGACAAGATACATTTGTGAAGAATCCTAAGGTACAACACTTAGTGATAGTCATAGGGTACAAATAAGCAATAAGGAAACAATCAATATAAATCATAAGGATACAAGCAACAAAGTTACCGTCCTGGAGTCATAAGTGGGAGGAGATGGGTGATAGGAACGATGAGAGGACTAATAGTAATAGTACTATAGCTTTAGCGAATAGTTTGACAGTGTTGAGGGAATTATTTGTTTAGCAGAGTGGTGGCGTTCGGGGAAAAAAACTGTCCTTGTGGCTAGTTGTTCTGGTGTGCAGTGCTCTATAGCATCGTTTTGAGGGTAGGAGTTGAAACAATTTATGTCCAGGATGCGAGGGGTCTATAAGTATTTTCACGGCCCTCTTTTTGACTCCTGCAGCGTACAGGTCCTCAATGGAAGGCAGGATGGTAGTAATTGATGGAACACATTGTTGGTACCCGGCAGTAGCTCTAAAAGTTGACTGTATGGAAGGCCTAAAGAAACATCAACCTCGATCTAATCTTCTAAGAAGATGAGAATTGTAGATACTGAAGGTGGTTCTGCCCAGAATTCACCTCGACTCTCAAATTGGGTCAGACACTCATATGCCCAACCCAGTTCCCATTGAGTTGGATGGGACTTCCTTCTTAGTTATCTATACTATCCTAGCAGTCTTAGACTACTTATTTGGGTTGCTTATTTTCAGTTTTCATGAGGCTCCACCAGCCACCACTGCATTTTAGCATAAAAAGGTTTCTAAGTTGTTATCTAGATCCTTGGGCATGCTTAGTTTCTTGGCACCCAAAAATATTTGCAATTTTTTCGTTCTCCCACTTTCTTCCTCTTTGCTAGCAGGGTGATAGATGTCCTCAAGGTTTGGAGGTTTCTCCCACCCTCCTCTCTGCTCCAGTGGTGAAATTCATTTTTTTTAAACTACTGGTTCCTCGAGCGTGGCCTGGTGGGCGTGGTGGGGAAGGGTACTGCAAAATCTCCATTCCCTCCCCACTCTGGGGCCAGCTAGAGGTGGCATTTGCTGGTTCTCTGAACTACTCAAAATTTCCACTACCGGTTCTCCAGAACCTGTCAGAATCTGCTGGATTCCACCCCTGCTCTGCTCTCCAAACAGAAATAAACCCACCAACCAACCTAGGTTGATGCCTTTCTGTCCAGAAATGGGATTCACAGAAGTTTACCACTGGTTTGCAAATGTAAGCATGTGTGCCCACTCGCATCACGCGGGGCTCCGCTTGTGTCACATGGGTGCCTGCTCGCATCATGTGCATGCCTTCCACGCATGGACGTGGCCTTCCATGCCTTGCATGCACACTTTACACGCATGGACTTTGCTTACACGCGGCGTCGAAAATGAGGCTACATAGGACGTCATGAACCTGCAGGTCGCCACTACCAGTTTGCCCAAACCAGTCCGAACCGGCTGACCTCCACCTCTGCTTCCATCCCAGGCCACCTAAGAACTTCAGTCTGAGTCCTCCTGGGAAAGTCCAAGCAGAGATTTGGCAGATGTTCCTTTAAGAACTTCGTCTCTGCTTAAAGGCTCCTGACAATGTTTAGTTGGAGACCAAGTTGGGGTTTTTTTTTTTTGACAAAGATAGGATCTACAACGTTTTAAAAATAGAGAGCTCTCTGGTTTCCTTTGTGGGAGGGTGTGACATTTTATTTCCAGCTGTTCAGTCCTTTGGTGAGCATCTAGAAACAGATCCCTATCCGTCCATCTGAACCTCCTGCGGTGACTCATTTCTTGGGCACATCCTTTCCAGAGGATTTTAAGAGGACTTCAATAGGTGGGTGGGGGGGTGTTGTAACATGCTCTTTGATTTGAGGGGGGGGAAGCAATTACACCACTCTTTAAAAGAGATTGTTCCCAAGGAGGGTTTAAGGGGATGAGAATATCTTTGTTGTGTAGCTACAAGAGAAAGGGATTGGATTACGCTCTATTTCTCTTTGAGAAATACTACATTCAGCCAGTCATGGTATAGCAGCCTCCTTAACTTTTGGAGAAGGTGGGGGTTTTAATGCCGGGTGGGCGGGGGCAATGCAACTAGGATGCAAACTGGGTGGGGCTGGGTTTTGTGAATAACAGGTAATCAACTTATGGACTTGGAACCAAAATTGCCATTTTGTAAGATGGTTTTTTTAATGGGACGCGGTGGCTCAGTGGCTAAGACGCTGAGCTTGTCAATCAGAAAGGTCAGCAGTTGAGCGGTTTGAATCCCTAGCGCCGCGTAACGGAGTGAGCTCCCATGACTTGTCCCAGCTTCTGCCAACCTAGCAGTTCAAAAGCACGTAGAAAATGCATGTAGAAAAATAGGGACCACCTTTGGTGGGAAGGGGAGAGCCTTCCGTGGGCCTTCAGCCACATGACCACAGAGAATGTTTTCGGACAGCGCTGTCTCTTCGGCTTTGAAACGGAGATGAGCACCGCCCCCTAGAGCTGGGAACAACTAGCACACATATGCGAGGGGAACCTTTACCTTTACCTAAGGTGTTTTAAGAGTGAGGCGTGTTCAATTTTGCAATCTTTTTTGCCATGAATGTTTAGCAAATCATTAGGCTGGGATAATCAAACATGGTGATTTCCTAATGTTGTAACGGTCATAAATACAGGGTGTCTTTGACTTACAACAGTTTGTTTAGTGGCCGTTCAAAGTTACAACAGCCCTGAAAAATGTAACTTAGGGCCATTTTTCAAAGTTACGACCGTTGCAGCATCCCCACAGTCACCTGATTGATGTTCAGATGTTTGGCAACTGGTTCATGCTTACGACCGTCGCTGTGTCCCAAGGTGAAGTGATTCCCCTTTTGCAGCCTTTGGAGGAGGAAAGTCGATGGGAAAGTCCAGATTCACCTAACAACTGCTAATTTATCAACTGCAGGGATTCACTTAACAACTGTGGCAAGAAAGGTCGTAAAATGGGGCAAACTCACTTAACAGATGTCTCAATCTTCTATCTCATCCAGGGGCCCTCAACCCCTGGCCCAGTATCAGGTCATGGCTGGCTCGAAACTGAGCTGTGGGAGAAATGGGGAAGCACATGCGTACGAAATTCCATTTGGAGGAATGGAGGGTTTGGGCTCCGTTGGTGCAAATGGAGCTTCGCGTGTGAGCACTCACCACACAAGCGCCCTTCTGTTTGTGCACCCTTCCCTTGCACGAAAACCTCCATTCTTGTGAGAGTGCACAAGCGAGTGCATGCACGTGCCACTTGCACAAATGGAGCTGTGTGCATGCAACACACACACACAAACACACACACACACACACACACACACCCCACTGGTTTGGCGGACCTCCAAGCTGGAAAGTTTGGAGACTGCTAAAGTTCAAATCTGAATTAGCCCTAAATAAGGGTCAGTGGAATTCAAGATTTGTGGGAACATAGGGATTCTATGCTGATGACGCGCTTAATTCCGCCCTCAGCTATGCCTGATCTTCTTTTACATTGTATTCAGCAACAAGGCGGACACATGTTGGCTTTGTCAAGCCTCAGCATCTGTGGAAGGAGGTCCATGGTTTCCCTACCACGGGTTTTGGTGACCCGTCAACATTTCCCCCCCCTCTTCTCCACTGGATGCTCATTCATCCAAGCGGGAATGGATTACGTTTGATATAATAAGGCATGATTTACCCAGGCTATTGCGCCAAATGAAAGAACAATGCTTCACTCTGGGAGCCTGTCAGGATATGACTGTTGTGTGCCCCACACTAGGCATAAGAACAATGTCTCATTACTGCCTTGAGCGGCGTGTGTGTGTGTGTGGAGGGGGGGGAGTAAGAGAAGTCAGCTGCCAGTTCACGAAATTAAATCACAGAGACACCTATTGTTTCAGTGCACGGCACAGACAATAAGAGGCTGATAATTATTTTAAGCCATTGGTGTCGATAGGTGGTGATTCATTGCTGTCTCTCTCGGCTTTGCGGATCTGGTGTTGAAAGAGCCTTGAAGAATAGCTGGCACTCCGGAGAGACGTTGTTTGCCCTGATAAATGTATCAAACTCCACCAGACCTTTTTTTTAAATCTCAGGAGCCGATTTGGGTAGCTCGAGAGGATTTAGAGCAGCGAGTAAGTTCTCGCAGGCTGCAAATCTTCCTCCTGTTGACAAAACGGAGCACAAATCACCAGTTCTTTTGGAAAAGCTCCATCCTCGGTCAGCTTCTTTCCTTCCCAGCCTTATCTTTCCAGAGGTCAGCCTTCCTGGGTGGACCGGACAGGAAATAACGGCCAGGTGAACGAATTCTGCTTTGTTGTAAGACCTGCAGGAGCAAAGAATCTCGCAAGTCTGAGAAGCACAAGTCTCTTTTCTGCAGCCTGATAAGGTTATGGAAGATCCTTTCCAAGTTTCTTTCTCTAGCTCTGTGATGGCGAATCTATGGCATGCGCGCCATCGCCAGCTGCTCTTCTGGTTTCCGGCACGCCAGCTGGTCTTTGTGGGTGCTGGAGTGCCAGAAAAGTGGCCAAAAACAGGCCATTTTGGGGAGCCTTTTGGGGACATTTTCCAGCACCCGTGAAGACCAGGGTGGACCTCTGGAAAGATAAGGCTGGAAACTGGAAAGAGCAGCAATGCATGTGCTCACAGAGAAGGCTCTGCATGCCACCTATGAGTCGTGTGCCCCACACTAGGCATAAGAACAATGTCTCATTACGGCCTTGACAGGACTATTATAATCACATTTGGGCCAAAAATGGCCTGAAAACAGCCTGAAAAAAACAACAGGCCAGCTAGTCTTCACGTTTCTGGTGCCCCGGCATGCACAAGAAACAGTTGGCCAGTGTGCAGACATGTGCCGGAAACCCAAAGATGGCCAACTGGTCTTTGGGTTTATGATGCTCTGGTGCGCGCACATGCACATACATTCAGCTTTGGGCACTCAGTGCTGAAAAGGTTCGCCATCACTGCTCTAGCCGTTATGCAGCTGTGGGCTACGGCCCCTCTTCTCTGTCTGCTCCTCTCTCTCCTTGTTGGATGGTTTGGGGTTTTCCTCTTGGTCGTTCATTGATTAGGGCACTCCCTTATAGCACTGATGATGTTCTCTAGTTGGGTTATGAAACGTCTGCAAGAAAACAACCAACCTCAGAGAGCACCAAGGATCCCACGGTCCTCCTGCCTGCAAATCTCACTCACTTCTAGCCCTGATGATGTTACTTAGTTGGGTAATGAAATATCTGCAAGGAAACCACCAAGCTGAGAGAGCACCAAAGACCCCACAGTCGTCGTCGTCCTCCTCCTCCTCCTCCTCCTCCTCCTCCTCCTCCTCCTCCTCCTCCTCCTCCTCCTCCTCCTCCTCCTCCTCCTCCTCCTCCCTGCAAATCCCACTCTCTTCTATAGCACTGATGATGTTACCTAGTTGAGTCATGAAACGTCTGCAAGAAAGCCACCAAGCTCAGAGAGCACCAAGGACCTCACAGTCACTGACTTCCTCCCCTCCTGCTCTTCCCCCACCTTCCCCTTGCTCTCCCCCTGCCTCCCTCCTCCTCCCTGCAAATTCCACTCCTTCTAGCATTGATGATGTTCCCTAGTTGTGCCATGAAACATCTGCAAGAAAACCACCAAGCTCAGAGTACCACACCTCCTCCCTGCAAATCCCACTCCTTCTAGCACTGATAATATTCCCTAGCTGTGCCATGAAACGTCTGCAAGAAAACCACCAAGCTTAGAGAACCCCACAGTCCTCCACCTCCTCCCTGCAAACCCCACTCCTTTTTAGCACAGATGACGTTACCAAGTCAGGTAATGAAACGTCTGCAAGCAAGCAGCCAAGCTCAGAGAGCACCAAGGACCCCACCGTTCAACCCCCAACTACAAATATCCCTTTCCACGTGGCACTAAACATTAACAACATGCAACCGTTTCTTGAGTAATGGCTCCCCAGCTTAGCTGACCCTGGCTCAGCGACACTCTTAATTATTCATCATCCATGGCTTGTTTAATCCCTGTAAATGTGTATGCGACTCCAGTGAGTTCTCAATCAGACTAAAACGCCCCCCTTTATCCAAACACCGGCCTCGCCATCTGCCAGCCCCTTGGCCTTTACATTTCACGTCTCTGCAACTACACAATGCACCACAACTGATGAAGTGATTTGTTTAAATATTTGCAGGCCGGTACCTGTTGATTGCAATTTCTGGTGTCCTTGATGAAGTGTTGTGTTGGTTTTGCTTGTTCCCACCCCCCAACCCCCCGCCTTTCCTCCTGTGGGTCTTTTACATCGGTTCAAGGCTAAGAGAGAAAAACAGCTTTTTTATTTATTAAGTAAAATAACTTCTTTTTTTTAAAAAAAGAGGGGGGAAACAAAGAAGCGACTCCTCATTTAAGGAAAGTGCGCCTCTTCTAATGCTTAAAATCTCCCCAGCCTCTTTCCTACTTTCTGAATTCCTCGGGGCTGCAAATGTGGATTTAGGTTAGCTGGATGAAAGGTTTGCTGTGTGATTTGAAGGGTGGAGTTTTTTTTAAAAAACAATAGAATGTAGAATAACAGAGTTGGAAGGGACCTTGGAGGTCTTCTAGTCCAGTGTTTTTCAACCTTTTTTGTGCAAAGGCACACTTTTTTCATGAAAAAAATCACGAGGCACATCACCATTAGAAAATGTTAAAAAAATTTAACTCTGTGCCTATATTGACTATATATAAAGTAATTTTCCCACGGCACACCTTACACTATGTCACGGCACACTAGTGTGCCGCGGCACAGTGGTTGAAAAACACTGTTCTAGTCCAACCCCCTTCTCGAACAAGAGACCGTATACCCGTGATGGTGAACCTATGGCCTGCGTGCCAGAGGTGGCATGAAGAGCCCTCTCCATGAGTGCATGCGCCATCGTCGGCTGCTCTTCTGGGTTGCATCTTGTGCATGTATGCCGGACAGCCATTCTCTTCCATGTTCTGTTGCATGCATGATTGTGCATGCATGTGCATGCATGTGCACACACGTGCATGCATATGTATGTATGTGCATACATGCAACAGAACCCAGAAGAGAGCAGCTGTCTGGCGCACATGGGGCGCAACAGAACCCAGAAAAGCAGCTGGCCGCCACACATATGGACACTGGCCAGCTGCTCTCTTTCAGATTCAGGCAGTCTGGCATGCACAGGCATGCTCCAGTTTTGGCACTCAGTGTCAAAAAGGTTAAGCATCCCTGCCTTATACCATTCCAGACAAATGATTGTCCAATCTCTTTTTGAAAGTCTCCAGTGTTGGAGCATTCACAACTCCTGGTGGCCAGTTGTTCCACTTGTTTATTGTCAGAAAATGTCTCCTTAGTTCCAGGATGCTTCCCTCCTTTTTTAAAAAAGTTTTATTTATTTTTTATTCTCCTACATACAATTATAGGTATATGGTACATTCATACCGTTCTTCTTCTTTACATTTAACATTCTTATAAACTTATTATTCCATTTAAAAGGTTATAATATACCATTTGGTTTTTCATCCACCTGTTTTAACACCACCTTTTTTCCCTTTATTTTCTCCTTCCCTCCCTTCTCTACTTTCTTCCTTCCTCCTCTCCTTCCCCTTCCTTCTTCCCTTACCTCTCCCCTACTCCTACTCTTCCTCTTCCCTCCTTCTCTTTCTCTCCCTCCCTCCCACCCTCCTCTCCTTACCTCTTTCTTCCTTCCCTCCTCTTTCTCTCTTCCTCTCTCCGTTTCTTTTTCTGTTGTTATAGGATTCTTTCAAATCTCAGTTTATGCTTTCCTGAGATGATATTTCCGCAACCCCAAATATAGTTTAGTATTATTTCTTATTCCCTTTACTTCACTAATCTATCCTAATTATGTTTTCCCCCTTTATATCTCACTCTTGAATATATACTTGCACATTTAGTACTTTCTTTTCTGTTTCCCCCCTCATCCCCTCCCCCCTTTCCATTTAATAGTGTATCTTGTGGCTTCTGTACCTTCCCCTTGCTGTCTTTTCTAGATTTCTTTCTCTAGCCAGTCATAAAACCTTTCCCATGTCTTGAAGCAACTACAGGTTGCTTCTCTCCTTGATGAGTTTCCATCCGTTGCTTCTTCTCCTGCCTTCATGTGTTTTGGAGAATAGCTTGATCCCCTCCTCTCTGCGGCAGCCCCTCAAATATTGGAAGACTGTTCTCCTGTCTCCCCTGGTCCTTTTCACCACTAGACCAGCCATGCCCAGTTCCTGCTACCATTCTTCATATGTTTGAGTCTCCAGTCCCTTCATCATCCTGCTTGCTCTTCTCTGCACTCTTTCTAGAGTCTCCACATCTTTTTTATAGTTTGGGGACCAAAACTGGATGCAGTATGATCTTACTAAGGCTTTGTAAAGCGGTACTAAAACTTCATGTGATCTTAACTCTGTCCCTCTATTAATGCAGCTTGCCTATTAAATAGATTAGATTAATAGATTAATAAATGATTAGCAGCAATGCTGAAAATGAACGAATGGCCCATCTCAAAGCTTTGTGATGGGGTTTCAAGGTGGATGGATGGTTGAGGGGATGTTTATTCAATAGTATATCAATTATGGCTTCAGTATTTCAAAAAGGCATCTATCATGGGATGTAAGAGACAGCCCATTTATTCCAACCTTGATGATGAATCGATTAAAATGCAGCGAATTAATCAGGCTAAACATCTTTAATCCATTAATAATATTCACCAACAACATGGACCTCACTAAAACTGGTTGGGGCAGACTTTATCCATTGCAGCTGGTCTGGGCATTGGGTACTGCGTGAAAGGAGGTGCAGTGGTTAGAATGCAGTATTGCAGGCTAATTCAGCTCACTGTTAGGAGTTCGATCCTGACCGGCTCAAGGTTGACTCAGCCTTCCGTCCTTCTGAGATGGGTAAAATAAGGGCCCAGATTGTTGGGGGCAAGAGGCTGACTCTGTAAACTGCTTAGAGAAGGCTGTAAAAGCACTGTGAAGTGGTATATAAGTCTAAGTGCTATTGCTAACTTCTCATGGGTTTGCATAGTAGTTGGGTCACCGCAGGAGAATATACCTTTGAGTATGGAGCACCATACTCAAGAGGTATATCCTATACCTCTTAACACCAAGATATCTGTCCTCCAGACCAGTTTCCATCTGTTATTCCTTCTCTGGCCTTCAGGTGCTTTGGAAAATAGCTTGACCCCCCTTCCTCTCTGTGGCAGCCCTTCCAATATTGGAAGACTTCTATCATGTCTCCCCTGGTGTCAGGCCTGCAGCCATCTTTTCTTTTGGGGCTTTGGTCTGCCACACTTTCTATTATTCAACTATGCATTTTCAATTGTGGGAAAATGGGACCAATTCCAGTTTTGGTCACCACACTATATAAAAAAAGTTGAGACTCTGGAAAAAGTGCAGAGAAGAGCAAGCAGGATGATGAGGGGACTGGAGGCTAAAATCTATGATGAACGGTTGCAGGAACTGGGCATGGCTAGTCATCTTAAGTTGAGGACTCCCTGTATCACTCCCCCTTTTCAAACAGCATTTGATTATGTGGCCCCTTCCTCAAGGCCTTTCCTTTCTGCCTCCAAATTACATATCCATGGGACGATTTGCAACTAACCCAAAATAAACCAGGGAGCAGATGTCAGGCCTGCAGCCATCTTTTCTTTTGGGTCTTTGGCCTTGCCACCCTTTCTATTATTATTTTACTATGCATTTTCTATTGTGGGAAAATGGGAGGGGGGATTGTACGGAGTTAGAGGTATGGACTTGTGGGTGTTGGGGGCAAAGTTTTGAACTTTCAACTGGGTGGGGAAGGGAAGCTTTCAGATTCGGGTTTTCCCAGATGTGCCAACATGGCTCTCCTAATAAATTGGAACTTTGATGAATCCTTTGCCTCGGACTCTGATTTATTTTTGGATGCTATTTGGAACCCTGACACCTGGTCCTTCTCTTCACTAGACTAGCCATGCCCAGTTCCTGAAACCATCCATCATAGGTTTTAGCCTCCCGTCCCCTCATCATCCTAGTTGATCTTCTCTGCACTCTTTCCAGAGTCTTAACATCTTTTTTATATTGTGTATTATGGTATTTAAAAACAGATGGAGCTCCACTCTGAGAAATAACCGTCCGTCCTATTGACTCATTAAGGAAATGTCTTTCCAGAACGAGGAAAGGTTGAGTATGTCTAACATGGAGCACTTGAGCAATTAAGGAAAGTCCAATGCAAGATTGACCTACTGGCTCTGTTAGCCACGGACATATATCTAAAAAAAAAAAAAATTAGTTTCCATCAGCATAAATCTCAAATCTTTCTCCCTCCCCATTAGCAGTTACCCTTTATGGACAATAAAGAAAGCATTTGGAAATAACTTTTTTTTTTAGTTGGGTCAAACGGAAGCAGGGTGGGTTGTGTTTGATCTGTATTTATGAGGTCGTAAATCTGAATCAGACTTATCTCATATGCATGTGGTGTTTTATGGAAACGGAGAGCGATTATTGCCAAGGTCTTTTCTGGGAAACATTAAAGAACTCTTTGACTAGGAGCATGAGAGTCCCAATCCCTTCAAAACCTGCAAATGAATTTTCCCATGTTTTTTGCCGAATCTATAGCACAGGGGATTTATTTACTTATTGGGTAAATGTATACAATTGGCACCCATCCCCTTCGAATAATTCCTGCAATAGGAAGAGACATTTGGCCCGATTTATTTGTACAGGTAGTTGTTCGGACCCGGCTCTCCAAACGCAACAAATTCCTTTATTAGGAATGCCAGCAGCCTTGGCAAAAGGTTTCTCTCTCACCGGAGGCTAACAACTCTGTCCGGCAGGGAGATGAATAGTTGTCTGCCACATCTATTCATCTCTGCCCCCTGCCTTTTTTCCCCAGAGTAGGATGGGGCTTCGCTAGCCATGGTGGTTCTTCCATCCCAAGGACTGGCCCATAGATTTCCACTGCTCTCCTCTCCTCTGTTTTCTGTGCATCTGTGTGTCAGGCACTGGAGCCAGATGTTCCTCCTCTTCCTCATCAGCCACTTCCAGACCTGGGGGCTGTTGATTCCATCTGAGGGATGACGGACCCTCCCCTCTCTCTCTCCCTCCTCCTCCTCCTCCTCCTCCTCCTCTGATTCGGCTGCTGAAGGGGCCGGCAGCTGACAGGCCACAACAGTAGTCCTCAACTTACAACAGTTTATTTAGTGACCGTTCAAAGTTACAATGGCACTGAAAAAAATGGACTGAGGGCCATTTTTCGCACTTTGCCATATCCCTATGGTCGCGTGATCAAGATTCTTCCCTAGGGAATCAGCTGTCACCAGTCTGACAGCACCATGGTGTCAAATGTGTGTTTTAGAGAGTTTTGTTGGGGTTTTGTGAAACCCTCAGAGGAGTTCTCGCATGCACATGTGCATCCCCACCAGCGGTGGGTTGCACATTTCGTTACCACTGGTTTGCCACGCACGTGCCTGCCTGCTTTGTGTGCACACTTGCACAAAGTGGGCGCATGTGTGCCTTCCCCACATGGGCCCAGCCTTCCACGCATGCGCTTTGCTCACACGCACACTTTCCACACATGTGCCTAGCCTTAAAAATGTTCCTAAATAGGACGGCATTGAGCCGGGGCGGGTATGGAGGTCCACGTGTGATTTCCGTTACTGGTTCGGGAGAACAGGTTCGAATCAGCTGAATACCATCTTTGATCCCCACCCTTGGAAGTAAAATAGCAAGGGCTCAAAGCATATGGCTAAGTCTCGATTCAGCTCACCAACAGTGAATCTGTTTGTCTATCCCAGGAGTCAGCAAACTGTGGCTCTGGAGCTGCATGTGGCTCTTTCCTCCCTCTGCTGCGGCTCCATCACCGGTCGGCGCCACAATTTTGAGGGGAGCTTCCGGTGGGGGGGGAAGGGGGAGAGAAGCACAGTGCACCAGGAGAAGACTCTATGGCAAGGGGAGGGTTTTCCAATTGTCTCCACAATTGATAGGGCTTTTGGTTATGATAGGTAGAGGAAAAAGTATGCCGCGATAGGAGGAGACTCTATGGTGGGGGAACTGAACTTCCGGTCAGCTCCAGAATTGAACAGGGGGCTTCCGGTTAGGACCTTTGTGGCTCCCAGTGTTTTCTTTTCTGTGGGAAACAGTCCAAATGGCTCTTGAAGTGTTTAAGATTGCCGACTCCTGGTCTATCCTATTCCACTCATTAAAAAAAAAATATGATTCAGATCACTCTGGACATTCAAATCAATTTGGCAAAAAATATGTGTCAAGGCTGACCCGTAATGCAGCTCTCTACTCACAACTAGACAATGGAAACGAAGAGAGGAGGGAAAGGAATGCTTTGAAGGTATTGGGAACTGGAAGGGAGGTGAGGATTTTTTTTTGATTTTTTTTTTTTTTTTTGTGAGCCCATTTGCTCACAAAATCCTGATACTTCAAGGATTGGTGCGATGGGAACCTTCCGAAGGTGCAGACGGTTTTCCCAAAATAAAAGGAACGTGTTGGATTGATGGACAATGGGGGTGCCTGTATCTAGAGGTACAAGAAAGTCAAAAGACAAAACTATTAGTAATGATATGGAGGTGCCAACTGACAATTGCAATTATTGTAACATTTAATAGCCATAGCACTTAGACTTATATGCTGCTTCACAGTGCTTTCCAGCCCCCTCTAAGCGTTTACAGCCTCTTGCCCCCAAAAATCTGGGTCCTCATTTTACCTACCTCAGAAAGATGGAAGGCTGAGTCATCCTTGAGCCAGTCAGGATCAAACTTCTGGCAGTCGGCAGTTAGTCTGCAATACTGCTTTCTAACCACTGTGCACCATGGGTGGATGGATGCAAGGAAGGAAGGAAGGAAGGAAGGAAGGAAGGAAGGAAGGAAGGAAGGAAGGAAGGAAGGAAGGAAGGGGGGAATAGCAATAGCGATAGCACTTCATAGTACTATTGATGCCCCCATCAGTCTGGGTTCTCATTTTACCCACCTTGGAAGGACAGAAGGCTGAGTCAACCTTGAGCCTTGTGAGATTGGAACTGCCAAATTGCAGGCAGCCAGCAGTCGGCAGAAGTAGCCTGCAGTACTGCACTCTAACCACTGCACCACCTAATCATAACATTTTGAGTGGCTACTCATGTTCATGACTTGTAGAAGGACATCAGGAATCTTCTCACCAGAGAGACAAAATAGGTTTCTGACAGTTGTATGCGGAGTGCCAGATGACACCAAGGTACCTTCTAAGACTATGTTGTTTCTAAATCTCAACGCTTAGGGGACATCTAGATGAGAAGAACCCGAGAAGGTTCGGAGTATGTGTATTTATGAAAGAGAAATTTACTCGGGACTATGAAAATGTTCATTTTACTCCTGCTGCAGAAGACCCGCTTGTTGTTGTTAGTTGTGAAGTCATGTCGACCCATTGTGACCCCATGGACAATGTTCCTTTAGGTCTTCCTGTCCTCTACCATCCTCTGGAGTCCATTGAAGCTCGGTGACTCCATCCAGCCACCTCCTTCTCTGTCGTCCCCTTCTTCTTCTTCTTTTGCCCTCAGTCTTTCCCAGCATGAGGTTCTTCTCCAGGGAGTCCTTCCTTCTCATTGGCCAATGTCTTTAAGTTTCCTCTTCAGGATCTGGCCTTCTAAAGAGCAGCCAGGGTTGATCTCCTCTAGGACTGACTGGTTGGATCGCCTTGTGGTCCAAGGGACTTGCAGGAGTCTTCTCCAGCACCAGAGTTCAAAGGTCTCCTTTCATGGATGCTCAGCCTTTCTTATGGTCTAACCTTCACCACCATCCATTGCCACTGACACGATGACCAGTATTGCAGCCAAAAAAAATCATTGGAGTCCTCTAGCCAGATTCATATCCCTGATGGACTTATTAGAGATGTCAATGTCTTGTGACACTTCTTCATGTCAATGTCTGTTTCTTCTGCTAATCCAAAAATTCTTAGGCTGTCACCCAATTTGTTCCATTATATTTAAATTCCTGGGGTTGGGTTGTTTTTTTTTTTTTTTTGCTTTTTGTTTAACTGTTAAATAAACTTGTCTTAGCTTCTCAAACCTGGAGCCTCCGGTGCTCATTTATCAGCCTGATGGCTACAAAAGGAAATGTCTAAAAGTAATCAATATAGCAGATAGATGTGAGCTGATGGATGCAAGTCCTGGATTTAATATCCAAGCCTGTCACAAAACACTGTTTATCGTAGAGGTGTAAGAAAAACTCTTTTGGCAAAAAGTAGCTCTCTTCACCAACCTGGCCCATTGGGTATTCAGTCAATGCCATCTTTGCATCTTGACTCACTCAGCCACCCATCAGGGATTAACAGAGTTGGAAGGGACCTTGTAGGTCATCTAGTCCAACCCCACCCACCTCCTACCCAAGCAGGAGATGCTACACCATTTCAGACAGATGGCTGCCCAGTCTCTTCTTGAAAGCCTCCAGGGATGACGCTCCCACAACTTCTGAAGGCAACTTCTGTCCCATCGGTTGACTGTTCTCACTGTCAGAAAATTCCTCCTTATTTCCAGGTTGAATCTCTCCTTGGTCAGTTTCCATCCATTATTCCTTGTCTGGCCTTCGGGTGCCTTGGACAATAACTTGACCCCCTCCTCTCTTTAGCAGCCCCTCAAATATTGGAAGACTGTTCTCATGTCTCCCCTGGTCCTTCTCTTCACTAGACTATCCATGCCCAGTTCCTGCAACCGTTCATTGTATGTTTTAGCCTCCAGTCCCCGCGTCATCCTGATTACTCTTCTCTGCAGTCTTCCAAAATTTGTAAATAGAAAACCAACTAGATGGCATTTCCAGGACAATGTGTGCTTAACAGTCAATAGTAAGGAGAGTTTTCCAAGCTGAGTCTAAATTCATGAACTCCTTGAGAGTAGAGAAGCGTGGTTAGAGTAGTAGAATGAGGGTATTCACTGGAGAAAGCAATTGTGTTTGGAAGAGTTTGCAGCAAAAGGATGACACCAACCAGAGCAATAGAAAAAGTCCAAGAAGTAGTGCCAGATCAGAAGATGTGGAGAGGCCATAGTCCATGGAATCATCAAGAGTTGGACCCAGCTGAAGGGATTACATCATCATCATCATCATCATCATCATCATCATCATCATCATCATCATCATTATCATCATCATCAAAGATTAATGGGAATCGACCTGGATTTTATGATCTTATGTCCACCTTCTAAAATAAGAGGCCTCTCCATGGAGCACTCCAAGAAAACAGGTATCACACTGAATGCGTTGTCCCCATCACTTCTGGATTAAAAGCAGATGTTCCTGGAAAGCCCAATAGATGTGTTTTGCGTGAAACAGGGGAAAAAAGAATCTCTGGTTTTGATGATTGGGCAGAACGGATGATAAAAAAGTGAGAATTATGTTGTAATCACAGAGGCAAATTTGTATTTATCACTGCTTTAAAGAAGATCAGAAGCTACTTACATCTCCCCCACCCCTATTTGTGGGGTCCTTGATGCTCTCTGGTTGGTTATTTTCTTGCAGATGTTTTATTACCAAACCAGGTAACATCATCAGTGCTAAGAGGAAAGGAGGGTTTGTGGAATGGAGGAAAGAGAGAGAAGAGGAGGAGGAGGAGAAGGAAAAGGAGGAGGACTGTAGGATCCTTGGTACTTTCTGAGCTTGCTTATTTTCTTGCAAATGTTTCATTACACAACTAGATATCATCATCAGTGCTATGAGGCAGTGAGGGTTTGTGGAATGGGGAAAAGAGAGAGAAGAGGAAGAGGAGGACGAGGGGAGAGGAGGAGGAGGAGGAGGAGGAGGAAAAGGAGGAGGCAGAAGCTTAGGGCTCTCTGAACTTGCTTGTTTTCTTGCAAATGTTTCATTATCCAACTAGGTAACATAATCAGTGCTAGCTTTTCCTTTTATCTTTCTCTTTGGTTCCTCTCTTCTTTTCTTTTTCTCACTTCACACCAGTTCACATTCATGTTTTCATCTCCTCTTTTAAAGAAAAATCTTGAAGAAAACTACCCAAAATAATAGATCAAAAGCAGACGTTTTTGCGGCGAGGCTGAACTTTGAGCCAATTACGCTATGAACCCGAAGTGGTATTCAGCCAGTTCTGACCAGTTCTGGAGAACTGATAGTGGAAATTTTGAGTAGTTCGTAGAACCGGCAAATACCACCTCTGACTGGCCCCGCTCCCATCTATTCTCTGCCTCCTGAGTCCCATTTGATCGTGAGGGAATTGGGATTTTGCAGTATCCTTCCCCTGCCACACCCACCAAGCCATGTCCACCAAGCCATGCCACGTCCACAGAACCGGTAGTAAAAAATGTTGAATCCCACTACTGCTATGAATGATTTGGTTAAGGATCAAAAATGCAAATGGCCATTATTCCCTTCCCCGTGGTTATTCTTGTCTTCCTCCTGGGAAACACACAACCTTCCAAGGGGCTGCGGTGTGGATGAAATCAACGCAGGGCAGGCAAATGCATTCCTTTTCTTAAAAGAAACCAAAAATCCGCTCACATCCGAATTGATTAAAGAAATTGCAAAGTGTACATTGGGGGTGTCGTTCTCCAGATTGAGAATTGAATTTGTTTTCATTCGTACCGCCTAACTGGTCTGTAGCAGTGACACACGGCAAAATCTGGCTGGCGTCAGTAAGACCACTGCAAACGCCTGTAGTTAATGAATCCAACGGTTTTCTATTTTTGTCACGTTTCTGCCTGGGCCCTGCCTCCATAACTGCCAATAATAATAAAAAATGACAACCTAACATGGTTATCAGGTGTAAGAAAGGGAAAAAAAGAAGATATCCTTGTGTGTAATTCCTTCCATTCATCAGATTATGGAAATCACGTTGCATGTCCTGGAGACATAACCTGCTATTGAGATGAGATTTATTTGCTGAGTGCAGCGAGCTGACATTAACATAAGTTCTGGGGGTAAATTGTTCCGGCGGGATTTAGACATTAAGCAATTGTTGCCGAATGCCACACTGTACTTGGCACGGCTCCCCGGCTGCTGTTTGCAGGTTTCCAGCGGTCTTGTTAGAAAATTCCTCGGTTGTGGCCTGTCGCCTGCTGGTTCCTCCAGCAGACGAATCAGAAGAGGAAGAGGAGGAGGGGGGCATGGGAGTCAGGGTCAGCATCAAGGCAGCCTGAGAGCTCCGAGGGGGAAGAGTGAATGGAGGTGTGTTTGTGTGTGTGTGTGTGAGAGAGAGAGAGAGCGAGAGAGGGAGAGGGAGAGGGAGAGAGAGAGGAGGAGTCTGGGCCATCCATCAGCCCTCAGATGGAGAGTCATCAGCCCCCTGGTCTGGAGGTGGCTGGTGAGGAATAGGAGGAACAGCTGGTTCCAGTACCTGATGTGCAGATGCACAGAAGGCAGAGGAGAGGAGAGTAGTGGAAATCTATGGGCTGGTCCCTGGGACAGAAGAGCCACCGAATTTCTTTCAGAGGGTTTGTCATGTTTGGGGAGCTGGGTCAGAGCATCCTACATTTCCCGCCTTCCCCTTCTTTAATGGCTGATCAGAAGGGGCTCACTGCTGCTCCAGTTTGAAAATGTTCAATCGTTTGTCCCGTTCTCCATCCGAGCTCTTCAGCATAAAACTACAACTAGTCCTTGAGTTACGGCCTTTCATTTAGTGACCCTTCCAAGTGAACTATTCATCTTTTTTTTTTGCACTTACGACCATGGCAACATCCCCTGATCAAAATTCAGATGCTTGGCAATTGGCTCCCACGTGTGACGGTTGCAGGGTTCTCCTTCTGCGACCATCCGATGAGCAAAATCAGTGGAGAATCACCCAGATTCATTTAGCAGTGACTAACTTAACAGCCACAGTGATCCACTTAACAACGTGTGGTGAGAAAGGTCATAAAATGATCAGATTAGATTAACAGAATTGGAAGGGACTTTGTAGGTCATCTAGTCCAAGTCATCTAGTTCAAGCAGGAGACCCTACGCCATTTCTGACAAATGGCAGTCCAGTCTTTTCTTGAAAGCTTTCAGTGATGAAGCTCCCACAATTTCCGAAGGCAACTTCTGTTCCATCGGTTGATTGTTCCCACTGTCGGAAATTTTCTCCTTATTTTCAGGTTGAGTCTCTCCTTTGTTCAGTTTCCATCCATTAGTATTCCTTGTCTGGCCTTCAGGTGCCTTGGAAAACAGCTTGGCCCCCTCCTCTCTGTGGCAGCCCCTCAAATATTGGAAGATGCTCTCCTGTCTCCCCTGGTCCTTCTCTTCACTAGACTAGCCTTGTCCGGTTCCTGCAACCGTTCTTCGTATGTTTTAGTCTCCAGTCCCCTCATCATATTGGTTGCTCTTCTCTGCACTTTTTCTAGAGTCTTAACATCTTTTTTATAGTGTGGTGACCAAAATCGGATGCAGTATGATCTTACTAAGGCTTTGTAAAGTGGTCTTGATCTTGATCGAATCCCTCTGTTAATACAATTTAGGATTGCATTGGGTTTTTTGGCTCATATTTAAATGCGGCAAAGCTCTCTCAACAAATGTCTCATTGAAAATTTGGGCTCAATTGTGGTCATAAGATGAGGACTACCTGTATTCCCGCATCCGTCTCTGTCGTACTTCTTCTCTCCACCTTTCTCCGTTGCTGCAAAAGATTTTGCTTTTATTTTTCCACGGGTAGCTCCTTAGCTCAATTCTTAGCAACATTGATCGGTTCTTATCAATATTAGGGGTGAGCCATTCATCAAACGTTTGGCTGTTGAAATCGGGTCATGGAAGGTTCAGGCAGTCAATAGGTAAGGAAGCAACTGGGGAGCTGTGGTGGTTTGTGGTCAGGATTACCAAGAGGGAGGGAGGGGCTGCCTTCCAGAGGACCAAGAGACAGCAAAGTTTAGATAGTTTGGGGTTGGGAGGCTCCTCCCTAGCAATTCTCAGTGTGCACTGATGATGTTACCGGGTTGGATCATGAAATGTCTGCAAGAAAACCACTAAGCTCAGAGAGCACCAAGGAGCCCACAGGCTACACTACAGCCATCCTCCTCCTCCTCCTCCTCTCCACTCCCTTTAATAGCAATAGCTCTTAGATTTATATACCGCTTCACAGTGCTTTCCACCCCTCTCTAAGCGGTTTACAGAGTCGACCTCTTCCCTCCAACAATCTGGATCCTCATTTTACCCTCCTCGGAAGGACAGAAGGCTGAGTCAACCTTCACCCTAGTGAGATTCAATCTGCCAAATTGCAGTCAGCCAGCAGTCAGCAGACGTAACCTACAGTACTTCACTCTAACCACTGCAGACCAAGGAAGGAAGGAAGGAAGGAAGGAAGGAAGGAAGGAAGGAAGGAAGGAAGGAAGGAAGGGCAATAGCATTTAGACTTATATACCACTTCACAGGGCTTTACTGCCCTCTCTAGGCGGTTTACAGTGTCAGCCTTTTGCCCCCAACAATCTGGGTCCTCATTTTACTGATCTCGGAAGTACAGAAGGCTGAGTCAAACTTGAAGTCAAGATTGTGCAGAGTTTTATGGAATGATCAGTCAGAACCTGGAAATTAATTACTCAGCACCTGACAGCCTTTTGACTTCAAACATTTGACAAGTTCTCTGATTTGGACAAGCAAGCGACAGGCATGGCTGATTGTCATTGATGCTGACATGTGGCCTTGCAGCTGATAAAGCATAAGATGATGTCCTGCTCACCTGGAGAAGAAAAATCAACCTAGGTTTCCAGATAGATAGAGTGGGAGTAGGGAGGCATCACGTAAATCAGAGATTGACCACTTGCCAGGCCATTGGGGCATCCCTGGGGGAACAAAATGTTCAGCTTTTGCTTTTACTGGGGGAATGGCAATTATTTCTTCTTCCTCCTCCTCCTCCTCTTCTCCTCCTCCTCCTTCTTTTCCTCCTCCTCCTTCCTCTTCTTTTCTTCCTCTCCTCTTTTTTCTCTTTCTCCTTCTTCTCCTCCTTTTTCTTTTCTCTTTTTCCCTTCTTTTTCTCCTCTTCCTCCTCCTTTTCTTTTTTTTCTCCTCCTCCTCCTCTTCTTCTCCTCCTTTTTCCCTCCTTCTCTTCCTCTCCCTCCCCTCCCCCTCCTTCTCTTTTTTCTCTATTCTTTTTCTCCTCCTTTTCCTTCTCCTTCCCCTTCCCCTTCTCTTTTTCTCCTCCTTCTCTTTTCTCCTCCTTCTTTTTCTCCTCCTTTTCTTCCCCCCTCCTCCTTTCCCCTTCCCCTTTTCTTTTCCTCTCCTCCTTCTCTTCTCTACTTTTGCCTGTTCCCAATTCCTAATAATCCTCAATTAACATCTGTAGCCAACCCATGCCTTGGTTCATTGAGGCCAGCCTGCCAGGGCTCTGTGTCTGGAGAACTAGAGAGGGACATGGGAATGGTGAAGGTAGCCACCTCCTTCAGGATGTCAAACATTTGAGAGTATATTGGTTTAGAAGCTTACTAAATTTAAACAGAAGCATTAACACAGCCTTAGGCTCTCTTGACAGATATAAACTCTTCCTTGGGGGATTGCGGTAATGCTGTCTAATCAGCTTAAGGAGTTAATTAAACAGCTGTCACTTAGTTTCTTAATTCGGGGACTTGATGCTAAATAAGATTCGAAATTAGTTTTGCATGGCTGAGGCGTGATCTTTTGATGCACTGGGTGATAGCTGCCAGCTCAAGAGGGAAGGGAACAAGATGGGAGAGGTATGAATGGAATTAAGAGATTCTACAGCAATCTTTCTCAAATTGGGAAACTTTAAGACTAGTGGACTTCAACTCCCAGAATTCCTCCTCCTTCTCTTTGTAAACCCCACTCTCTTCTAGCACTGATGGTGTTGCCTAGCTGGGTCATGAAATGTCTGCAAGAAAATATCCAGTTTTGCAATCCAGTTTTGGTCACCACACTATAAAAAAGAGATTGAGACTCTAGTAAAAGTGCAGAGTAGAGCTCTGATTGACCCCCTCCTCTCTGTGGCAGCTCCTCAAATATTGGAAGACTGCTATCATGTCTCCTTCTCTTCACTAGACTAGCCATGCCCAGTTCCTGCAACTGTTCTTCATGCTTTAGTCTCCAGGCCTTTGATCATCTTAGATAGATTCAGATTAGCAGTGTTGAAAGGGACCTTGTACGTCATCTAGACCAACCCCTCGCCAAAGCAGGGGACCCTACACCATTTCTGACAGAGGGCAGTCCAGTCTCTTCTTGAAAGTTTCCAGTGATGATGAAGCTCCCCCAACCTCTGAAGGCAACTTCTGTTCCATGTGTTGATTGTTCTCACTGTCAGAAAGTTTCTCCTTATTTCTAGGTTGAATCTCTCCTTGATCAGTTTCCATCCATGATTCCTTGTCTGGCCTTCGGGTGCCCTGGAAAATAGCTCGATCTCCTCCTCTCTGCGGAAGCCTCTCCAATATTGGAAGACTGCTCTCATGTCTCCCCTGGTCCTTCTCTTCACTAGACTATCCATGCCCAGTTCCTGCAACCGTTCATTGTATGTTTTAGCCTCCAGTCCCCTCATCATCTTGGTTGTTCTTCTCTTCACTCTTTCTTGAGTCTCCACATCTTTTTCATATGGTGGCGACCAAAACTGGATGCAATACTCCAACTCTTGGTAAATGTTAATGTGGCCTTCTTTCTTTCCGTGGCACAGGCTATGTTTGATGCTTCATGCAGAACCTCCATGGCACTTGATGGGAGTATATTGCCGAACCAGTTCCCCCGACCCTCCCCAACGCCTGCAAATTATGCGTTGAAAATCCACCATGCCGCTAATGTCCTGAAACATTTTGATGGCATTTTAATGTCTCTTTAATTCGGTATTGAATTAAGGAAACAAAGAGCAGCACTAGATTGTAGTTAAAGCTAATAGGCTTATCTGCAGGCGCCCCAATATATTAATAATAACTCTGCTGCAATCATACATACTGTATTTTTTGGAGTATTCCATATTTTTCGGAGTATAAGATGCACCTTTTTCTCCCCTAAAATAGGCTGAAAATTTGGGTGTGTCATACATTGAATGTAGCCCTGCCCACCTGCCAGCCCTCACCCTTTGGCCTCTGCCTCCCAGCAATTTGCCTCCTTGCAGCAAACAGCCTGTTTCAGTTTCAGCTTCAGCACAGCCTGATTAGCACAAGCAGCTGAATGTCAGTTGGATCGGCCTCCTGACCATCAGCTGTTTCGGGCTGCAGGGATTGCCTCTGCCTATTGCCACCTCCGTGCACCCCATTTTCGGCCTCCACATCATGTTTTCAGCCTCTGTATGCCCTGTTTTTGGTCTCTGCATACCTCATTTTCCACCCATTCTGATCCTCCCTGCCCAGAACAGGGGGAAAATAGGGTGCAAGAAGGCGGCAACAGGCTATGGCAATCTCTGCAGCCTGAAACAGCTGATAGTCGGGAGTCTGATCCAACTGACAACCAGCTGCTTGTGCTGATCAGACTGTGATGAAACTGAAACTGAAACAGGGTGTTTTCTGTTTGCTGCAAGGAGGCAAATTGCTGGGAGGCAAAGGCAGATTCCCCCCCCCTGTTTTCCTCCCCAAAAGGGCTCTGCGTGTCACCTGTGGCACATGTGTCATAGGTTCACCTTCACAGGTATAAGGTTTCCTTCATGAGCAGGAGGTTTGACTAGAAGACCTCCAAGGTCCCTTCCAATTCTATTAATCTGTATTCCATGTTCAGCCGATGGGTATAATATTTTGTCTGCCAAAATTGATTTCCCTGTCTTGACTCTTGGGGTCATTTCAATTTTTTTTTAACAAAAAAAAAATACAACTGTTTGCAGAATTTGCCACTTACCGGATAATCACACTTAAGGCTATTCATTCTACCAGCCGAATCATTTCAATAATCCTGTATTAGTTATGGCTGAAAACACAGTGCTCTTTCAAAAGGTTTGGTACAGTTTAAGTATCTTCCCCCCTCTCCCCCCCCTCTTTTTCTTTCTTTCTTTTTTTCTCTTTGTGAAATTAGCAGCGTCCTAGATTTTTTTTTGAATTCATTTACACGCTGGGAAGTGACCTATAAATCTCTGTGGAAGCTTTCTTAAGTATTCTGTATTGGGTCTTCCAAATGAAATAATTTCTTAAGTATTTTCCCTTGGGGGGGGGTGTCCTGGAATCCACTCAACCTTAAAAGACTGGGTGGGAGATCTTCCCCCCCCCCCAAAGATCCCTCTTGCTGTTTAATCTGGGCAGAGAGCTTGTCATTTCTCTTCTCCCCAGCGGGGAGAATTTCAAACGCACAGGCTAATTAAAGAGAGATTTATGTTTTGTGCAAGCGTGAGCAAACATCCCCTTAAAGAAAACAGCTAGTCCTCGCCTTACGACCACCATTGAAAACCAAATTTCTGCTCTTCAGGGAGACTCATCTCTGGGGCTGGAGGGATGAGTCTGCCTATTGAGATGAGCTGGGCCGGTTGCTTTTGTGGTGTGGAGATAATACAATACAATACAATAGCAGAGTTGGAAGGGACCTTGGAGGACTTCTAGTCCAACCCCCTGCCTAGACAGGAAACCCTATACCATTTACGACAAATGGCTATCCAACATCTTCTTAAAGACTTTCAGTGTTGGGGCATTCACAACTTCTGGAGGCAAGCTGTTCCACTGATTAATTGTTCTAACTGTCATGAAATTTCTCCTCAGTTCTAAGTTGCTTCTCTCCTTGATTAATTTCCACCCATTGCTTCTTGCCCTGCCCTCAGGTGCTTTGAAGAATAGCTTGACTCCCTCTTCTTTGCAGAAGCTCCTGAGATATTGGAACACAGCTATCATGTCTCCCCTAGTCCTTCTTTTCATCAGATTAGACATACCCAGTTCCTGCAACGTTTCTTCATATGTTTTGGCCTCCAGTCCCCTAATCCTCTTTGTTGCTCTTCTCTGCACTCTTTCTAGAGTCTCCACATCTTTTCTACAGCGTGGTGAGCAAACCTGAATGCAATATTCCAAGTGTGGCCTTATCAAGGCATTATAAAGTGCAGGGATGTGCAGTCACTAGAGGCAGGGGAGGCGGGGCCTCACCAGTCTCCTGAGGGAAAGGAAGAATTTTAAATAATTTTTTTTTAATAATTAAAGCCAGGGTAGTTGCTACCAGATTCAAAGTCACAGTGGCTTGGTGTCTGCTCTCAGTGTTAACTATGAGAGGAGGCCAGAGAACTCTGGGCCTCTTTTGCCTAAGGAATTGTTCGCCTTTTAAAAGTTAAGGAGGAGTTAAAAACTGAACACTTTCATATGCAAAAGAGGCACTGATTCTCCCGCCTCCTGATCGGGGAGCAGCGAATCATGCCTTAAGAGCACGCTTACGTTGAGCACGCTTACGTTGGGCGGACAAGAGGAGAGTTGAGAGAGTTTCCACAGCTGGAAAAGGTGGATCGGAAAGAGGGAGGGGGGGATTCAAATTTATTATAATTTAATTTGTAATTTGTAATTTAATAAAAAATTTAATTTTTTATTGTGAGGTTTGTGTGCGTTTTTTTTTCTTTCTTCACAGCGGTGGGGTCGGAGGAGGCAGGGGGGCGAGGCGGCGGAGCACGGAAGCGGCAGGGACGTTCTCGCCGCTGTGTTTCAACAGGCCAGGCATCTCGCACTTATGTCCGCCATAAACGCGAGACACCTGGCCTGTTGGACACAGTGGTGGTGGGGGGAGGAATTGGCTGGGTGGGCTGGCTGGCTGGGGAGGGGAGACCCCTTTAAAGCCCAGCATCGAGTGGGGAGGAGGAGGAGGAGGAGAGCGGTGAGTCCAGGCAGGGAGCAGGTCGGGCGGGGGTGGGTGGGCTGGCTGCAGGCTGGGGCAGCAGGATTGTTCATATGAGGAGGCGGGGGGGCAAGGCAGTGGAACGCGATGGCGGCGAGAAGCATCTCAGATGGAGCCAGGACACCCGGAAGGCAAGCCGGCACTTAAAGGCATGCCGAAGTGCCGGCTTGCCTTCCGGGTGTCCCGGCTCCATCTGAGATGCTTCTCGCCACCGTCACGCTCCACCGCCTTACCCCCCCGCCTTGCCCCCCCCCCGCCTTGCCCCTCCGCCTCCTCCGACAAACAATCCTGATGCCCCGGCCTGCAGCCAGCCCAGCATCGAGCGGGGATGAGGAGGAGGAGGAGGAGGAGGAGGAGAGCGGTGAGTCCAGGCAGGGAGCAGGTTGGGCGAGGGGTGGGTGGGCTGGCTGCAGGCCGGGGCATCATCGGAGGAGGCGGGGAGGGCAAGGCAGTGGAGCGCGACGGCGGCGAGAAGCAACACCCCCGCCACTGTGTCCGACAGGTGTCTTGCATTTATGTCCACCATAAATGCGAGACGCCTGTCGGACACAGTGCCAGGGACATTGCTTCTCGCCGCTGCTGCAGTCTTACCTCACCAACGGTAACCGTCACCGCACGTCACTGATAAAGTGGTATTAACACTTCACTAATAACTTGCTCCTTAACACCAACAAGACCAAAGAGCTCATAGTGGACTACAGAAGGAATAGATCAGACATCCAGCCCTTGCTGATCAATGGAGACCGAGCGGAGCAAGTGGCCAGTTTTAAGTTTCTGGGTGTCGTCATAAAAGAGGAGCTGACCTGGGGCATCTCACATTGCAGCCCTGGTCAAAAGGGCCCAGCAGAGATTATACGACCTGAGACTTCTCAGGAAACAACAACTGAATAGAAAACTGCTGGTGACCTATCGCTGCACCATAGAGGGTATTTTAATTCACTGCATCTGTGTCTGGTTTGCCAATTGCACCAGGGCAGATGGGACAGCGCTCCAGAGGGTCAACGTCATTGCCCAGAGGACCATGGGTTGCCCTCTCCCCTCTTTGGAAGAGCTTTATAGCTCCCGCTGCCTTAAGAAAGTCCAAAACCTTCTTAAAGATCCATCTCATCCTGGGCACCCTTTTTTTTTTAACTATTACCATCTGGCAGCCGGTACAGGGCAATAAAGACAAGGACAAATAGGCTGAAAAACAGCTTCTATCCCAGAGCAGTAACTATATTGGATTCTACTGCAGAGTGCAAAATGAATGGAATATCAGGGGTTTTCAATTTCAATTAAATAGCACATGAAGGATGTGTGCTTGTGTTTTAATTTTTATAGTTATAATGTACACTAAAGATGGCATTTAATTTCGTTGTACGAAGTGCGATGACAATAAAGTAAACCAAATGTTGGTTAAGTGAGTTTTGCCCCATTTTACAACCGTCCTTGCTGCAGTTGTTAAGCAAATCATTGCAGTCATTAAGTGAGTCACATGGTTGTTAAGCGAATCTAGCTTCCCCCACCAACTTTGCCTTGTCAGAAGGTCGCAGCAGGGGATCACGTGACCCCAGGACATGGCAGCCGACATAAGTATATGCCAGTTGCCAAGCCTCTGAATTTTGATCATGTGATCCTGGGGAGGCTGCAAAGGTCGGGACTGTGAACCGGTCACTTTTTTCAGTGCCGTTGTAACTTTGAATGGTCACTAAATGAAACATGGTAAGTCAAGGACTGCCTATAATTGGGGCTTCTGTTTGAAAGCCCTGGTACCTAGATGGGTAATGGGTTATGGTACATAGATGGGTAATGAAACGGCTGCAAGAAAACAACCAAGCTCAGAGACCACCAAGGACCCCACAGCCCTTCTCCTCCTCCTCCTCCTCCTCCCAATCCCTTCTAGTTCTGATGACGTTACGTAGTTGGGTCATGAAACATCTGCAAGAAAACCCCCAAGCTCAGAGAGCACCCTCATTTCAATCCCGACGTACAAATATTCTCCTTTATTTGGTACCTCAACTTCTTCCTATCTCAGTTTACGAAAACCGAAATTGAAAACTAAAACTAAGGGCATGAAGTTTGCTAACAATCTCCAGATTGGCACCAGATAAGAAAGTATTTGGAAGAGATGCTAAATCAAAGGATGGTGTTGAGGCCAGAATTATTTTTACTAGGGATCACAAAAGAAAAACATGGCAAAGCTGGACTATATTTAATGCTGTATATTTTAACGGCGGCAAGACTAGTTTTTGCACAAAAATGGAAAAATAAAGAGACTCCCTCGCAAATAGTAAATAAGATACTGACGTGCACAGAAATGGACAGATTGACTCTAGAGTTCAAAGACGAGGGTGAGACGGAATATCATGAAATCTGAGACAAATGGTACCGATGGTCAGAAATGAGGGGAAAAGGCAAGGACAGAAAAATACAGTCAAGTTAGGAATCGGAAAATATGGTATTAAGAAGGTGTGATAGGAATTGAATATGCATTTGTACAGTTAGTAATTATATCAAAGAAAGGATCAACGGACAGGTGACCTGATTGACTACACATACCCATGTGATGGATATAAAATGTAATTGTTGTAAGATCTAATCACTCTATGGAAACGTTTATGTATGCCAGAAATGTCCCCACTATGTCCAAAGTTTTTAATGTTTATCTAATAAAAAAAACGTCTTATAAAAATGTTTACTAACAATCTCTATCCAGGTTACACTACAGTCTGAACTACACTATGTATCATAATCCTCCCTTTTTAAATTCCAAAACGGATCACAAACCTCGTTGTAAAAAACATTCTGCCATGTTACAACTTACCAAACCATCAAGGAATGTCCAGATAGTTCCGTCTCATGTCTATAACATGTTGAGCTTGTTGGTAACACTACTTGGAGTCTTAGTGGACAACCAATTAAACATGAGCCAGCTGTGTGCGGCAGCAGCCAAAAAAGCCAATGCAGTCCTAAATTGCATTAACAGAGGGATACAATCAAGATCAAGGGAGGTACTAACACCACTCTATAAAGCCTTAGTAAGACCACACCTAGAGTACTGCATCCAGTTTTGGTCAACTATAAAAAAGTTGTTGAGACTCTAGAAAAAGTGCAGAGAAGAGCAATCAGGATGATGGAGGCTAAAACATACAATGGATGGTTGCAGGAACTGGGCATGGCAAGTCTAGTGAAGAGAAGGACCAGGGGAGACAGGAAAGCATCTTCCAATATTTGAGGGGTTGCCACAGAGAGGGTCAAGCTATTCTCCAAGTCACCCGACTTGGAGACAAGGAATAATGGATGGAAACTGATCAAGGAGGGATTGATCAGGGGTACTTTCCCACCGCGCTCAAGACAGAGGTGGTAAGACCCCTCCTGAAGAAGCCGTCTCTGGATCCAGCTGTTCTTAATAACTATCGTCCAGTCTCCAACCTCCCCTTTGTAGGGAAGGTTGTTGAGAAGGTGGTGGCTCTCCAGCTTCAGCGTACCTTGGAGGAAGCTAACTATCTTGACCCCTTCCAGTCTGGCTTCAGACCCGGTTACAGCACAGAAACCGCTTTGGTCGCATTGACTGATGATCTCTGGAGAGCTAGGGATGGAGGCCATGCTTCCATCCTAGTTCTCCTGGACCTCTCAGCGGCTTTCGATACCATCGACCATGGTATCCTTCTGCGACGACTGCGGGAGATGGGGGTGGGCTGCACTGTCTTGCAGTGGTTCTCCTCCTATCTCTCGGACAGGTCGCAGTCGGTGTTAGTGGGGGGGCAGAGATCGTCCCTGAGGCCCCTAACCTATGGGGTGCCGCAGGGGTCGGTCCTATCCCCCCTACTATTTAACATTTACATGAAACCGCTGGGCAAGATCATCCGAAGGCACGGGATAAAATACCACCAATATGCGGACGATACACAGTTGTATCTGTCCGCCCCGTGCCAACTCA
The DNA here is from genome assembly GCF_051295495.1 of Thamnophis sirtalis. Classification (NCBI taxonomy): domain Eukaryota; kingdom Metazoa; phylum Chordata; class Lepidosauria; order Squamata; family Natricidae; genus Thamnophis; species Thamnophis sirtalis. Next base: position 64,347,740 of record NW_028261382.1, read on the forward strand.
ATGAAGCGGTGGACGTGATGAACCGGGGACTGGAAGCCGTTAAAGACTGGATGAGAGCAAACAAGCTGATACTCAACCCAGACAAGACCGAGTGGCTGTTGTGTTTCCCTCCCAAAAATTTGACCAACATACCATCACTCAGGCTGGGGGGACAAAATTTGAACCCCTCAGAAAGGGCCCGCAACTTGGGAGTCCTCCTGGATTCACAGCTAACTTTTGACCACCATCTTTCAGCTGTGATCAGGGGGGCATTTGCCCAGGTTCGCCTGGTGCGCCAGTTGCGGCCCTACCTGAATCGGGAGGCCCTCACAACAGTCACTCGAGCCCTTGTGATCTCTAGGCTGGAATACTGTAATGTGCTCTACATGGGGCTGCCCTTGAAGAGCATCCGAAGACTTCAGCTAGTCCAGAATGCGGCCGCGCGAGTGATCGTGGGCGCACCACGGTTCGCCCACATAACACCGATCCTCCGTGAGCTGCACTGGCTACCTGTTGATCTCCGGGTGCACTTCAAGGTCCTACTTACCACCTATAAAGCGCTCCATGGTAGTGGATCTGGCTATTTGAGAGACCGCCTTCTGCCAATTACCTCCCTGCGTCCCATCAGATCGCATAGAGTTGGCCTCCTCCGTATTCCATCCGCCAGTCAGTGCCGACTGGCGACTACTCGGAGGAGAACCTTCTCTGTTGCGGCTCCGACACTATGGAACAATCTCCCCGTGGAGATTCGTACCCTCACCACCGTCCAGGCCTTCCGCACAGCCCTCAAGAACTGGCTAACCCGTCAGGCCTGGGGATAATCTTATTTTCGCCCATCCCGAATGCTGAGTGAATGTTGAGTTTTATTGTCTAATTTACTGTGCACATTTCTTTTTGGTATTGTCCTACACTCCCCTTCCTTTTTTGATTGTAAGCCGCCCTGAGTCCCCTCAGGGAAAAGGGCGGCCTATAAATAAATAAATCTACAAATCTACAAATCTTCAACCTTGAAATAAGGAGAAATTTTCTGACAGGGAGAACAATCAATCCATGGAACAGAAGTTGCCTTTGGAAGTTATGGGGGCTTCATCACTTGAGTCTTTAAAGAAGAGACTTTTATCAGAAGTGGTGTAGGGTCTCCTGCTTGGGGGGGGGGGGTTGGACTACATGATCTACAAGGTCCCTTCCAACTCTGTTAACCTGTTTGTCTTTTCACTTTTGAACTGTTTAAAGCCTTCGTTGGCATCCGCTTTATTTTGCAGACTTTCTTGCCATTTAATTCAGCAAATTTGTCACATTTCTGCAAAAAAGGAGAAGAAGCAGCAAATCCCAAAACAGGCAAACAGAGCTGAAAGGGAAAAAAGGCCTTGCTTTGTATCTCTCTGAAAGCAACAGCATGCTTTTGAAGTGCTCTAAAGAACTTCTGTTCCTTTAAAGTATCACAGCTTTCTCTCCGTGTCATGTTAGATTAGAAAAAATGATATATATATATATATACTGACACAAGGTAGGAAAAGTCAACTGCCTCCTTCCCAACCTTTTATGTCATGTTCCCTTCTACAAGTAAAATCAGGTCAAACTTGAAACACCAGGAAGTGAAAACTGTTTAGATGAGCAATTAAGGACTTTGAGGGTGATTTGGGTGATTTATATTCACCAGCAATAGCAATAGCACTTAGACTTACATACCACTTCACAGTGCTTTACAGCCTCTTGCCCCAAACAATCTGGGTTCTCATTTTACCGACCTCGGAAGGACGGAAGGCTGAGTCAACCTTGAGCTGGTCAGGATCAAACTGCTGGCAGTAGGGCAGAGTTAACCTGTAATACTGCATTCTAACCACAGTGCACTATAGATGGATGGATGGATGGATGGATGGATGGATGGAAGGAAGGAAGGAAGGAAGGAAGGAAGGAAGGAAGGAAGGAAGGAAGGAAGGAAGGAAGGAAGGAAGACAATAACAGTAGCAGTAGCCCTTAGATTTATATACCGCTTCACAGTGTCTTACAGCCCTCTCTAAGCGGTTTACAGAGTCAGCCTTTTGCTGCCAACAATCTGGGTCCTCATTTTACCCACCTTGGAAGGATGGAAGGCTGAGTCAACCTTGAGCTGCTCAGAATCGAATTGCTGGCAGTGGGCTGAGTTTGCCTGAAATACTGCATTCTAACCATTGCACACCATGGAAGGAAGAAAGGAAGGAAGGAAGGAAGGAAGGAAGGAAGGATAGGTAAAGAACGTGGCCATTGTTATTGCTACCTATTTGCAAATTGACTCAGACAATAAAATGCTTATAAAGCATGTTGTTGTTGTTGTTGCTGCTGTTGTTAGCTACAAAGTCATGTCTGACCCATCGTGACCCCATGGACAGCGTTCCTCCAGGCCTTCTTGTCTACCACCCTCTGGAGTTCATTTAAGCTCACGCGGACTGCTTCGTTGACTCCATCCAGCCACCTCCTTCCCTGCCGTCCCCTTCTTCTTTTTCCCTTTATCGTTCCCAGCATGAGGCTCTTCTCCAGGGAGTCTTTCCTTCTCATTAGGTTGCCAAAGTCTTTGAGTTTCCTCTTCAGGATCTGACCTTCTAAAGAGCAGTCAGGGTTGATCTCCTCTAGGACTGACCGGTTGGATGGCCTTGCAGTCCAAGGGACTCACAGGAGTCTTCTCCAGCACCAGAGTTCAAAGGCCTCCATTCTTTGGCGCTCAACCTTCCTTATGGTCCAACTTTCACAACCATCCATTGCAAGTGGGAAAACCAAAGCCTTGACGATACACCCTTTTGTTGGCTGGGTGATGCCTCTGTAAAGCACTTATATATGTCAAAGAAAAATGTATAAATAAAAAACTAAAAAAAGAAAAAAGAGGTTGAAGATCAACTTTCAACTGATAACGTTTTGTCTTTCAGGAAGCAGAGATCTTAAACACCGCCATCCTCACGGGAAAGACAGTGGCTGTCCCTGTTAAGGTGGTCTCGGTGGAAGAAGATGGGACCGTGACGGATCTTGTAGAATCCGTGGAGTGCAGGTCCTCCGATGAAGACGTGATTAAGGTAGGCGTTGGCAAACTGACGAAAGAAATACAAGGAAAGGAGGAACCGGAATATTATTTGAAATGGAAAAAATTGGTATAAGTGGTTAGAAGAGAGAAACAAGAAGTAGGGATATATAAAATAGTGAAGTTGTAGAAATGTTAAGTAGTCAATGACAGCAGGTATGATGTAAACAGTTAACTATAAATAAATATGGAATAATATACACAAATAAGTAAATAACAAAGGGACCACAAATGTGAGACATGAATGTATGGGGGGGGGGGGACGACACCAATTGTAATGTAGATTGTTCCATATAGATATCGAACTGCTGTATGGTGGAATTTTTCCTTTTGTTTGTTTCTTTTGTTGTTTTAATCTATGTTTTGTGTTCTTTATGTGTTTAAAAATTTTTTTTTAAGGTAGGCGTTTGCACTGACGAGTTCTTAAAATCAATCCATATAACCCCCCTGGCCCTCTAATCAAGCTAGACCAATGTTTAAGACTAGCCCTTGGGATCTCATTATGGTGTCAGCATTCCAAGTAAGGCACCCAGGGGCTGCTGGGGGTTCGCACAGCGTTTGGGTGATCCTCTAGCTAGGATTCTGCCCAGTTCAGTCAACCCCCAAATGCCACCCCTGCCCTGACCCAGGAGTCTCCATGGGCCCCTTCATCATGCCAGGTAAGTGCAGGGCCCGTGCAGAGGCTCGGGGAGGGCAAAAAACTACTGGAAGTCCTAGAAGTCTGGAAACAGACCTGTTTCTGGCCTCCGAAGTGCCTCCGGAACCCAGGGGAATCAGTTTTTGCCCTCCCGGAATTTTTACTCTCTTATTCTTGTTTTTGTTTGACAATTTCCAATAAATAAAATTGTTGTTGTGAGTTGTGAAGTCGCGTCTGACCCATCGCAAACCCATGGACAACGTTGCTCCAGACCTTCCTGTCCTCTACCATCCTCTGGGGTCCATTGAAGCTCACGCCTACTGCTTCTGTGACTCCATTCAGCCACCTCCTTCTCTGCCGTCCCCTTCTTCTTTTGCCCTCCATCCTTCCCAGCATGAGGCTCTTCTCCAGGGAGTCCTTCCTTCTCATTAGGTGGCCAACGTCTATGAGTTTCCTCTTCAGGATCTGGCCTTCTAAAGAGCAGCCAGGGTTGATCTCCTCTAGGACTGACCGGTTTGATCGCCTTCCAGTCCAAGGAACTTGCAGGATAGATAGATAGATAGATAGATAGATAGATAGATAGATAGATAGATAGATAGATAGATAGATAGATAGATAGATAGAGTAGTTGTTGTTAGTTGCGAAGTTGTGTCTGACCCCTCGTGATCCCATGAACAACATTCCTCCAGGCCTTCCTGTCCTCTACCATCCTCTGGAGTCCATTTAAACTCATGTCAACTGCTTCAGTGACTCCATCCAGCCACCTCCTTCTCTGCCGTCCCCTTCTTCTTCTTTTACCCTCCATCTTTCCCAACATCAGACTCTTCTCCAGGGAGTCCTTCCTTCTCATTAGGTGACCAAACTATTTCAGTTTCATCTTCAGGATCTGGCCTTCTAAAGAGCAGTCTTTAATAGTAATACAGTCTTAAAGAGTAAGTAGGTTATAGTAAATAGTAAATAATTTGACAATGTTTAGCAGAGTAATGGCATTTGGGAAAAAGCTGTCCTTCTGTCTTGTTGTCCTATAGCATCATTTTGAGGGTAGAAGCTGAAACAATTTATGTCCAGGATCCAAGGGGTCTGTAGCCCTCTTTTTGACTTCTGCAGTAGACAGGTCCTCAATGTGCATCATTCCTCCTTGTCATCCCATTTGTGTCCAACAGTGCCCCGATAAGGGTGCAAAGAACACCTAGGTGTAAACAGGAAGGCATTTCTCTTGATCATCCCAAGGGGATGGATAACTGAAGGCCCACTCAAAAATGAGTCTTGATTTCCTCCTTCCTCGGGACTGTGAAGTGAGATGGCTCCCCGTGAGGCTTAGCCATGGCTTCATAAAGAAGATCTCATAGTTAGTCTCAGGTGTTCTTTGAGCATCCCTCTCCTCACAGAAATCCAAGCATTGAGCCTCAAGTATCTGAAGGGCCCCATTACCTGTCGCTTATTGCTATTTACTCTGGGTTGAAGAGCATGTTGCACACTTTGCCTCTGGAGCTTTCAACTGTACTGACTGAAGAACATCTTGAGAGCTTCTTTATCCTTGTCTGCTGGGTTGATTGATAAATAATAAGAGAGCCTGCAAGAAAACAACCAAGAGTGCCTTTCTCTCTCCTCCTCCATAGGCTCCCAGAAGCCTCTTCTTTCTGTCTTGTCTGGGACATTATAGTTCTTTTTGTCTAGTTTAACAATAGCAATAGCCCTTAGACTTATACACCACTTCACAGTGCTTTACAGCTCCCTCTAAGTGGCTTTACAGAGCCAGCCTTTTGCCTCCAACAATCTGGGTCTTCATTTTACCCACCTTGGAAGGATGGAAGGCTGAGTCAACCTTGAGCCCAGTGAGATTCAAACTGCCAAATTGCAGGCAGCCGCCAGTGAGCAGAAGTAGCCTGCAGTACTGTAATCACTGTGCACCATGGAACGGAGGGAGGGAGGGAGGGAAGGAAGGAAGGAAGGAAGGAAGGAAGGAAGGAAGATGAAGAAGGAGGAGGATGACAACTGTGGGATCCTTGGTGCTCTCTAAGCTTAGTGGTTTTCTTGCAGACATTCATGACCCAACTAGGAAACCTCATCAATGCTAGAAGGGAGCTAGGTTTGTGGAGAGGAGGAAGAGGTGGTGGTAGTAGTGATCAAAATACCAGACAACTGCAGTGTTGTCATCACACATACACACATACACAAAAACATACAGAGGATTCTCCCCATCCAACATTCTTTGGAAGCTGTTGCGGCTGCATCTGAAGGCAGCCTGCCCCATGTGTATATGTTCACAGATAGTCCTTGACTTATGGCCATAATGGGGACCAGAATTTTCATGGCTAACCAAGGTAGTCTTTAAAGGGAATCTCATCTGCTAAGGAAGGTTTGGGGGACCCTCTTAAGAATCAAATGTACTGTAAGAGGACAGCATATTTCAAAGTAGAGAAGGCTTGTGTCAGAGTTTGTTGCAAAAATCAAATCCAGAAAGCACACAGATAACTTCAGCAGGATTCATTTAAATAAGAAACTTATTTATATATAAGAACACATTTACAATACCAACAGCAGAGAACAGTTTCATTTTTCTGTTCAGAGTTCAGCGTTGAAGACAGACTACTTTCAGTTTCAATTATCAGCATAGCACTCAGAGCTGCAGGGCTAAACCACGCCCAGGCTCCAAGCTATTTCAACTCCCATTGGCTGACCTTGTTATTAAGCCCTATTCATTGGCTGACCTTGATACCATGTCTCGGCCGGTTCATGAATATTTTGACAGTTTGGTTCTCTACTGAGCCAGAATGGACCAAAAAAAAAAAAAACTGGGGCAAGGAAGTCCCTGAGATAACCCTAGAATTGTCCTCCTGGTTAGCATGAGTATATCCTTGAAGAGCAATATTTTCTGAAAAGTAAACATAGTGAGATCCAGTTCTAACTTCTTGCTTCCTGATTTAGGTTTCAGTCGAGGCTCTGAACATTTTATTTACACTCCCTCCAACCAACTTCTATTTTCTGAATGTCCTCACAGCCTCAGTTCTTGGCTATGATTGTCAAAGGACTTTCTACCACCTGCTCTACGAAGGCTACGTTATTTATGGAGCTTGGTGCTGTCAACTCTTAAGTTGTCTAGCCAAGGCTACTATATCTGGGCTGCCATTGTCCAGATAACCACTAGAGGCCAGAAAAGAGTGAAAGAAAGTTCTTGAATGTTTGTGGAGATTCTCAGTCGTCCAGGTCATGGTGGTCCCAAAGGTGCTTTTTTCAAGAGCCAGGTAGACTTTCTAGTTTTTTTCTTTGAAGACATTTTGCTTCTCATCCAAGAAGCTTCTTCACTTCTGGAGAATTGGAGAACTGAAGAGCAGAAGAAGCTTCTTGGATGAGAAGTGAAACGTCTTCAAAGAAAAAACAAGGAAGTCCAGTTGCCTCTTGAAAAAAAAGCACCTTTGGGAAAATTCTGAATCTTTTCTTCCCTGTGGCATTTATCCACCTTTTTCTTCCCAGCTATCTTGCTGATGAATTCATAAAATTTGCATATCTATTTTATTAATGTCTAGCAACATCGCATAATATGCAAGGAAAACAGCAGCCATCTTTGCCTACCTCCAGAATTCTTCTAGTCTAGTGAAGAGAAGGACCAGGGGAGACAGGATAGCAGTCTTCCAATATTTGAGGGGCTGCCACAGAGAGGAGGGGGTCAATCTGTTATCCAAAGCACCTAAAGGCCAGACAAGGAATAATGGATTGAAACTGAACAAGGAGAGATTCAACCTGGAAATAAGGAGGAATTTTCTGACAGTGAGAACAATGAACCCATGGAAGAGAAGTTGCCTTCGGAAGATGTGGGAGCTTCATCACTTGAGAATTCCAAGAGACTGGACTGCCATCTGTCAGAAATGCTGTAGGGTCTCCTGCTTGAGTGGGGGGTTGGATTAGATGACCTACAAGGTCCCTTCCAACTCTGCCAATCTGAATCTATCTGAGATGATCAAAGGCCTGGAAGCTAAAACATACAATGAAAGGTTGCAGGAACTGGGCATGGCTAGTCTAGAGAAGAGAAGGACCAGGGGAGACATGATAGCCTCTTCCAATATTTGAGGGGCTGCCGCAGAGAGGAGGGGGTTAAGCTCTTTTCCAGACCACCTGAAGGCCAGACAAGAAATAATGGATGGAAACTGACCAAGGAGAGATTCAACCTGGAAATAAGGAGACATTTTCTGACAGTGAGAACAATCAACCAATGGAGCAGAAGTTATGGGAGCTTCATCACTTTCAAGAAGAGACTGGACTGCCATCTGTCAGAAATATTGTAGGGTCTCCTGCTTCAGTAGGGGGTTGGACTAGATGACCTAGAAGGTCCCTTCCAACTTCTGTTAATCTGAATCAAGTTTTCTGAATGCAGGTGATGAGGCTTGCTTTATTGTTTCTTTTCCAACTGGTGGGTCGTCTTTAAAGATGCCTATATCTGTTGTGGCGCAACTGAATGTTCCCCCGAGTAAAGGATACCTCTGCCTTGTTGTTCACTGACCAGATTTCTCTCCAGGTCTGCTAACTCTCTCTGGCTGAGTTGACTATTAGAAGAAATGACCCTGAGAGAAAGAGAATCATCTCTCTCTACTTTTCCCTCTTGCATTATTGTTCATGGACTTCCATAAACATCCAGTAATAAGGATCCAGCATCTTTGAGTTCATAAATATGAAGTGGCAGTCCCTGCCTCAATCTACCCAGATGTTATTACTGGATAAAATATGAATAATAGAGGAAATTGAAGAGAGGAGGGGAGGACGTTGTAATAGAAGGGAGCGTTGACATGAAGATATATCATGAAAGGGAGATGGGATTTAATACCAGATATGAAATTCAGCAGCTGAAGGTGTTAGAAGAAGAAGAAGAAGGGGGGAGAGGGACAGGGGGAGCAGAAGATAATCTCCTCCTCGTCTGTCGAGGAATCCCTTGGGCTGACAAAGCACAGACAGCGCTACTCAGACTAGATAAAGCCTGTTTAAAATTGTATGAATACTAAACACCCCTTTTGGGGAACAGGCTACCTGATTTTATTGTGCAAACAAGAGGGAAGAAGTGCGGGGGGGGGGGAGAAGAATAGCAAAGAGGGTGGGGCAGAGGTGGGCTGCTGCATTTACCTTAACAACCAGTTTGCTAGTTTGCCTTGTACACATGCGCTTTGCTCACTCGTGCGCTTTGCGCGCATGCGTGTGGCATCAAAAACAAGGCTAAATAGGACAGCATAACAACTACCAGTTCACCTGAACCAGTCCGAACCGGCCACCACTGGCAAGGGGCCATCCGCTGTCGGGATTCCAAATAAGATCCAAAAGTAAATCAGAGTCCGAGGCAAAGTATTGCTCAAAGTTCCAATTTATTAAGAGAGCCATGTTGGCACATCTGGGAAAACCTGAATCTGAAAGCTTCCGTTTCTCCCACCCAGTTGAAAGTTCAAGATCTTTTCCCAACACCCACAAGTCCATCCCATGGTCCAATCTTCCACTGCCCTGCTGGCAGCTTCCACCCATTCAATTCCGGTCAGGTGCAGAGAGAGGTGGGTTCCTACCAGTTCACACCTATTCAGTAGAACCGGTTCGTCAAATCTACCGAACCGGTTAGAAGAGGTTCCACCATTGGACCCGGAAAGCAGGCCACACCTACAGAAGAGGTTCCAAAAATTTTTGAAACTCACCACTGGTCCTTGGATAAGATTATTCTACACGATTATGCTCATATTTATAAAACTCAGTGCCTCTGTGAAAGGTAAGGATGACTACTGCGTTTGTGGTGCAATCAGAACATTGTGTGTGTTGAAGTTGTTTTAACGCAAACCAAAGATGCCTTTTAAAAAACAAGTTTGCATCATATTCTTATGCATGCCAGTGCTGTGTGTGAGGTAATTTAAGGTGGTTCTGACAAGTGTCGTCGGCAACTTCATATCTGGTCACATGGGTGGCAAGCTACTCCCACAAAGAAGCCACACCCACAGAGTAGGTTTGAACAATTTTTGAAACCCACCACTGGGTGCAGAGGTGCAGAGACACAGGATGACCTTGGCTTTCTAGAAAGAATTTTGTTATGGCTACATAACCTCTAACTCCGTACAATCCCCCCACCCATTTTCCTACAATAGAAAATGCATAGTAAAATAATAATAGAAAGTGTGGCAGGCCAAGGACCCAAAAGAAAAGATGGCTGCAGGCCTGACATCTGCTCCCTGGTTTATTTTGGGTCAGTTGCAAATCGTCCCACGGATATGTAATTTGGAGGCAGAAAGGAAAGGCCTTGAGGAAGGGGCCACATAATCAAATGCTGTTTGAAATGGGGGAGCGATACAGGGAGTCCTCAACTCAGATGACTAGCCATGCCCATTTCCTGCAACTGTTCATCATAGGTTTTAGCCTCCAGTCCCCTCATCATCCTGCTTGCTCTTCTCTGCACTTTTTCCAGAGTCTCAACTTTTTTTTTATAGTGTGGTGACCAAAACTGGAACTGGATGGCCCTCTTGGCTGTGGATTCTTAGAAGTGTAATCAATATATTAGAAGGATGTTTGGGGAGAAGAGCCTGATAGGGAATAGAAGAGAATGGAACAGATCGGTGTACAACTGGGCTATAATGCCAACTGTTAATCTGGAGTTTATTTCTCACTGGGAATTTGTGCAGATTGACCAAACCGCAAACAACCATTGTAGTCCTCAACTTACGATGATGAGTCCAAAATATATGTTGCTAAGTGAGACTTGTTAAATGAGTTTTCCCTCATTTTACAACTGTTGTTAAGTGAATCACTGCAGTTAAATTAGTCTCAAAAGGGGATCATGTGAGCCCCGGGACACTGCAACCGTCATAAATATGAGTCAGTTGCCAAGTGTCCGAATGTAAATCATGTGACCCCGGAGAAGCTGCAACAGTCATAAGTGTGACAGAAGTTCCTTGTCTGGCCTTCCAGGAATTTGGAGAATAGCTTGACCCCCTCCGCTCTGTGGCAGCCCCTCAGATATTGGAAGATACTATCATGTCTCCCCTGGTCCTGATGATGAAGCTCCCACACCTTCTGAAGGCAACTTCTGTTCCATCGGTTGATTGGTCTCACTGTTAGAAAATTTCTTCTTATTTCCAGGTTGAATCTCTCCTTGATTGGTTTCCACCCATTGCTTCTTGTCCTGCCCTCAGATGCTTTGAAGAACAGCTTGACCTCCTCTTGTGGCAGCCCCTCAAATATTGGAAGCCTGCTATCATGTCTCCCCTGGTCCTTCTCTTTATTAAACTAGCCATGCCCAGTTCCTGCAACCGTTCATCGTGTGTTTTATCCTCCAGGCCTTTGATCATCTTAGATAGATTCAGATTAACAGAGTTGGAAGAGATCTTGTAGGTCATCTAGTCCAATCCCCCACTCAAGCACGAGATCTTGCCTACACCCATTCTTGACAGATGGCAGTCCTCCAGTCTCTTCTTGAAAGCCTCCAGTGATGAAGCTCCCACAACTTCTGAAGGCAACTTCTGTTCCATCGGTTGATTGTTCTCACTGTCAGAAAATTCCTCCTTATTTCCAAGTTGAATCTCTCCTTGTTCAGTTTCCATCCATTCTTCCTTGTCTGGCCTTCAGGTGCTTTGGAAAATAGCTTGACCCCCACCCTCTCTGTGGCAGCCCCTCAAATAATGGAAGACTGCTATCGTGTTTCCCCTGGTCCTTCTCTCCACTAGACTAGCCATGCCCAGTTCCTGCAACTGTTCATTATAGGTTTTAGCCTTCAGGCCCCTCATTGTCCTGGTTGCTCTTCTCTGAACTCTGTCTAGAATCTCAACGTCTTTTTTATAATGTGGTGACCAAAATTGGATGCAGTATTCTAGGTGTCATCTTACTATGGATTTATAGAGTGGTATTAGTACATCATTTGATCTTCAGTGATGAAGTTGCCAAATGCAAGCTGTTCCATTGGTTGATGGTTCTCATTTCCTTTAGGATTAGGGTTTAGGATTAGGATTGACTGATTGGATCTTACATTTAAGGGAACCTCAAGAGTCTTGCAACCCGGAAGCATCAATTCTTCAGTGCTGAGCCTTCCTTGCGGTCCAAATCTCATGGCCACAATCTAGTTACTTAGCCAACATTTGATGTCATAGGAGAGTTTTCACACTTCCCACTCAATGCTCCGTCCTCCTCCTTACAAGAGGCAAATTTAGTAACATTCCCATGCCAGAATATTTTTTTGCCCTCTGATAAAAATAGAGCCCATTTCTCTCTCGTTCCTGAATTGCCTTTTTAATGCAGTCTGGTGAGCAGACCTAAGATCCCTCTTTCTAATCAATAGCCACAATAGTCCAGAATATTTATCTCTTTTTAGATCTTTCCTGACCTCCTGAAGAGTAGCCAAACTTTCCTATAATGCTATGGTTCTTTGGCATTTAATACGGCAGCAACTTTCACGATGGCTCTGATTAGATGTGTATCTTGCTGTATTTGATCTTTCTTCTATTTTTAACGTACATGTTTAAGTATTTGTAGTCTCCCTCTGTAAAGAAAGAAAAAGGGAAAACATTTGAAAGAAGGGGTGGAAAATCATTGACCATTGGGCAGGAAGAAGTGCAGAATACAGTTGTCATTAGAGAAAAAAAGAAGGTAAAAATAATCATCCCCTCCACCCCGAAACTGGAGAAAACTCAGTATAATGGCTCTTCTCCTAACTTAAGAAAGTAAAGACTCTTGAAACGGATTATTTCAAAAGGAACCTTTAATCAAACAGGATGGAAACCATTAGAGGCAAAGCAGCATCTGAACACCTTTAGGCAATACAAGTGGGATTAAACTGATAATGACCCCCCCCCTTTTGTCTGAATGCAGATTCTAACCAATACACAAGTATGAAGATGTTTCTTTAACTCTTCTGCCTTGAGAGTCAAATAAAACACACATTCCCATGGCTATCTCTAGTTAGACATTAAAGTAAGATATCCCACATGGCCATCATAAACATCCCTCCAGAGGTGTTGGGACCTTCAGTCTTCCGGTGACAGGAAATCAGTTGTAAAGTTGTAAAACTCAGTTGTTACAGGTACAGCTAGTGATTTAACCCTGAGCCCCCCCCTCCTCCCAAATGAATGGCAGTATCACTTTTAGGGATCTGACACTCAGTGGTTTTTCCTTCCCTTGGAGTATCAAAAATTTTGGGAGTGAAACCAAGGATCTGAATGTCATTGCCCAACAGAGAATATAGAAGAACAGAGTTGGAAGAGACCTTGGAGGTCTTCTAGTCCAACTCCCTGTTTTAAGCAGGGGACCCTTTACTATTCCAGACAAGTGCTTCAATGACCCTCTAAAACAGGGGTCAGCAACCTGCGGCTCCGGAGCCACATGTGGCTCTTTCATCCCTCTGCTGTGGCTCCCTGTCACTGGTAAGTTAAAGGAAAAGGGATGCTGCGCTAGGAGGAGACTCTATGGTGGGGGAACCGGACTTCCAGTCAGCAGAGGAAAAAGGACTCCACGCTAGGAGGAGACTCTATGGAGAGGAAACAGGACTTCGGTTGGCTCCAGAATTGAACAGGGGGCTTCCAGTTAGGACCTTTATGGCACTTTAAGTGTTTAGGGTTGCCAACTCCTGCTTTAAAGGGATGCAAATGACCAGCTGCCTGCAAGGAGTATAAATCCTTCCATTCCCCACCCCCCAGTCAGAGCTGAAGAAGCTTCTTGGATGAGAAGTGAAACGTCTTCAAAAGAAAAAAAAAGAAAACCCAGTTGCCTCTTGAAAAAGCGCCTTTGGGACAACCATGACCTGGAGGATGGAGAATCTCTACAGGCTTTTAGCCATATAATTTAGGATGAAGACCCTTTGAATGGGGTGGGAGGAGGAATGGATTTCCAGAGGAAAAAATTGCAGACTCCAGGAATCATTTGCACCACTCAGGACACAGATAAACCTCCAAGTGGCCTCAAGGACCCTCTAAAAGGATGCAAATGACCAGCTGTCCGCAAGGAGTATAAATCCTCCCATTCTCCACCATCTAATCAGAGTTGAAGAAGCTTCTGGGATGAGAAGCAAAAGTCCCCCAAGGATGCTGCAACACTCCTAAGTATGAAAAAGCCCTTAAGTCGTTTTTCTCAGTGCTGTTGTAACTTTGAATGGTCACTAAACGAAATGTCAATAAGCTGAGGACTTATTCCCTCCACCGGAGTTCTTTTGCGATCCCATTTTCCTGGGCTTCGAAAATGAGATATTTTATCAGGCCAAAGTCAATACCATTTGTGTATTTTCTCCCTAGGGACTGACTCGAATTCACAAAGGACGTTTCTATCCTGCTTCACCCCTTGGAAAAGCAAGTTAGCAACAGGAGCAGAAGCCGTTTGCAAATAATGTTTCTTTTTACGCCCTCCCAAAGAGATTTTTTATCCACAAAGTCTTTTGGATTTAGCTTCAGCCAAACGTCATCTGTGGATGATGTAAAGCTCCGTCTGGCACATCATCCCAAGGGGGTGTAGGGGAAAAAAAAGAAGTTATTGCCACCTTGACTTGTTTGCGAAATGTGCCTCACGCTCTACCCACGCGTCTGTCAAGGAAAAAAGCAAACACGAGGTACACAATTACACGGGCTTTGTTCTTTGTTCTTCTAATTAGACGTTTTTTGTCCAGGATGGTGAGTGATTGGTGGTGGAGATGGGGTTCATCCCAGGTCTCCTTAGAAAGACAACAATTGTCTACTTTAGTTACTTTGTCCCTATGGAAGATTTTTTTTTTAAAAAAAGAAGTTGTCTCCTAGTGTGGAATACCAACCCAAGGAGATCTAGTTGGATCCTGCTGGCCTTTGGCGAGATCCTAAAAACTTTGGTTTTAGCAATAGCACATAGATTTACAAGCCGCTTCACAGGATTTTTACAGCTCTCTCCAAGTGGTTTACAGAGTCAGCCTCTTGCCCCCATCAATCTGGGTCCTCATTTTACCCACCTCGGAAAGAGGGAAGGTTGAGTCAAGCTTGAGCCAGTCAGGATCGAACTGCTGACAGTGGGCAGAATTAGCCTGCAATACTGCATTCTAACCATTGTGCTAACATGGATGGATGGATGGATGGATGGATGGATGGATGGATGGAAGGAAGGAAGGAAGGAAGGTTTGTCTCTATCCTCAGGGTCACCTGAGTAGTGCTAATAGTTCCTGTAGTCTATAATGTAGTCTGAACCCCGGAGTGCTACTCAGGTGACCCCAAGGACACACATAAACCTCCAAGTGGCCTCAACAACTCTCTAAAAGGATGAAAATGACCAGCTGTCTGCAAGGAGTATAAATCCTTCCCTTCCCAACTATCCACTCAGAGCTGCTTCTTGGATGAGAACTGAAATGTCTTCAAAGAAAAACCAGAAAGTCCAGTTGCCTCTTGAAAAAGCATTTTTGGGACAACCATGACCTGGAGGATTGAGAATCTCAACAGACTTTTAGCCATATAATTTGGGATGAAGACCCTTTGAATGGTGCAGGAGTAGGAATGGATTTCCAGAAGAAAAAACTGCAGACTACAAGAACCATTTGCATCACTCAGGTGACCCTGAAGACACAGAGAAACCTCCAAGTGGCCTCAACAACCATCCAAAAGGATGCAAATGACCATCAGTCTGCAAGGAGTATCGATCCTTCCATTTCCCACCATCCAAGTCAGAGCTGAAGAAGCTTCTTGGATGAGAAGTGAAATGTCTTCAAAGAAAAAACAAGAAAGTCCAGCTGCCTCTTGAAAAAAAAAGCATCTTTGGGACAACCATGATCTGGATGATTGAGAATCTCTATAGACAATGCATTAAACTCTCAGACTTCTCTAATACCTCCCCCCCCCCCAGACACACACAAAATCCTTTTCAGCTCTGAGAGGATAGTGGGGAATGGAAGGATGGAATGGAAGAAAAAACAAGAAAGTCCAGTTGCTTCCTGAAAAAAAGCATCTTTGAGACAACCATGACCTGGATGACTGAGAATCTCTATAGACTTTTAGCTATGCAATTTGGGATGAACCCCCTTGGAATGGTGTGGGAGGAGGAATGGATTTCAAGAGGGGGGAAAAATTCAGAATACAGGAACCATTTGCACCACTCAGGTGACCCTGAGCATACAGATAAACCTCCAAGTACAAGTCCTCAGTATGGCTAGTCTAGAGAAGGACCAGGGGAGACACGATAGCAGTCTTCCAATATTTGAGGGGCTGTCACAGAGAGGAGGGTGTCAAGCTATTTTCCAAAGCACCCAAAGGCCAGACAAGGAATAATGGATGGATATTGAACAAGGAGAGATTCAACCTGGGAATAAGGAGGAATTTTCTGATAGTGAAAACCATCAACCCATGGAACAGAAGTTGCCTTCAGAAGTTGTGGGAGCTTCATCACTGGAAGCTTTCAAGAAGAGACTGGACTGCGGTTTGTCAGAAATGGAGTAGGGTCTCCTGCTTGAGCAGGGGGTTGGACTGGATGACCTATAGGGTCCGTTCCAACTCTGTTAATCTGAGTCCACCGTGGCCACGAAGCCAAACAGTCTAATTAGTGTAACAAGCAACCTTGAGAAGAAAAGACTATTTCGGAACGCGTTGGCCTCTCTTGTAGAACTTAGTTGAAGGCTGCAGCTGAGATCAGAATGTGGGTAACTGAAGGTGGCTTTGATCATCGGCTCTCCGATTGTTCAGGGACATATTTTACTCACACGGATGGTCATTATCTGGAATCTGCCGAATGCTTTTCCACATAGCTCAAAGGCTTGTTCTTCCTCATCAACCATGTTGGCTGATTTTGCAACAGCCTGTCTCCCACATGCTTCAAAGCCACGTAGGTCCCTGTTCCTTAGGCTAGAAATAGACTCAATCAACATAATTGCCCATAATAAGTTAGCAAGCCTCTCAACTCGAGCTGTGCAGATGGGATGCAGCCTTGATATTCCCGCAAACTGCCAGTGAAGCCCTACTTCTATTCCCCCTCAGATGTTTGGCTTCCAAATAGGTTGGACATCAATAGTGGGAAGCGTACCGTTAATAAAAATGCAAGCCAAAGTAGAAATATTTCTGGTGGAAATATATCAAAGATCTAGCCTCAGGAAGCTGGAGAGAGAAAGAGAGTGGGTTCTCCTAAAGAGAATTAAAACAACAACAACAACAAAAACTAATGGTCACTCATTAAGTCCCCTTCTCATCTGGAGATAATAATGGAGTCCTTGGTCAGGAGCATCCATTCCAGAGGTATTTGAGGATTAACAGCTCACACTGGACGCTCGCCCAGAATTTTGCCCATTTGCATCTGCTGCTCCATATATCACTTGGATGGACCATTTGATGGGGGGGAGTGTTGGATGGAAACTACAATGCTGAGAAAAGAAAAATGTTTAAAAATAAGCCACAAGAATTTAGAGGAAGAGTTGAGTTTCTTTCCGTCTTCTTGTTGTGGCCTGCCAGCTGCCAGCAGACTTGGATGATGAGGAGGTTGGGGAGGAACCTGGGCCAGTTCTGGACTCTGGGGAAGGTTCTGATGGATGCTGTGCATCAGACGCAGAGATAGAGCCAGGGCCATCCAACATTTCTCAGCCACTGAAGAGGCAGCTGCCTTTGGAGGCTGAGATAAGTGGGGAGGAAGACCAGCTGGGGCCAGTTCCAGATGTGTGTATGCACAGCTGTTAGGAGAGGTGAGCAGTGGAGGACAAGGAGTTGACTCGGGAAGCAAAGCATACATGGACACTGAATGGCCTTTCCCTGGCTGGGGAATAAATAGAAGGAAAGAAGAGTGGTGGTCATAGGGGACAACAGTTCGTATTTCTGAAGATTTTGCTCAATGCGTTTTGTGCTACAAAGACTGCTTGCCAGAACTTAATTTGCAGCCTTTGGTCTGGGAGCTCACGGCCTTGCAATTATCACAAAGAACTAATAAGATCTGTACTGAAGTTAACTCCTTGCAGGACTATTGCCTGGACTTTTTGGTGGGTTAACGCCATGAATTCACAAGAGGTAAAATAAAGAGGGTTTTTTTCGTGAAAAGGAGTCTGTTTCTTGTTTCTGCTAAGGCTGGGTCAGAACAATTCTTCCACTTTCCCTCTCTGAGAACGTATCTAAGGAAAATTTGCATTTGAAGAAAAGAGAGTCGACGGATGTCCATTAAAACATCGGTCCGTAACAATGAATCTTTGGGCTGGCTCATTCAGTCGTCTGAGTCACCACAGCAAATTTATGAATTTCTCTCTCCTTTTTTGGCACCGGGGGGAGGGGGAATTCAGGATCAATGAAAGGAAATCTTGATCATCTAGCATGAAGTTGAAGGTATGGCTTTCGCTCTGATTGGCTGGGATGATGGCCATGGAATCATTCAGTTTTAAGAGCAGATGGGCAGAGCCACAGAAAGCTTGACCGCCTGGAGGGCTGCATATTCTCAACCTTCTCAATCACAAAAAAGGAGCACCAGATGCCAGCTGCTAAAAAGCACCAACAGAACAATATCCTGCTGTCAAATCAAGTAACTTTATTACAGCCATTAGGTTAATAAATATCAAAATGAAATCTTTTTTAAAAAAAAAATCAAAATATTTGGAGGAATGGCTTGCCTCCAGAAGTTGTGGGTGCTCCAACAACAGAGGTTTTTAAGAAAAGATCGGACAACCATTTGTCTGTAAGGGTTTCCTGCCTGAGCAGGGGGTTGGACTAGAAGAGCTCTAAGGGCCTTTCCAACTCTGCTATTTTGTTATTATGTTAAAATAGTGATACAGAAATTTAGTTGATATAGGTATAGGTATAGATACTATTAGTAGGAAAGCAAACCCTGCATTTGTGGGAATACACTAGGGAGGTTTGGCATCTTCTCCTCTCTCTCTCTCTCTCTCTCTCTCTCTCTCTCTCTCTCTCTCTCTCTCTCTCTCTCTCCCTCCCTCCCTCCCTCTCTCCCTTTCTCCCTCTCTCTTTCTCCCTCTCTGGTTCTCTCTCTATTTTTCTCCCTCCCTCTCTCTGGTTCTCTCTCTCTCCCTCCTTCCCCCCTCTCTCTTTCCCTCTCTCTGGTTTTTTCTCTTTCTCTTTCTCTCTCTCTCTCTCTCTCTCTCTCTCCCCCTCTCACTCCCTCTCTGGTTCTCTCTCTCTTTTTCTCTCTCTCTCCTTCCCCCCTCTCTCTTTCCCTCTCCCTGGTTCTTTCTTTCTCTCTCTCTCTCCCTCCCTCTCTTTCTCCCTCTCTGGTTCTCTCTCTCTTCTCTCTCTCTCTCTCATTCACTCTTTCTCTCCCTCATTCTCTCTCTCTCCCCATCTCTCCCTCTCTCTCTCTTTCTCCCTCTAGTTCTCTCTCTATTTTTCTCTCTCCCTCCCTCTCCCTCTGGTTCTCTCTCTCTCTCCCTCCTTCCCCTCTCTCTCTTTCCCTCTCTCTGGTTCTCTCTCTCTTCTCTATCTCTCTCCCTCATTCTCTCTCTCTCTCTCTTGTAAGCCTGCCAGAGAGAGAGAGAGAGAGAGAGAGAGAGAGAGAGAGAGAGAGAGAGAGAGAGAGAGAGAGAATTGCTGTTGGAGACTACATTATGGATGCAGAAAGAGCTTGTGCCGGGAAAGGATGACCTCAAGAGCCAAGCAGGGTGATTAAAGTCCCCGGCACACTAAAACCCTCCTGAAATCCAGGGTTATCTGATGGAAACAACATCTTTCTCCTCGGCAGTTTTCTCTCAGGAGACCTGGAATCAAGAGCTTCCCCCAAACTAATCTCTGAGCGCGACAGTTTTCTCAATGTGTCGAGCCTTTTTAGGCATGCAACTGGGTCCCTTCCTACGGGCTGCTTTTCGGTGCATGGCAGACCTGGCATCATCCCAAAAATGAGGTTGCAGCTTAAAGCAGGGACTCAGTAAGCATCCAAAGTGTGATGGATGAAGAAGAATCTCCAAAGGTGGAGGCAATGTGTCTTCCTGACGTACAACCACTCGGCCTCAGTTCTTTAACATCTTCACCGTCCACAGCAGGGCTGTCAAACTTGATTTCACGGAGGGCCGCAACAAGGTTGTGCTTGACCTCGGAAGGCCAGAGGGTGGACATGGACATGGCCATGGTAGGCGTGGTCATGGTGGGCATGACACAGGACTCGTGTTGGGGAGACCTGTCATTGTCAGGGTTCCAAATAGCATCCAAAAGTAAATCAAGAGTCCAAGCCAAAGTATTCCTCAAAGTTCCAATTGGTTAAGAGAGCCATATTGGCACATCTGGGAAAACCCGAACTTGAAAACTTCCCAGTTTTCCCCACTCAGTTGAAAGTTCAAGATCTTGCCCCCAACACCCACAAGCCCATTGCGTGGTCCAATCTCCCACTGTCATGCTGGCAATTCTACCTATCCAGTTCTGGTCAGGTGTAGAGGTGCAAAGACAAAGGATGAACTTGGCTTTCTAGAAAGAATTTTGTTATGGCTACATAGCATCTAACTAGAATAATAGAAAGTATGGCAGATCAAAGATCCAAAAGGAAAGATGGCTGCAGGCCTGACAGTCATGGCCAAGTGCTAAGGCAGGACTTCCCTGAGACTCTCTCTCACTTTCATTATAATCTCCTTCCTTCCTTCCTTCCTTCCTTCCTTCCTTCCTTCCTTCCTTCCTTCCTTCCTTCCTTCCTTTCCTCCCTCCCTCCCTCCTTCCTTCTCTTCTTTTTCCTTCCCTCTTCCTTTTCCCTTCTTCTTCCTTTCCCCTCTTTCCTTATTTTTCCTTCCTTACTCTCTTCCCACCTTCCCTTCTTTTTCTTTTCTTTTTCCTGTGCTGGCAGAAGCACTGCCGGTCCTTTGTCATTTTTGCAGGGCAGCCCCGCGGGCCAAATTTAAACACCCCGTGGGCTGAATCCAGCCCACGGGCCTTGAATTTAACCCCCCTGATCTAAAGAGAGACCAAGCTACATAGAAGGCACAAAGTAAGTTTTGGGGGCTCACCACGCTTCCAACCAGCATGTCCCAAAGATGCTCTTCAAGAGGCAAAGGAATATTTAAAGAAAGTCCAGTTGCTTCTTGAAAAAGCACCTTTGGGATAACCATGACCTGGACGACTGAGAATCTGAGTCAACCGTCATTGGCCGCTGTCCAAGGTCCTGCACAGGACCAGTTTAGGAATGGCTAGACAAGACACTAATCTGGCTCAGTGGGTGACAACTTTCACAGAGGAGAACGAAGTCCCCAAGCAGATGTTGTGGGTTGCTGGGATGTATCATCCAGCACATTTCCTCTCATGTTCACCTACCTTATGTCTAACTAGACAATGACAGATGCTGCTTCTCTGCAGTATTTTCCCAAACCTCGTGCTCTTCCCTGCCTCGAATACGGCATCCGTCTCCTTCATCCACATCTGTCCTGCCATCCATAATTCATCGTGATGCTTTGTCGCTCTGATTTTTACAGACTGGGTGAGTGGCAGTTTCTCACCTCTTCTGCCCTGACGCTTCCCAATTAAATTGACTTCCACGGGCATGTGTGTGTGTGTGTGTGTGTGTGTGCATACAAGCATGCAAGAAGGTTGGCAGAAATTCACACAAACACACACACACACACACACACACACACACACACACACCAATTCTCTGGACCTGAATTTTTATGGACCGTGTTGTTGAGCAAAGTTGAGCATTCTCAGAAATAAGGTTTAGCTAATGGACTTATTGTGCTGACCGAGGATTTGGATATAGGAACTTATTTAAGGATTTCCAAGCCCATCTCCGTTTTGGTAGCCTTCTTATTACTGGATGCGAAGGGAAAGAATCCCATTTCAAGGTGTTGATGATCGCCTGTCTTGATGGCTTGGTATGTCACTATCTTGGAGAACATCTGGGTTCTGACCT
The DNA here is from genome assembly GCF_051295495.1 of Thamnophis sirtalis. Classification (NCBI taxonomy): domain Eukaryota; kingdom Metazoa; phylum Chordata; class Lepidosauria; order Squamata; family Natricidae; genus Thamnophis; species Thamnophis sirtalis. Next base: position 64,369,153 of record NW_028261382.1, read on the forward strand.
AGGCTTCCCTAGCACCATGAAGCCAAGTCCTCATCCCGATAAACCCCTTTTATTTCACTTACAGTGAATTCTTCTCCAGCAAAGTCTTCCCCCCCCCAAAAGTCTTTCAAGATAGTTCACGTACAATTTTTTAAAAGGTATTTGTTTTAATGCATCGATTAGGATCTGAGTTGTATTCTGTTGTCATTGATCATCACACCGAGCCGAGGGGGTTCAGTGGTTAGTGTGCAGGCTACTTCTGCTGACTGCCGGCTGCAAGCAGTTTGGCAGTTCGAATCTCACCAGGCTCAGCCTTCCAGGTTGACTCAGCCTTTCAGCCTTCTGAGGTGGGCAAAATGAGGATCCAGATTGTTGGGGGCAATAGGCTGATTCTGTAAACTGCTTAGAGAGGGCTGGAAAGCACTGTGAAATGGTATACAAGTACTATTCCTATTGCTTTGCATTTTCTCCCTTCCTTCCTTCCTTCCTTCCTTCCTTCCTTCCTTCCTTCCTTCCTTCCTTCCTTCCTTCCTTCCTTCCTTCCTTCCTTTGTTCATTCATAACTCTGTCCAGGGCCAGGAGTTCAATCCTGACTGGTTCAAGGTTGACACAGCCTCCCATCCTTCCAATGTGCGTAACATGAGGATCCAGAAGAGGCTGACTTTAATAAGCCAGTTAGAGAGGGCTGTAAAGCACTATGATATGGTATATGTGCTATTCCTATTGCTTTGCCCTTCCTTCCTTCCTTCCTTCCTTCCTTCCTTCCTTCCTTCCTTCCTTCCTTCCTTCCTTCCTTCCTTCCTTCCTTCTTTCTCTGTCCCCTGCCAGCAGTTCGATCCTGACTGGCACAAGGTTTACTCAGCCTTCCATACTTCCAAGGTTGATAAAACGAAGACCCAGATCGTTGGTGGCAATATGCTGACTTTGTCAACCACTTAGAGAGGGCTGCATAGCCCTGTGAAGCTGTATATATGTCTAAAGACTATTTGCTAACATCACCATCATCATAATTCATACTTTTACCAAGGTGTGGCACTGTTCAGAAGGCGCGAGTGCAAAACCAACTGAATAAAACCTGAAACGCCAACAGCCAATATTGACACTGGGATAAACCGCATCCATCAACTGCGCCTGCCAAAAACAACATCCTCCAAGACAACCAAGCCTATACGGAACCCTAATTAAAATAAGCCAAGTATTAAGCTGAGAACTCATACGACCCATGAAAGAAAAAAGGCGGGAGGAAAGGGGGAAGAGATAGCCAAAGCCTACGCTAAGCCATTTGTATTATTGCATTACTTCTGTTAAGCCACCAAAGCCATACAATTAAGCCTTGGTAATAAATTTAAATAGGGACGCAGTGGCTCAGTGGCTAAGACGCTGAGCTTGTCTATGAAAAGGTCGGCAGTTCGGCGTTCAAATCCCTAGCGCCGCCTAATGGAGTGAGCTCCCGTTACTTCTCCTGGCTTCTTCCAACCTAGCAGTTCGAAAGCACATAAAAAATGCAATGAGAAATTAGGAAATGTAAAATTGAGATATAATGGGTAGATTAATGTAAGAAATATACATACAATATAACATAGATACTATGATTGTCTGATAATAACGGCCAAATATGAACAAACACGGACTTGTACAAGGAAAAGACTAAGAAATAAGGAAAAACTGGAATCTTATAGATTAACCGATATAAGTAACTGCTATAAGACGGAACGTTCGGTTCCTATATTGTTTTTAAGTTATATGTTTGTCTTTGTTGCTATTTTTAAATGTTTAAAACAAAAAATATTTTTAAAAAAATGCAAGTAGAAAAATAGGAACCACCTTTGGTGGGAAGGGAACAGCGTTCCATGCACCTTCGGTGTTGAGTCATGCCGGCCACATGACCATGGAGACGTCTTCAGACAGCGCTGGCTCTTCAGCTTTGAAACTGAGATGAACAACACCCCCTAGATTCGGGAACGACTAGCACATATGTGCAAGGAGAATCTTTACCTTACTAAATTTAAAATAGCTTTTGTGTTTTGCCCTCCAAAGGGGGGTAGTTGGAGGGGTGGGGGAAAAACCTGTTCTTGAAATTCCCCAGGGTGGTTAATTACATTTATGGGAATTAATGAGTTGGCTTAGTGATGCTAGTCAAAGCTTGATTCGGCGTTGGCTGTACAATAATCTTTTGCGACTGTCCACACTTTGAAGGAAAACCTAGTGTTATTTTTTTTTGTCTCTTTCCAAAACGAGAACTAAGCAGTGATGTGTGCTGAAAGTAGAGAGAATCCTTAGGAATGAATAAAAGCTAATATTGTAACACAAACACACAGACACACACACACACACAGTCTGAAAATTTTATCGAACCAGACTTTCTGCAGTTAATAACAAACCAAGGATCTATGCATAAATTTCCTTTTTCCGCCTGCGAGGCTGGAAGAAGGGGGGGGGGAGGAGGCATAAATTATGCTGCTGCAGATCGTGATGTTTCAATAAGATTTAGATCTGATCTGCATTTAAACAGAAAAGTGGGGGGGAAAGGGCCTTAAATTCACATAGGGGCAAAATCACGCATATTCCAAAGTCAGTAATATGAACTTGTACTGAACATAATGGAGCACGCCGGAAAAAAAATCCAGTTGGTAATGGATGGCGATTTTTTTAAAAAAACAGAAAGAGTGAAGCAGCTGAGAGTTTTAATAGATAGTGCCTTCAAATCATCGCCACTGTAAAATGGGAGTTAATAAATTATTGGATATGCATATGTGCTCCTGGGGTTTAACTGAGGGGTGTGTCATCTTTGCTGGCAGATGGACAAAAAAGCCCTGGAAAATGATAGATATGAACATCCAAACTTATTAGTAGCCAAGGGACCAAGTCATAATTGAACTGACATTGGGAAGAAGCTCAGCGAATGAAGCAACCTTGACAAGAGGTTGTCACAAAGGGGTTGCCACAAAGAAGAAGAGTCAACCTATTCTCCAAGGCATCTGAAGGCTGGACAAGAAGCAACAGATGGAAACTAATCAAGGAGAAAAGCAACCTAGAACTAAGGAGAAATTTCCTGACAGTTAGAACAATTAATTAATGGAAAAATTTGCCTCCAGAAGTTGTAAATTCTCCAACATTGGAAGATTTCAAGAAGAGATTAGATAACCATTTGTCTGAAGTGGTGTAGGCTTTCCTGCCTGAACAGGGGGTTGAACTAGAAGACCTCCAAGGTCCCTTCCAACTCTGTTATTCTGTTACAGATGGCTATGGAACGACTTGCCTTCAGAGGTTATGAGTGCTCCCTCACTGAAGGTTTTTAAGAAGAGATTGGGTAATTGTTTGTCTGAAATGATATGGAGTCTCCTTCTTGAGCAGCAAGTTGGACTAGAAGACCTCCAAGTCCTTTCCAACTGTGTTAGTCTGTTAAGATCGAGGCCAAAGAACCAAAAACTGATAGTGTGGTGGCTTCGTTTTGTTGGATCTCTTCAAGATCAAAGGTCCTCTGTCTGGAATTCTTGGCCAGGGTGAGAGATTAGACTTAAGAGTTTCCACACAACCCTTTCAGTTCAGTGATTCTAAGATCAAAGACTTAAGAAAGGGATTTTAAGAGCTCTTTAGCCCCATTCCCTTATTTGACATGGACCTCTTGCAACTAAGGATTTCTGACAAGAGATGTCCAGGCTCTAGCATTTAAAGGTAAAGGTTCCCCTCGCAAATATGTGCTAGTCGTTCCTAACTCAAGGGGGGGGGGTGCTCATATCCGTTTCAAAGCCAAAGACCCAGCGCTGTCCGAAGATGTCTCCGTGGTCATGTGGCCGGCATGACTCAATGCCAAAGGCGCACGGAACGCTGTTACCTTCCCACCAAAGGTGGTCCCTATTTTTCTACTTGAATTTTTACATGCTTTTGAACTGCTAGGTTGGCAGAAGCTGGGACAAGTAATGGGAGCTCACTCTGTTATGCGGCGCTAGGGATTCGAGCCACCAAACTGCCGACCTTTCTGATTGACAAGCTCAACATTTTAGCCACTGAGCCACCGTGTTTGGCTCTAGTTTAATCCTTCAAGAGGATAAGAACTGTGTGAAGCCAACTCAACCGTGCCCCTTTATGATCTTTTTCTGTTAAGATGCTTCTCTTACTATTTTCATACTTCTGAAGCCACAGGGGACATCTATATTCAGGGCCTTTTGCCCCTTAGAAGATGGTTGATCTCTTAATCTTCTCTTCCCCACAGTAAACAAACCCCACTCCGCTCTTCCAGTCATGCTTCAGAGGTTTCCCAATTCTTCTCTGCCCAGTTCATCTTCCTCTAGATCTTAAGTTGCCAAAGGTTAAGCCCTGGTGAGTAAAACAGGACGAGGAAGACATGGCTTTATTCTTTCTCTCTGAAGCTTTGAAAGATTCTCCCGAAGACCTTCTGGTTGAGATTCCAGTAGATTCAGGAAATTTATCTCTGAAAGTTATTCAAAGATTTCAAAGCCACATCTCCCACTCCCACCAGAAATTCAGGGTTTAATTTGTGCTGATGCAAGTGTTTGAATGTCACAATGTCTATAATTTTAGACCAGTGTAAGAAAGGATGGGGAAAATGTATATATTTTATAAAGATACAATCTAGTAATACCTATGCCAAAATTCCTAGCAGCTAGGAGTCCTTACGTCAAACATTCCCCTTTTGTTCTACTGATGTACCTCATTTTGTTGAGACTTCATTATTTCTTCAGGGACTGGAGACTAAAACATAAAAGAACAGTTGCAGGAATTGGGCATGTCTAGTCTAATGAAAAAAGGACTAGGGGACACGTGATAACTGTGTCCCAATATTTCAGGGGCTGCCACAAAGAAGAGGGGGTGAACCTATTCTCCAAAGCAGCAGTCCTGAAGGCTGGAGAATAGAATGGAGTGGAGTGGAGTGGAGTAGAGTAAAGTAGAATAGAATAGAATATGGAATGGAGTAGAATAGAATAGAATAGAATAGAATAGAATTCTTTATTGGCCGAGTGTGATTAGACACACAAGGAATTTGTCTTTGGTGCATAGGCTCCCAGTGTACATAAAGAAAAATAAAATAGAATCAATTCATCAAGAAGCAATGGAAAGAAACCGTGATCCGACAAATACGCGCAAGACAAAAGCGTGCCGACAAAACTGCGGTGCTAAAACCGTGACATCATCAACGCGGCAACAACAGCACGCCAACAACAGCGCGCCGACAGAAGCACGATTTAAGTTAAGGTAAGGGTTAGGGTCAGGGTCAGGGTCAGGTTTAGGGTTAGGTTTAGGGTTAGGGTTAGGGTTAGGTTTAGGGTTAGAGCGCTCTTCTGTCGGCACGCTGTTGTCATTGCGCTTCAGCGCTCATTCGTCGGCGTGGTTTAGAACTCGCGGTTTTGTCACCGCGGTTTCGGCGGGCGCGCTTTTGTCGGTTGCCCGTTTGTCGGTGAACCGAAAGAAACTAATCAAGGAGAGAACCAACCTAGAACTAAGGGGAAACTTAGTGATAGAACAATTAATCAGTGGAATAGCTTCATTTCAGAAGTTGTGAGTGGAATGACTTGGCTCCAGAAGTTGTGGGTGCTCCATCACTGAAGGTTTTTTGGAAGAGATTGGACAACCGTTCGTCTGGAATAGTTTAGGGTCTCTTGTTTGAGCAGGAGGTTGGAGAAGAAGAACTCCAAGGTCCCTTCCAACTCTCTTCTTCTGTTATCCCATTATTCTTTTCTTTTAAATTGTTCTCTCTTTTCTCTCTTTCTTGTTTCAGGTGTCGGAAAGATGTGACTATGTATTCGTCAACGGGAAGGAAATGAAAGGCAAAGTGAACGCAGTGGTCCATTTTACATACCAACATCTGAACAGCCCCTTGGAACTGACTGTGTGGGTTCCCCGCCTCCCACTCCAGATTGAAGTCTCTGACACGGAGTTAAATCAGATCAAGGGCTGGAGGATCCCCATTGTTTCTAACAAGAGGTGAGATCCCTTGGAACCTTCCTAGCTGAGCTCTCATCAAACCATGCTGTGCCTTGTTTTCCTCTTCCATAATTTCCTTAAAACAACTGATTGATTTCATTCACACAACAGTGTGTTCCTCAAACTAGCCAACCATCTTTTTTCACATGGCATTTCTGTGTTGTGTGAAATCAGCTTCCGTCTACCCTGGTTGCTAGTAAGTGTGAACAACTGGCAATACTTTCCATTCTAATGGAGATTCAACTTTTGTGGATAGATATAATGTACATTTATTGACGATAAGCAACAATACATAAATTGTGCTCAGGCAGGATATTATATCTGGTTAACCTGGGTTCACACTATAGTTTAATTTGTTTGTGGTTGTGACTGTGTATTGTGGCCTGTCGACCACCGGCCCCTCCAGAAGCCAAATCCAAGGAGGAGGAAGAGGAGGAGGCGGCGTGGGAGTCAGGGTAAGCATCAAGGAAGAGGGAATGGAGCAGAGAGAGAGAGAGAGAGAGAGAGAGAGAGAGAGAGAGAGAGAGAGAGAGAGAGAGAGAGAGAGAGGAGAGATCCTGTCCCAGTGTGCGCAAGCACAGAGTTGCCAGACGAAGGGAACACTAAGGAACAGGGGTCGACTTGGGAGTAAAGCCACAGGTGGACGATGAATGGCGCCACCAAGAGAAAATAAAAGAGGAGCGAAAGGGGAGTGGAATTTGCAGGAGACAGTTAATTTGCTTAATTGGTTTGTGACTCTCTGAGACTCCTGGCCAAGTTTTGCATATATCGGCCTGTCAGCTCTCCAAGCCAGATAAGGTCTGTGACTGTAAATCCTCCCTTGAAAGATTTTGTGAATGAGCAGAATTCACAGTCAATTAATAAAACGTTTTTTGTCAGGATATGGAGTTTACTTTGTGCTCTTGGGAAGATTCAGTCAGAATAGGCATGACATTGGGGTTTGGGAAGAGAGCTGGTGTGGTAAAGGCCTGTGTGAACTGAAAGGGAGGTTTGCTTTCAAGAATTACTGGGTTGCTGAGTGGAGTTGTTTACACCCAGTCCAGGCCAACCGTCCTAGGACTCCAGATGGATGAAATATCTGAAGATGAGCTTCACATGTCACTATGTGGGACGTGGATTGGACATTCAGCCTGGGACCCCTGAAGGGAGGGATTTGGGGAAACTTTCAACCTGCAACTTTTGTTCCTTTTGAATCAGATCTTGCCTTGCTTCCGCAGCTATCATTTCAACCTCAGTGAAAGTACCTCTTCTCTACTTTAATGGAGTCGAGGGTTTTTCCTTTCTTGGGCTTTGAACAGAGGCAGGCCTGACAGTTTTGCTTGACCCTCTGGCTTGAATCTCTTCACAGGCCGGTTAGAGACAGCGACGATGAAGAGGAGGATGAGAGGAAGGGGAGAGGTTGCACTCTCCAGTACCAACATGCCACAGTGCGGGTCCTTACCCAGTTTGTAGCTGAGCCCTTGGACTCTAGTGGTCAAACTACCTACCTGCTGGGCTCCGACTGGCAAGTGGACATCACCGACCTGGTAAAAAATTTCATGCAAGTGGAAGAGCCAAGGATCGCCAAGCTGCAAGACGGACAGGTGCTAATGGGGCAGGAGTTAGGAATGACTACCTTACAGGTGAGCAAAATGAAGGGCTGGGTGAAAAGACGGGTTCCTTCCTAGATCAGACCCAACGATTCATAGCTATCTTCATCGAACTGGAGGCTCTAGAGATGTTCACAACTAAGACACGAAGGCCACATGTTGCTCAGGGATACCGGGCACGTGAATTGGCGCGTTTCATTAAGTGCACAATCCATCCAACTGAATAACGAAATAACAGAAGAGTTGGAAGGGACCCTGGAGGTCCTCTAGTCCAACCCCCTACTCAAGGCAAATGGCTGTCCAATCTCTTCTTAAAAACTCCAGTGATGGAGCACCCACAACTTCTGAAATGTAGCCATTCCACTCATTAATTGTTTCCACTGTCAGGAAGTTTCTCCTTTGTTCTAGGTTGTTTCTCTCCTTGATTAGTTTCCATCCATTTCTTCTTCTCCTGCCTTCGGGAGCTTTGGAAAATAGGTTGACCCACTCCTCTATAGAATAGAATAGAATAGAATAGAACAGAACAGAACATGGAATGGAATAGAATATGGAATGGAATGGAATAGAATAGAATATGGCATGGCATGGCATGGCATGGCATAGAATAGAATAGAATAGAATAGAATATGGGGTGGGGTGGGGTGGGATGGGAAAGGGAATGGAATAGAATAGAATAGAATAGAACAGAATAGAACAGAATATGGAATGGAATGGAATGGAATAGAATAGAATATGGGATGGGATAGGAAAGGGAATGGAATAGAATAGAATATGGGATGGGGTGGGGTGGGATTGGAAAGGGAATGGAATGGAATAGAATAGAATATGGGATGGCATGGCATGGCATGGCATGGAATAGAATATGGGATGGGGTGGGGTGGGATGGGATGGGATAGGATAGGATAGGATAGGAAAGGGAATGGAATAGAACAGAACAGAACAGAACAGAATATGGCATGGCATGGGATGGGATAGGATAGCAAAGGGAATGGAATGGAATAGAATAGAATAACAGAATTGGAAGGGGCCTTGGAGGTCTTCTAATCCAACCCCCTGCCTAGGCAGGAAACCTTACACCACTTCAGACAATGATTATCCAATATCTTCTTAAAAACTCCCAGTGTTGGAGCATTTACAACTTCTGGAGGCAAGCTGTTCTACTGATTAATTGTTCTCACTGTCAGGAAATTTCTCCTTAGTTCTAGGTTGCTTCTCTTCTTGATTAGTTTCCACCCATTGCTTCTTGTGCTGCCTTGGGGTGCTTTGGAGAATAGGTTAACCTCCTCTTCTTTGTGTCAGCTCCCCAAATATTGGAAAAGTGCTATCCTGTAACCCCTAGTCAGTGGTGTGATTTAGCCGATTCACACCTATATGGGAGAACCGATTGTTAACTTTCTAAGCAGTTCAGAGAACCGGTTGTTGGAAGAAATATTTTCCACTTTACAGGGCTAATCCTGTAAGGAAGGCAGGAAGGAAGGAAGGAAACATTTTGGTGTTATTTCTAGCCTAATCTTTATTGCCCTGCTTACAGAAACTGCCTCTCTGATTAACCCTTGTTCCATTGTAACCGTTAAGGCGAAGTGCCCATCGACCTGAGTGACATTGAGTTGGCCATGCCCAGACGGTCACATGACCACCGAGCCCCGCCTACCCAGCTGGTCATTAGGGCAGAGAACCAGTTGTTAAATGATTTGAATCCCACCATTGCCCCTAGTCCTTCTTTTCATTAACTAGACATACCCAGTTCTGCCACCGTTCTTCCAATTTCTTGAGTCTTGCTGAATGATCAATCCCAGAGAAAGCAGATAAGAGGGGGATTCCTACCGGTTTGGACTGGTTCGGCTGATTTGGTGGCCTGGGTCACTGGAACCGGCAGCGACCCAGGCCTGCCACGCCCTCAAACCGGTTCTTCTACGAGGCCGCCATCTTGATTTCCAGTTCTGCACATGCGCAGAACAATTGTAATTGCACACATTTTATTTTTTCCCTTTTTAAAATGTTTTGGGTTTTGTGCATATGTGCATGCATGCTGAGCGTGCCTCAGGCATCCGTGCAAGTGAAGCGAGTGTGTGTGCAAAATTTTTGCGCGCACTGAACTGGCAGTAATGCCGGAGCAACCCACCCCTGAAGCAGATAGGGAAATTGGGGTACATTTCACAGCCAGAAGAGCCTCTTAAAGCAGTAAAAACGCCGGATATTTTGCCACAGTTCTTTTGAAAAAAAAAGTCCAAATCCGATCTTTGTTTACTTTGAGAAGGAGGACACACAGGAAGGAACAGACAACTCTGCTAGAAAGAAACCGGAATGATAGCACAAAGCCAAAAGAAGCGTTTTATGTTTCAAGAATGTCCCGAAAAGCACTTAAAAATTCATTTTATGCTGTTGGATTAGCTACAGATAAGGAGGGTGGATTTTTTTCCCCCTCTCACTCCTGCATTGCAAAAAGCTTTTATGGCACTCGGCAACCCTGTGCATTTCATTGAGCCAATTTATCAGTCTTTTTTATATATATATTAAAAAGGGGGCCTTTGTTAGAATGGCATCACTCGGCAACTCTTTCTAAAGACATTTATCAGTTGCAGAAACTCTTCACTCTGCCTTCTGTCCGGAAATACAAAGAATATATTTGGGAGAGAAATGCAGGAAGGAAGTGAGTGACAAATTGATAGTTGGTCCATTCACTTGGAAGAATACCTGTCACCTGTCTCCCAAGAATTCGTCCAAGTTATCTATACATATATATATATGGAGTGCCAAGATCTCGTCCACTGGATTGCTCCATGTTTATCAATCTTTCTCTCTGTCTGTCTCTCTCTCTCATTCTCTCTTTTTCTCATTCTTTCTCCCTCTCTCTCCCTCCCTCTCCATCTCTTTCTCTTTTTTCTCATTCTCTCTTTCTCTGTCTTATTCTCTCCCTCATTCTTTTTCTCATCCTCTCTTTCACTGTCTTTCTCTCTCTCTCCCCTCCCTCTCCATCTTTCTCTCTCACTTTTCTCATTTTCTCTCTTTCTATCTGTCTTATTCTTTCTCTCATTCTCTTCTTCTATCTTATTCTCTCTTTCTCATTCTTTTTCTCATTCTCTGTGTCTCTTATTCTCTCTCTCCCCCTTTCTCCATCTCTTTCTCTCTCTTTTTCTCATTCTGAGAGAGCGCGGGGGGAGATGGATGGTTTTGGAGATAAGGTGTGTTTAGAGATTTATCTGTTGAGGAAAAATACAAGTAGAAATGTGTGATTTTGGAGAAGGTGTATTCATGATGAACGTGTTTTAGAGGTTTCAGTGTGAAAACAAAATAAGATGAATGCATCTGATCATCTCACCTTGAACAGATTGTTCCCTGGTAGCCTTTGTCCTTTTTTCTCTCCCTCCCTCCCATTTTCCTTCTTTTTCCCAACCTATCTCTTCTTTCCCTTTTCTCTTTCCTTTCCTCCCTCCCTCTCATTTTCCTCCTTTTTTCCAACAAATCTCTCCTTCCACTCTTTTCTCCTTCCTTCCTTCCTTTTCTTCTTTTTCTTTCTCTCTCCATTCTCCCTTCTTCTTCCTTCCCCCCTTTCCTTATTTTTCCTTTCTTGCTCTCTTCCCATCCTCCCTTCTTTTTCCTTTTCTTTCCTTCTTTTTCTTTTCTTTCTTCTCTTCTTTTTCTTCTCTTATTTTCTTCTCTTCCTTCCTTCCCTCCCATTTTCCTCCTCCTTTCCCCCCTCCCTCCCACCTGCCTTTCCTTCTTTCCTTCCCAATCCCCATTTCCTGAAACTTAACTCCCAAGTCAATCCCTCTTTGTAACATATTGTTGTTGATTTAGAGGGATGCAATCTGATTAACAATGTGGTGATTTCTGGGGGGAAATCAAGAAATGAAGGCTCTCTACATAGATAAAAGTGAGGCACACATAGACTGTTTGGAAAAGGGATTTCCTCGGAGTGTAGAGATGAGCTGTCCCTTTGGTTTCCTCCTGCAGATCCTGTCCCCACTTTCCGATGCCATCTTGGCGGAGAAGACGGTGACAGTCCTGGATGAGAAGGTGACCATCACTGACTTGGGTGTCCAGCTGGTATCGGGCCTCTCACTCTCCTTACAGCTGAGCTCCGGGAGCAATAGAGCCATCTTCGCTACGGCAATCGCCCACGAAGTGCTTCAAGCGGAAAAGCAGGTAGCAGCCTCACACCTGAAGTTCCTTTTCTCCAGCTGGGCCTCCAGTGTCCCACCTGAGCACATTTCTTTCTAAAGCATAAGTGGTTACTTCTCCATTGATACTTGGAAGAGCCGTAGGTGAATGCAGAATCTAGTTCATTGGGAGTGTTTCAAAGGCCCACAGGAAACTACAGGCAGCCAAATGGAGAATCAGGCAGTGTGTTAATGTCTATTTCTTCCTTGCCCCCTTCCACTTCATTTCATTTTCTTCCCTCCTTTCTTTCTTTCCTCCCTTCCTTCTTTCCTCCCTCCCTCCATTGCCCTTCCTTCCTCTATCCCTTCCTTACTTTTTTCTCCTTCCTTTCCCCATTCCTTCCTTTCCCCATTGAACCCTTTCCTTTTTTCTCTTCCCCATTTCTTCCTTCCCTTCCTTTCCCCATTCATCCCTTTTCTTCCTTTCCCCATTCACCTAATCCCTTTCCCTTCTGTTCCTTCCCTAGCTTTTCCCTTCTCCCCCTCCCAATATTATTCTCCTACTTCAACTCCCCTCTTTCAGCCCCCTTCCTCCTCTTCGTCAACATCTTCCATAATCTTACTCTGCCATAATCTTACACTTCCCATCATAGAGACTCATGCCCACCAAGATCCCCTAAAGTTTCCAAACAGAAGAAACAACCTTCTGAGAAATAGAATTGGGTAAATGGGAACAACACACTCACAGAACCAGAGAGAGGGAGAGAGAAAAAGAGAGGGGGAGAGGGAGAGAGAACCAGAGAGAGGGAGAGAAAGAGAAAGAGAGAGAGAGAGGGAGAGAGAGAACCAGAGAGAGAGAGAGAAGATGCCAAACCTTCAGTATTCCTTGGCAACGGTCCACCATTTTCCAAATCTCTACTGCCAGCTGAGCAGGTGAACTACCGCTGTTGTCCTTGTGCGATTGTTAATATTATTCTAAAAGGACATTTTAGATTTATAGGTGCTCATCCCTGAAGGCCACCAAGCTCCTAAATAGAGAAGCATTGTTCCAGTAAATAGGGCGGTAAAACTAGAGCAAGCCCTGGGTGGAAAAAAAAATACGTATTTTCTTCTTCTTCTTCTTCTGGTAACCTCTCATAAATAATACAACATCGCACTGCTCACCTGCCAAAAATACATGTTTTGGGGAAGAGGATTCTATACACTTGGGTTGCACTGCAAATTTAGCTGTTCCTTAACCTTGGCTGTCCTTCATTCTTTATGTATATAATTTTTATTAAAGGTGTTTTTCGAGAGTAAGATTGAAAGACAATATAAATTAATTATGTAGGCAGAAAAAAGAAAAGGAAAAGAAAGCTCAAAGGGCAAAGAAGAGGAAAAAAGAAAGAAAAAGGAGAAAAGCTACAAAGGAGTAGTATGTAATATATTCTTTATGTCAATTATAAGTCCAATTATCAATTTATCTCTTCCTCCATGGTTACAACATCCCTCTCCTTTTAAAAATCTATCCTGTCTAATCATCCTAACCATAAATCACAAGTTCATTCATTTCTGTTTTTCACAGTAAAAAAAAAAAGGCTAGAAGGGATTTCGGTCAGCAATAAACTGAGATATTGTCTTTTCCCCCCTCTGATTAAAGGAGTCAATTTAGCCATTTCAGCAACTTCTTAACCTTGTTCGTCCTTCAGCATGGAAACCATCCAGATGTGATTTTGCCTGCCTGGTGGTTTTGGGGAGATGGATAGAAAAGTGCTGTGGGTAGGGAGAAAGATTGAGAGAGAGAGAGAGCAAAGAGAGAGCAAATACCACTAAGTAATAAGGAGGGACTTTCTGACAGTGAGAACAATCAACCAACGGAACAGAAGTTACCCTGAAGTTACCCTGCTTGGGCAGGGGGTTGGACTAGATGACTAGACTAGTCATGCTTGGGCAGGGGGTTGGACTAGATGAACTATAAGGTCCCTTCCAACTCCGTTAATCCGTTAACTCTCTATATATAACACTCTCTCTCTCTCTCTCTCTCTCTCTCTCTCTCTCTCTCTCTCTCTCTCTCTCTCTCTCTCTCTCTCTCTCTCCTCTCTCTCTCTCTCTATATATATATATATATATATATATATATATATATATATATATATATATATATATACATACATACATACACACACACACGTGTGTGTGTGTGTGTGTGTGTGTGTGTTTTGTTGTATTTGTGCTGATAAATAAATAAAGGGAGACTAGTATAGATCTATTTCAAACTATTTAGCTCTCATCAGCTAGCCATACCCTTACTGGGATTTGAACCTGGGCTATATTACTTACTAGGCAGACATCTTAGCCATTAGGCCACAGGCCCTTATCCGTTATCAGCGAAGCCAGAAATCATATATATATATATATATATAATATATATATATATATATATATGTATGTATGTATGTATGTATGTATGTATGTATGTATGTATGTATGTATGTATGTATGTATATGTGTGTATATCAGAGGTGGGTTCCTACCAGTTCGCACCTATTCGGTAGAACCGGTTCATCAAATCTACCGAACTGGTTAGAAGAGGTTCCACCAGTGGACCCGGAAAACAGGCCACACCTACAGAAGAGGTTCCAAATTTTTTTGAAACCCACCACTGGTGTATATATATGGTAAAATGGGTGCCCAATAAGTTTTATAAATTATTAATTTTATAAATTATTAATTTACATGGTAAGTTATTCAAAAGTCTGCATTCTGACTATATACAGGTAGTGCTTGACATGACCACAGTTGAGCCCAAAATTTATGTTGCTAAATGAGACATTTCTTGTGAGTTTTGCCCCATTCTATGACCTTTCTTGCCACAGTTGTTAAGTGAATCCCTTACTAACACTAACCAAGTTAAGTGACCCTGGTTTCCCCATTGACATTTCTCATCAGAAAGTCGCAAAAGATGATCACATTACCCCGGGAGAGTGTAACTGTCATAAGTATGAAACCAGTTGCCAAGTGCCTGAATTTTGGTCACGTAACCATGGGGATACTGGAAGGGTCATAAGTCACTTTTTTCAATGCTGTTGTAACTTTGAGCGGTCACTAAGTGAACTGTTGTAAGTTGAGGACGACCATGTATTTTGATGGGTTTGTCCCAGTATCATTCTGTCTCCTTTCTGCCCCCCAAAATAGGAAGCCGTGATGAGTTGCTGGATCCAGTTCAGTGACGGAGCAGTTATGCCCTTAGATATATACGACGCTAAGGACTTTTCTTTGGTGGCCACATCTCTGGATGAGAAGGTGGTGTCCATCCACCAGAGTCCCAAGTTTAAATGGCCTTTCCTCGTGGCCGAGTCTGAAGGACAGGGTCTGTTGGTGAAAGTCGAGCTGGTGATCAGCGAATCGTGCCAGAAGTCGAAAAGGAAGAGCGTTCTGGCGGTGGGTACCGGGAACATCAAGGTCAAGTTTGGCCAGAATGACACCGTCCCCAACCCAAGTGACAATAAGCATGGCAGAGACGGGGTCCATCTGGAGAACCGGACCGCTGATCGCCGTCAGAAGACAAGCCTGCAAGAGAGATCTCGTCCTGAGGGACCTTACTACAGCTCCTCTATGGGACACGAAGAAACCAGGACAACTAGCACTCAGAAGTCCGTCTTGAGTAAGAAAGAAGATCGCGAGAGTCTCTTAGATGATGACGGTCATATGCAAAATCTCCCGATAGACTTCACCAGTTTTCCAGCTCAGGTAGACCTGCCCAGAAGCAATGGGGATTTGGAAGAAGATGATCCCGATGAGACACCCAGGGGCTTAAGTGACTTGGAAATTGGGATGTATGCTTTGCTGGGTGTCTTTTGCTTGGCCATCTTGGTGTTCCTCATTAACTGTGTCACCTTTGCCTTGAAATACAGGCATAAGCAGGCTCCGTTTGAAGAGCAAGAAGGCCTGAGGCATTCTCACGACTGGGTGGGACTGAGTAATAGAACTGAACTTCTGGAGAATCACCTCAATTTCTCCACCCAACAAGAGGAATGCATTACGGCCATTGACCGGAGCATGGATCTAGAAGAAAGCAAATATCTCCTCAGTGCCAACCCTCAGAAGAACCTCAATGGCCAAGTCTTCCGATCTTCCACAGATTCTGCTACCACCCCAGAAAGGAAGGAGCAGAAGAGCGAACAAACCACCTCGCCCACCTCCAAACGGAAACGAGTCCAATTTACCACCTTCACCACCATCTCTTCTGATGGTGGCTACCCAACGGTCAACTCCATTTTGAACAGCAGTGAGGACGATATCAAATGGGTTTGTCAAGACATGGACTTGGGGGGATGTAAAGAACTAAGGAACTACATGGAACAGCTCCATGAAAAAGTGTAACAATACAGCTGAAAAAGATTTGGTTTTCTTTCTTATCTCTTCTTTTCCCTCCGCCCACTCACCTTTCTGCCTTTACGTTGAGATACTAGTCAAAGATGAGGAGCATAGAGAGAGAGAGAAGGAAAAAAATAGAACTTAGGGCACAACCCAACTGTGGTTTGTTGGGTTTTCGTGTGTGTGTGTGTGTGTGTGTATGTATATATGTATGTATCTATGTATTTATTTATACACACACACACACACATATATATAATGTGACTTATAGAGAGGTGTTTGAAGCCAACACATAAGGGAAAATTAAAAAATAAATAAATAAGGAGAAGTCAAATTAAGATCTCATTCTTTGAGCTGCTCCTTCCTAATCAAGACCCAAAAGTAAATGCTGGTTTAGACACTTTCAAGCTGGTTAATTCTCAGTATTTCAGGTTTGGCACCTGGATCTTATGTTTGGGGGAGGGAGGGGGCAATGGGCGAGAGGGAAAAATGGAAAAGTTGAAGGCCATATCTCAATCCACGTGAGATGGAGGAAACGTCTAAGCCACAAGGACCAGCAGAAACAAAATCGTAAGGTGGATTACTTTGGTACTTCTCATTTCTCTAATTCTCGCCAGAAATATTGCCAAAAAATGTGGAATGTATTTATCTATTTTCTTTCATTCTTTTTTCCCCCCAAAGAAGATTTACCAAGTGATTTAGTAGGAAAGATCGCAACGCGAGCCTTCATCAAGGGGAATATAAAAGTGTCCTCCTTTTTTAATTAAATAAAACTCTGTGGCCATTTGTCACATTCAGACTGTGTTTAGGAATCCTTTTTATTTTTTTCCCCCCTAGAACTTCAGCACGGAATTTTAGCACCACAGAATATTTAGGGGCGTCCAAAATTAGAGAACTCACCTTCTTCTCTCAGATTTGTCTTGTTATGGTTCTGATCAGGTCCATGTCCCACAAAAATCAAGATACAATGTGTTTTGTAACTAAATAATTTGGCCCTGGAGAAAAAGTGGAGTTGTAAAAAAAAAGGTAAAGATCTGGTGTTACAGGGCTCTCTGCAACAGATCTGAATGCAGAGTGCAGAGCAGAGTGCAGAGAAGAGCAACAAAAATGATTAGGCGACTGGAGGTTAAACATATGAAGAACGGTTGCAGGAACTGAGTATGTCTAGTTTAATGAAAAGAAGGACTAGGGGAGACATGATACCTGTCTTCCAATATCTCAGGGGCTGCCACAAAGAAGAGGGAATCAAGCTATTCTCCAAAGCACCCGAGGGCAGATGAGAAGCAATGGGTGGAAAGTAATCAAAGAGAGAAGCAACTTAGAATTAAGGAGAAATTTCCTGACAGTTAGAACGATTAATCAGTGGAACAACTGGCCTCCAGAAGTTGTGGATGCTCCAACACTGGAAGTTTTTAAGAAGATGTTGGATAACCATTTGTCTGAAGTGGTGTAGGGTTTCCTGCCTAAGCAGGGGGTTGGACTAGAAGACCTCCAAGGTCCCTTCCAACTTTGTTATTCTATTCTATTCCTCATGGATTTCTTTGATGATCAGAGAAGGAAAGATTGACCGAACTTTCTCAAGTGCCGTTCTCTTTGCCCCTTTCTAACTCCCCATTTCTGAAATACCCTCTGTCATTCCAGATATGGGAGAGGGAATTTTGACAGGTGGACTAGTTAGAACAACTCACCACCATATCTCTGGAACACGAGCAGGTCTGACTGGAGCTAGAGTTATGGACTTCTCTGTAATTGTTTTTTATTTGGAACCAGAGATGTTAACTCTGGAGCTTGATAGGTCTTTGTATTCAAGGTAGAAATGATCAGGATTAGCTTCCAGCATTTTGAACATTCCAGAATGGGAGAAGGTTAATGTTTCTCCAATGCTTCATAAAAATGCTGAATTCTCAGATACAGTAGGTGATTGGTTTCAATATCTTGCATATGTCTAGTGGTTTTTAATCACCAGTGAAGGATTTGCACATATGAACGGAAGCTAATGCAGGATGTAGACCAAAGCAAATGTTTCAGAAGTCCTAGGACCTCAAAGGTGCTTTTTCAAAAGGCAAAAGGCAACTGAGCATTTTTTTTAGAAAGAAGGAAGGAAAGAAGGAAAGAAAAAAAGAAAGAAAAGAAAGAAAAGAAAGAAAGAGGGGTAGGAGAAATGGAGGAGGAAGAAGGAGGAGGAGGAAGAGGAAGAAACAATGTTTGCTTCTCATTCAAGAAGCCTCATGAGTTCTGATGGTGGGTGGATGGATATCTTCTGATAGGATGGAGGTGGGTGGATGGGGGAATAGAAGGATTGTGTTTCTTTGGGGTCATCTGGTCCTTAGCAGGTTCTTGAGGCCACTTAGCAGGTTTATCTGTGCCCTCAGGGTCACCTAAATCGGGATGCAATTGTTTGTGGAATCTTCTTGCAAGATAGGTGGTGTCGTGTTGCTCCCCCTCAATTCTAACATAAATGGATTTTTTTTTACCCCTCTTGTTTGTTTGTTTGTTTGTTTGTTTGTTTGTTTATTATATTTATATGCCGCCCTTTTCCCCTGAAGGGGACTCAGGGCGGCTCACAACTCAAACCAGGGAAGGGGGATACAGACAAAAATTAAAAAACGACACATAACAATGCATAATTTAAAATACACGACAGTCATACCATTCGAGACGGGGGCAACAGCTCTTTAGCCCCAGGCCTGTCGGAACAGCCAGGTTTTAAGGGCTTTGCGGAAGGCCTGGAGGGTGGTGAGGGTTCGAATCTCCATGGGGAGTTCGTTCCAGAGGGTCGGAGCAGCCACAGAGAAGGCTCTCCTCCGGGTAGTCGCCAGTCGACACTGGCCAGCGGATGGAATTCGGAGGAGGCCTAATCTGTGGGATCTAATCGGTCTAGAGGAGGTAATTGGCAGCAGGCGGTCTCTCAAGTACCCAGGTCCAATACCATGAAAGGCTTTATAAGTAGCGACTAGCGCCTTGAAGCGTATCCGGAGACCAATAGGCAGCCAGTGCAGCTCGCGGAGGAACCAAGGTGCACCCACGATCGCTCGCGCGGCTGCATTCTGTACAAGCTGGAGTCTCCGAATGCTCTTCAAGGGCTGCCCCATGTAGAGCACGTTGCAGTAGTCCAGTCTAGAGGTCACAAGGGCGTGAGTGACTGTTGTGAGGGCCTTCCGGTTCAGGTAGGGACGCAACTGGTGCACCATCTTTCGATCTTTCGATCCAGCAGTCCTCTCTATCCAAAATATGGGACTTTGCTGTCTTCAAAATTTTTTTTCAAATGCAGATGGACCACCCAATCTTGTCTTGGATGAGAAGCGAAATTTCTTCTTCTTCCTCTTCTTCTTCTTCTTCCTTCTCCTTCTCCCTTCTTTTTCTTCTTCTTCTTTCTTCTCCTCCTCACCACCACCTCCTCCTCCTCCTCCTCCTCCTCCTCCTCTTCCTCCTCCTCCTCCTCCTCCTCCTCCTCCTCCTCCTCCTCCTCCTCCTCCTCCTCCTCCAGAAACCAACAGTCCCATTGCCTTTTGAAAAAGCTCCATGGAGACAACAAGGACCTGGATGAGTGAGTACCTCCAGAGACTCTCCTGGGGAACCTCTTAATGCTTTCAGAAAGAATCTCTCGCACAGGCAGTCTTTTCTTTTGGGGATTTCTCACCCAAACCGCTAGTTAATCATCATCTACATTGATCTGGAGAACGGACTCGAGGCAAGCAACAGATTCATTTGAGGAACAGAGTAATTCTTTAGGTTTTTTTTTCTCCAGCTAGCTAATGATGAAGACGAATGGACTTCGCACACTCTCAGTGCCGGGGTAAGTAAGTGCAGAAAATGCTTTCACACTTCGTTCAGGTAATGGATGAAACAGAAATGAAGCAATGCGGAGAAAAGAGTCAAGCATCCCAGCGGTGTGTTGCAGCTGTAAGTGGAGTTCTGTTTTGTGTGTGTGTGTGTGTGTGTGTGTGTGTGTGTGTGTGTTGTGAGGGCTAGAACAAACTTCAAATGAGAAACTATGACAGACGCTTTGAGCTAGGCTTAAGACTCAATCCCTGTTGTCAGATCCCTAAAAGTGATACTGCCATTCAATTGGGAGGAGGGGAGCCTCCTCGCCTGAGCCCTTCCCCATTTTCCTCCAAAGCCAACGAAGCCGTCTCCAATTCCAGCTCATCTTCTCCCTCCCCCACCCCCACCCCCCCACACAGATTCAGGCTCCGATGGGGGGGATGACACTCAGCCTCGCAGAATCGAAAGGGAAGAGATTCATGCTGGCCAGTTTCTGGTTTTAATTCTTTTTCCTCCCTTAGTTTGCTAGGTTTTTGCTCGCCCGGTGAGATTGTTTCATCCTTGTCCTCCCTTCCTGCGTTTGATCGCCAGAAACTTTTTCACTTCACACACACTTTGAGCTCAAAATAGCTTGCTGGATTTCCGCAGCTCTTGAGGAGTTTAATTTCCCCAATGCTTGTTGAAAAAAAAAACCTCTTTAGAAAGACAGTGGAGAGGAAGGGGCACCAGAGACCATGTATGAAAGTTGAGTGGGATTAGGTGAAGACTCAGGGAGACTTCTGTTCCAATAGAAGGGTGTCTCTGTAGCCGAAGGGTTGAATTGTGGAGTCCTTGGTGCTCTCTGAGCTTGGTTGTTTGCCTGCAGACATTTCCTGACCCTGGTAGGGGACATCATGAGCGCTAGGAGGGAGTGGGATTTGTGGAGTGGAGGAGAAGGAGAAGAGGAGGACTGAGGGGTCCTTGGTGCTCCCTGAGCCTGGTCGCTTTCTTGCAGACATTTCATCACCCAACTAGGGGACAACATCAGTGCTAGAAGGAAGTGGACTTTGTGGAGTGGAGAAGGAGAAAAATAGGAGGACTGTGGGGTCCTTGAGGCTCTCCGATTTTGATTGTTTTCTTGCAGATGTTTCATGACCCAACTAGGGAACATCATCAGTGTGAGAATGTATTGGTTTTGTTCCTTGTTAATATGTATACAGTAGTTTGTCCTGCCAGTGTTGGTGAGAGCGTGCTTCAGTCAACCATAGACCCATAGATCGCATTGTTATTTTATTTTATTTTTTCTTTCTTTTATTATTTTTCTTTCTTTTATTATTTTTCTTTCTTTTATTATTTTTCTTTCTTTTATTATTTTTCTTTCTTTTATTATTTTTCTTTCTTTTATTATTTTTCTTTCTTTTATCATTTTTATGTTTTATTTGTTTTATTAGTTTTTATCATTTTTATCTTTATTATTTTTTATTTTATTTATTTATTTATTTTATTATTTTATTTGTTTTATTATATTTTATTATATTTTATTATATTTTATTATGTTTCATTTTGTTTTGTTTCGTTTATGCTGCCATTTCCCCTACAAGGTGACTTTGGGCCACAAGGTGACTTTACACGAAACTGCCACACCTTCAGAACCAACACTCGAGCCTTGAAAAATCCACCCTAGATCTGTTCCCCAGATTCGGTGATCCAGTCGATTCCAAATTCTTGTCTTGCCAGACCTAACAACCAATTAAGGACTGGCTTGTGTCAATTTTCTCCCAGTAAGCGAAAATCAGATTGCCCATCGTGAAGGACGGAAGCAACTGTAATTTATTTATTTTATGTATTGTTTTATGCATTGTTTTATGTATTGTATTTATTTGTTTTATTATTTATTTTATTTATTTTGTTTTTATTTTATTATTCTATTTATTTTATTATTTTATTTATTTTATTATTTATTTGTTAAGTGGGGACAGTAGGACAGGGAAAGTAGGCACTTACAGACCTCTTGGGAATGAGGTGAGGTCGACAGTAGACAGTTTAAGGTTAAAGTTTTGGGGGTTTGGGGAAGAAACCACAGAGTCAGGTAGAGCATTCCAGGCATTGACCACTCTGTTGCTGAAGACGTATTTTCTGCAATCGAATTTTGTACGGTTTACCTTAAGTTTGTGTCTATTGTATGTTTGTGCATTGTTGTGGTTGAAGCTGAAGTAGTTGCTGATAGGTAGGACATTGTAGCAGATAATTTTATGTACTACGCTCAGATTGAAGGTGGCGTAGTTCTAAGTTGTCTAAGCCCAAAATTTCAAGCTTCCCACCTGATCCCACCTTCTTCCCTTCCTGGACTTAAAGAATCACCGAATTAAAATAATATCTCCATTTACCACGGCCAAATGTATTCCTGGCCTTGCAATATGCCAGAGTGGCACTTTCTCATTGCCAATCCATCTCATGGCTTCCGGGAGGCCTCGTTATAGTTATTGTCAGAGGACTCGGGGAAAAATGTGCACTTCCATTATCCAGTCGCTTTATTAATATTTGGAACCACTTCATTAAATTTCGGAGCATCCTGACACTGCTCGCTCCTTCCCTCCTCTCTGCCTGGCTGCCACAGATAATGTAATAAGGGTAATAAACAACCCAGCTACCGTTTCTCTTTCTCTCTTTTTTTTAATCGGGAGGGAGGCAAAAGTGGGCCTTTCCTTTAATTTATTGATCGTGACCACCTTGTCACCTTGGAGGAGGGGAAAAAAGGTAATTGGCAAAGCCCTTAATTGACAAGATTTAAATATCTCCCACAATTAAACATTAGGGTGTTGTAATTTACAGGGATTGTGCGCCGGCATGAATGCAGGAAAAAGGATCAGGCAGGAAAGCTTTGTAGGGAAACAATACCTCTGTGTTGTATTGTGTTTTTTTAAACGTGTTGAGGTTGCATTATGGAACTGCAGCAGTAATGGCATACTCTTATCTTCACTACCGGTTCGCTGGTGGGAGCACGCACATCTGGGCATGCCCAGAACCTTCTGTGCATGCGCAGAAGGTCTGTGAGGGTGAGTGGAACCCTGCACCGCTGCCACAACCTGTTTGCCCGAAATGGTGCGAATTGGCAGAATACCACCTCTGAACTGTACGCATGAAGGAGACATAGAACAGTGATAGCTAACCTTTTTCTAAAGGTGTGCCCACCCACCTATGCAGGTGCAAGCGACCCACCTACCTGCATACGTTTGTGCGCGGGGGGGGGATTTTCGTCCTCCCAGGCTCCGGAGGCTTCCCTAAAGCCTGGGGAGGATAAAAACAGCCATTTTCACCCTCTCTAGGCTTCAGGAAAACTTGCGGAGCCTGGAAAGGGCAAAAAACAGGCCCAATGGGCCAATCGGAAGTTCATTCCCGAACTTCCAGTTTGCCTGTTGGGCCTTATTTCGCCCCCACCCCCGGGCTTCAGGAAAGCTGTTTTTTGCCCTCTTTAGGCTCTGGAGGCTTTCCTGAAGCCTGGGGAGGGCAAAAACACCCCCCAGCCCTTCAGAAGGCCTAAAATCAGCTGGCCAACATGTGCCAGATCAGAGGGCGGCCGAGGGCTGCTGTGGCAGTGAATATGGCTCCATATACTCGGCATCACGGACATAGAACAATTCAAGTGTCCGGATCTTTGTTTCCTTACACACCATAGACAGAATCTTGCCAGGATAAAGCCTTAAACCCTCAGCTTAATGTCCCTCGTCCCTTGCAGCATTCTGAATCCAAACACCTTCTCAAAAAAGCAGATTGACATGTCCACTTGTTCTACGGAGAGGCCTCTCCTCCTTTTGCAGGAAAGATAAGATGGAGAGAAGGGGGAAAAGAAAAGAGAATGAAAAATCGCCCTTTTTATAAGCGTCAGCAATTATTCATCTATTCGACTGACGTTCAGGTCTCCCGAGTTGAACCGTGCAGCTCCTTCCTGCCTTTCGAACCAGAGAGTTAAAAGAATTCCAAAAGGCTGCTGGATTATTATTAAAAAATAATAATAATAATCATCCGAGCGTTACTTAATTTGGACAGCAGCCATTAATTAACCACCTGGTTGAAGCTCTCGCCTCCTCCATCCGTGCCCTGCAAGTACGTCGGCTTCTGTAGCTTCCCAAAATAGTAACCATCAAACGATGCGCGCTCTCCCGTCAACAGAGGGAACAGCGATAAAAAAAACCGCTTGCAAGCAAGAACACTGCCGCGTAATATGCCTTAGCCCAGCCTAACGACGTTCGTTATGTGCTACGATGCTAAATTATGACTCGGGAATGAGTCTCGTAGTTTCGTTTGGATGCAGTCGAAGGAGGAACATATGATCTGCAAACAGGTCCCCTAGAGGGGGAGAGAATGTCCTTTTCACAACACCCGACCTACAAGCCACATTTCTCGGCATTTTTTGGTGCTCACTGTTTCTATGGTTGCGGCTAAAGGGGGCCTCAGAGACGCTGAAGATTTTGCCAGTTTTAAAATTCATGCTTGCAGGCGGGGAGTGGCGTTCGGAAAGATTGGGTGAAAACTTGGCCGGGTGTTGAAAGAGAGACGGCTTTGGTTTGGTCTCTGGGTGACTTGCTGGATGCCAACTCTCTCTGGGCTTTTGATTTGCAGGATGGGGTTGATGAGTTCCAGTTTGCACTCAGTTAAAAACTGAGTGCTAATCCCATTTTAGGCATGAAAACAGGGCGAGTGACTTTAGGCCACTCACCCAAAATTTGTGCGTTCTAGTCCTGCCTTAGGCATGAAAGCCAGCTGGGTGATTTTTGGCCAATCACCAGGAGTCTGGGAGTTCTAGTTCCGCCTTAGGCATGAAAGTTGTTTGGGTGATTTTGAGCCAATCACCAGGAGACGGGGATTTCTAGTTCTGCCTTAGGCATGAAAATTGTCTGGGTGATTTTGGGCCAATCACCAGGAGTCTGGCAGTTTTAATCATGCCTTAGGCATGAAAGAAAGCTGGGTGACTTTGGGCCAATCACCAGGAAACTGG
The DNA here is from genome assembly GCF_051295495.1 of Thamnophis sirtalis. NCBI lineage: Eukaryota > Metazoa > Chordata > Lepidosauria > Squamata > Natricidae > Thamnophis > Thamnophis sirtalis. The sequence goes on from NW_028261382.1 coordinate 64,393,860, forward strand.
GAGTTCTAGTTCTGCCTTAGGCATGAAAGAAAGCTGGGTGACTTTGGGCCAATCACCAGGAAACTGGGAGTTCTAGTTCTGCCTTAGGCATGAAAGTTGTCTGGGTGATTTTGGGCCAATCACCAGGAGCCTGGAAGAGGTAGTTCTCCCTTAGGCATGAAAGTTGTCTGGGTGATTTTGGGCCAGTCACCAGGAGTCTGGGAGTTCTAGTTAGATCTTAGGCATAAAAGTTGTCTGGGTGACTGAGCCAGTCCCTCTCTCGTAGACCATTATTTTCGAACATATATGGAAGTTCACCCAATTCCCCCAGAAATAATGCCCAATGCTCTTTCTCCCACTTCTGGCAAAACCTGAAAATTACCTACTCCCCAAAAAAACATTTGGGAATTAGTTTCTTCCATCCCCGAGAGAAAAAAAAAGTCACATCCACCTGGATCCGATTTGCAGAAAATGCAATGGAGCAAGATCTCCCCCCCCCCTCCTAGCTTGATGGATTTGATTGGAATAATTATAATACCATGAGAGCTTTTGGCCTTGCTAAAAATAGGAGGAGCAAAGGGGGACTCGGTGGACTGACAAACAAGTCAGAATGATAATTTTTGCAGCAGACAAAACTAGCTTGAAAAATGTATGTGTGTCGGGGTGGGGGAGGGGGAACAGCTCTCACTTCAGCCTTGCCTCAAGGTCGCTCTTTGGGGCGAGGTGGAATTTAAATACCTAATTTTATTCTGTTTGTTTAAAACATTTTGCACAAGGAAAACATCACTGCATGAACGAAAACATCCAGGATACAAATCAAATATCTATATCTATCTCTCTCTATATATGGACGCGGTGGCTCAGTGGCTAAGATGCTGAGCTTGTTGATCAGAAAGATCGACAGTTCAGTGGTTCGAATCCCTCGTGCTGCGTAACGGAGTGAGCTCCCATTACTTGTCCCAGCTTCTGCCAACCTAGCAATTCAAAAGCATGAACCACCTTTGGTAGGAAGGGAACAACGTTCCATGCCCCTTCGGCGTTGATTCATGCCGGCCACATGACCACGGAGATGTCTTCGGACAGCGCTGGCTCTTTGACTTAGAAACGGATATGATATAATACACACACATACACATTAACAGTGGTGGGATGCAATTGGTTTAACAACCGGTTCAGTGAGTAGGACCTTTTTAAGCTTCAAAACTTAACTTCTATGTCAGCACATGTAAAACAGCTGATGCGTGGCAATCCCCTGTGCCATGTGAATCAGCTGAGCTAAAAAAACAGGGAAATATAGGACAGGAAACCGCAGGGGTGGGTGGGCGGGGCAAAACGCTCACCAGAACTGGCTGAATCCCACCCCTGTAATATTACAGTAATGGAGCTTCCACAACTTCTAGTGGCACACTGTTCCCCTGGTTAATTGTCCTCACTGTTAGGAAGTTTCTCCTTAATTCTAGATTGCTTCTTTTTTTATTCGTTTCCATCCATTGTTTCTTGTCTGGTCCTTTGGAGAATAATTTGACCCCCTCTTCTTTGTGGCAGCTTCTCAAATATCAGAGGACTGCTATAGTTAAAGGTAAAGGTTCCCATCGCACATATGTGCTAGTTGTTCCTGGCTCTAGGGGCAGTGCTCATCTGTGTTTCAAAACAGAAGACAGTCTCCCTGGTCATGTGGTCGGCATGACTCAACACCGAAGGCGCACAGAAAGCTGTTCCCTTCCCACCAAAGGTGATTTCTATTTTTCTACTTGCATTTTTAACGTGCTTTCGAACTGCTAGTTTGGCAGAAGCTGGGTCAAGTTACAGGAGCTCACTTCGTTACGCGGTGCTAAGGATTCAAACTGTCAATCTTTCTGATCAACAAGCTCAGCGTCTTAGCCACCGTGCCCCTTGTTAGCGATATTACAGTCTTATTATGTGGCACAACTTCATTGTATTATCTGGAGATTCAATTGGCCCCCGACTGCTGTCATTTCAGAGAGCTTTAGAAATACGGACGCACGGTATGGAGAGGTTAATTGAACCTGTGAGGCTGATGGCGATTTATGGATGCCTTGTGTTGTCCTCGGTTGTCATGATGTGTTTGACCATTAATTTGTGTTGAACTGCCAACCTTTCTGATTGACAAGCTCATTCTCTTAGCCACTGAGCCACCGCGTCCCATTAAAAAACCACCTTACAAAATGGCAATTTTGGTTCCAAGTCCGTAAGTTGATTACCTGTTGTTCACAAAACCCAGCCGCACCCAGTTTGCATCCTCGTTGCATTGCACCCCACCCGGCATTAAAAACCCCACCTTCTCCAAAAGTTAAGGAGGCTGTCATACCATGACTAACTGTATGTAGTATTTCTCAAAGAGAAATAGAGCGTAATCCAATCCCTTTCTCTTGTAGCTACACAACAAAGATATTCTCATCCCCTTAAACCCTCCTTGGAAACAATCTCTTTTAAAGAGTGGTGTAATTGCTTTTTTTTTTCCAAATCAAAGAGCACATATTTTCTAGTCATTCCTGACTCTAGGGGGCGGTGCTCATCTCCGTTTCAAAGCCGAAGAGCCAGCGCTGTCCGAAGACATCTCCGTGGTCATGTGGCTGGCATGACTCAATGCCGAAGGCGCACAGAACGCTGTTACCTTCCCACCAAAGGTCGTTCCTATTTCTCTACTTGCATTTTTTACGTGCTTTCGAACTGCTAGGTTGGCAGAAGCCGGGACAAGTCACCGGAGCTCACTCCATTACACGGTGCTAGGGATTCGAACCGCCAAACTGCCAACCTTTCTGATCAACAAGCTCAGCGTCTTAGCCACTGAACCACTGTGTTCCATATTCTATTCCATTCCATTATTATTTTTGTCATTATTCTATTCTATTCCATTCATTAGCCACTGAGCCACCGCATCTCTTAGGCTGCTATACGTCCCCCATAATCCTTCTCTTCATTAGCATATTCCAACCAATATTCAAACACGCAAGACCAAGAGTAGCCCAGATGAATCAAGCCAAAATAGTGGGGTTTTATTGAACCAACATAAAACAAGTTTTGTTGTTGTTGTTGTTTTTAAAAAGCCAGAACTCCAGAATGGTTTTGTTTGCAAGCATTGAAAAAAAAACCAGTATTACCGTGAATGAAAAAATGAATCATGCTTGCTCTAAGATTTATGGGCCAAAGGGTCTTCCTTTAATTGCTTTTTTGGGGGATGGGTGGGGGATGAGAGACAAATCTTACGAACGTGTATCGAACCACAGTAATGACTAAGGGATTTAGAAGTCTGGAATAATACACTAAAGAGCCAAAATTGCTCTACGTAACCAATACAAATGAGCTTGCGGGAAGAAAATTCTTGCTTAGGAAATCCAGCTGAACGGCTGTTTTATTTTGAGGTATCTACTGTTCCCCAAGAATGTATAAATAAATAAGATCAGCCGGTTTGAAGATGGGTCTTCGCTCAACAGATGAGTTGAGTTGTTTTCGCTCCCCCCGGCCAGAGTTCTCGCTGTGTTACCGGCAGGAAATCATTAAAAGACATTCTCCGATAGGTAGCATTTATCTAGTTCTGCTTTCAAGAGGGATTCATCTTTTTTATTGGCTGCTTTGGACCAATAGAGTCAAATTCATTTTTTTTATTATTATTTTAAAAAATGCAGTTGCTCACCACAGGGAATGGAGTGTGTGCTTGTGTGTGTGTGTTTGTGTGTGTGTAAAACTACCTTGGCAACTCCAGCTGACAAGAAGAGGAAATTAAATTTTTTTCATCCCCGTTCTTTGCACTGAGAAAAGAGACTCCTTAAAAAAAAACAAAAAAAACCTTTTAACGTTGTCATTTTTTTTCTTTCCATTTGGAAAAAAAAGCTGCAGAGTTAAAACTGGCTGACTCGGTTCAAATTTGATTTTGGGTCTTCTGGAGTTTGGTGAAGGGAACGAGCTGGGAATCCGTAGTGGCAGAGAGTCAAATAATTTTGTTAGGGTTGATGGTTAATTCACTCTTTCTAGACGGATCTACGGTAGATATCCCTAATTGAGTATCTGTGTATCTGTGTAGAGATGCAGGTGAAATTACCCCAAATAATGCAAATAGTCACTATTTCCTACCCTAACCTCAACAGTGCCCTGTCACTCAGACAGATTATTTTATTTAATGCATTATGTCCATGCAATTTTGATGCATAGCAATGATTAAGGATTCTTTAAAAAGAGGATAAAACACAATGGAAACTAAAATAGATAGATGATTGATAGATAGATAGATAGATAGATAGATAGATAGATAGATAGATAGAGGAGAGGAAAGGAAAGAAGAGGGAGGGAAGAAGGGAGAAGGAAGAAGGGAGGAGGGAAGGAAGGAAGAGGGAAGGAAGGAAGGAGGGAGGAAAGGAAGGAGGAGGGAAGGAAGGAAAAAAATCAAAGGAAAAAAATAAAAATGGAAAAACAAAGCGAGAAAGAAAATATATAGAAATAATTTCCGATTCTTTATATTACATCAGCTATAAGAACAATTCTAAATTTACCCCTTGCTCTGTGGGCTATAACATAACTGTAGGAAAGGAAGGAAGGAAGGAAGGAAGGAAGGAAGGAAGGAAGGAAGGAAGGAAGGAAGGAAGGAAGGAAGGATCAAAGAAACAAAAGTGGAAAAGCAAAGAGAACAAAAATATATAGAAATAATTTCCAATTTTCTTTATTACATCAGTTATAAAAACAATTCTAAATTTACACATTGCTCTATGAGCTACAGCATAACTATAATCTATTCCTTCTGATCATCCCAACCACAAATCATAAATTCAATTTCTTATGCTTCATGCAAAAAAATCTATAAAAATCTGTTTCCAGTCAACAATAAATGGTAGATTGATTGCATATTTAGGATTTCTTTTTTCATCTTGGGGTTCTGTAATGTGTTTGAGTTCAGTTCCTATAGTCCTTTGGTAATGACTGGTAGGGGATTATGGGAACATAAATCCTAAGCTCCTGGAGGGCTGCCAGGCTGTAGAAGTCTACTACTGGTACAAAACCCTACAAAATCCCAACGGTAATAACATTAATGAAGACAAATCAGAGCATTAAGATTGAAAAAAACCTGGTTGACCACTCATGGTTGATTGGTACAAGAACATTCATGAAGTCTCAAAACAAGGTTCTGATAGACCTTCCTTTCTTTCTCCCATGAATGGTATTTCAGGACATATTCATGGGCCTTTCTTACAATCTCTCTGTACAAAACTGGGTCTTTCATCAAAGTTTTGGCCAGCTGGACAAATTCCTGAAAAGGAAGGGTACGTTGTGGGCCATTATTAGTATAGTTCTATGACTAATAACAGCAGTACTTCTCAAAAGTTCCTTAGAAATATCTCTACCCTGTTTTCAAGGGTACCCCAGATTAGGAAGCAGATGCCAGGCTCATGGTCTACCAGAAGATTTGCCCAACATGGTTTACCAAAACCCAAAATAACAGTTCAACTTGTTGGATCCTTGGTGTTCTCTGAGATTAGTGGTTTTCTTGATGATCCAACTAGGGATCCAACTAGGTAACCTCATCATTGCATCAACCGCAACATTGGTAGTGTTCCCTAGTTGGGTAATGAAATGTTGGCAAGAAAACAACCAAGCTCAGAGAGCACCACAGACCTCACAGTCCTCCTCCGCTTCGTCCCCTTGTCCTCCTCTTCCTCCTCCTCTAATCCATAAACCCCACCCACTCCCTTGTAGCACTTGTGATGTAACTAGGTTGGGTCATGAACATCTGCAGGCGAACAAGCAAGCTCAAAGAGCACGAAGGGCCCCTCATAGTTCAGTACAACTCAGAGATACAAATATTCTCCTTTATTGGTGGTGTTATTTCTTCCACTTCTGGCTGATGAAAGAATGGAGGAAAAGAAGGAAAGAGACCAAAGTCTCTGTCTGTCTGTCTGTCTTCTCTCTCTTTCTCTCCTTCTCTTTCTCTCTCTCCTCTCTCTTTCTCTCTCCTTTTCTCTCTCTCTCCTTCTTTTTCTCCTTTTCTTTCTCTCCTGTTTCTCTTTCTCTCTCTTCTCTCCCTTTCCCTCCTCTTTCTCTCTCCTTATCTTTCTTCTTTTTGCCCCTCTTTCTCTCTCTCTCTTCTTTCTCTTCCTCTTTGTCTCTCTCTCTTCTCCCTTTCTCTCCTTCTCTTTCATTTTCTCTCTCTTTCTTTCTTCTTCTCTTTCTCCTTTTCTCTCCTCTTTCCCTCTCTCTTCTTCTCTTTCTCTCTCTTTCTGTTCCTCTTTGTCTCTCTTTCTTCTCTCTTTCTCTCCTCTCTCTCATTTTCTCTCTTTTTTCCTTCTTTTTCCTTTTCTCTCTCTCTCTTTCTCCTTCTCTCCCTCCCTCCCTCTCTCTTTCTCTCTCAAGAGAATTCTTAGCTGTTAATAGTGGATCTTGGCGGGAGGGGACACTGATCATATCCCCACACACCTAAAATTCTCAAAAGGTTCTAGAACCTCACCATCTTACTCAACACCAACTTTGATCACAGGATAGATTAGAAGGAACACAACTCTCAAGACAATTTGCCAAAAAACAAAACAAAAAACCAATTCAAAGCCTGAAGTAAGATATTGTTTTCTCTCTGGTCTTCACCCCTGGGACCTCATGGACATGTTAAAAACATAATAATAATGTTCTGATTCAAGAAAAACCTGCTGTAACTTATAAGAAAAAAAAGATTCATTCCTGAGCCCTGCAGGAAAACAACTACAGAGAGGAACATGTTAAGCGCAACATTTTTCTCGGATTTTTTTTTCCATCAAAGACTAATGAAAACGGAACATCGAACTTCCTCGCTATACTTAACAGCATTCATCATGCTTAAAAAAATAGGCTTAAGGAGAAAATGTATTTTCCACTTGGTGGTTTTATTTAATCTGGGTCCGCATTTTTATTCTTTAAAAGCATAGCGTTATTGCACGTACCTGATTATTGATGGGAAACTGAAATCTAATTTATGGGATCAACAGGATTAATTCCCCCATAATTCCTCCCTCCCCTCCCCCCGGACCCTTCTTTCTGAGTTTTAATAACACACTCTGGTTAATTAGGAGACGGGGTGAACCTTTCACGGCAGCTTACGTTCAGAGGACTTAAAATCGCTGTGGTTAGGAACTTTCACAGCTGTGACCTGTGTGCCACAAACGGTTCGAAAGCTTAACACAAATAAGATCAAGGTTTTCATTATGGTAGTGGAGCTATAAATTATCTGGGAGGTGACACATCCTGTGGGCTTCCCAGGGGGGAGGAGAGGCAGAATTAGGTCCTGGTTGAAAGCTTAACCCCCAAGTCGGCTTTCAGCACCATGAGTCACGGACAGCTCCTGCTATGAAATTATTTCTTTCTCCTCTCCAGCATCAGTCAGGAGATAACAGAGATAGAATAGATAGGTAGGTAGGTAGGTAGATAAGGTAGGTAGGTAGGTAGAGAGATAGAGAGATGATAGACATACAAAAATACATACATACATACATACATACATACAGACATACAGACAGACAGACAGACAGACAGACATAGATAATAGAGTAGGTAGGTAGGTAGGTAGGTAGGTAGGTAGGTAGGTAGGTAGGTAGGTAGGTGGATGGATGGATGGATGGATGGATGGATGGATGGATGGATGGAGGTATATATACAGATAAAGATATAAAGAAGATACGGATGGATGGATGGATGGATGGATGGATGGATGGATGGATGGACAGACAGATGGATACAGAGACAGACAGACAGACAGATAGATGGAAATAGATATACAGATAGATGTTAAAGATATTAAGATAATATGGTTGGATGGATGGATAGATAGATATAGATAGAGGTAGATATACAGATAGATGATAAAGATATACAAATGATATGGATAGATGGATGGATGGATGGATGGATGGATGGATGGATGGATGGATGGACAGATGTATGATAGACACACAGACATAGGATAGATATAGATATACAGATGTATATCTGATGGCCTGGAAGCCATCTTGGTCATTGGATCTTCAGGCCTGCCAACAGATAGATGACACAGATGATAGATAGATAGATAGATAGATAGATAGATAGATAGATAGATAGATAGATAGATAGATAGATAGATGGATGATACAGATGATAGATGATAGATAGAAAGACAGATAGATCTACACATATTTTAACATTACCTTTGGGGTCGTATATAATAATCCAGTTGTTTGGTGTGCAATTACGGCAGCGTTTCCTGGAATATCCCTTGCCAGCACGAGGACATTTAAATCCATTGCCTGTAACACAGAAAAGACAGGGCTCACATCTGGTAGAACGGAGGCCTCGCAGATAACTGAGGTAGGTTAAATTAGTTGTTAAGGGAACCTGGCTTTCCCATTGATTTTGTTTGTCAAGAAGTCACAAAAAAGGGTGATCACATGACCCTGGGACACTGCCACGGTCACAAATAAGAGCCAGTTGCCAAAGCATTCGAATTTTCATCACTTGACCATGGGGATGCTGTAGGTCATACGTGTGAAAAAAACCTGGTCATAAGTCACTTTTTTCCAGTGCTGTTGTAACTTCGAGGGCTACTTGTAGTAGAATGTAGGAGCTGAAATTATTACGTCTTTTGGGGAGAAGAGAACTTAAAGATTAAGATTAATTCATTAATTTAATTGGCCTTCAGCAGTTGTGGGAGCTTCATCCCTGGAGGCTTTCAAGAAGAGACTGGACTGCCCTCTGTCAGAAATGGTGTGGCATCTCCTGTTTGGGTGGGTGGTGGTTGGACTAAATGACCACCAAGTCCCCTTCCAACTGTTATGCTATATTCAGAAGGTGCTTTCAGGGATTGTGGGAGCTTCATCAGTGGAAGCTTTCAAGAAGAGACTGGACTGCCATTTATCAGAATTGGTATAGGGCCTCCTGCTTGGGCTGGGGTTGGCCTAGATGGTCCCTTCCAACTCTGTTATTCTATATTCAATGGAATGAGTTGCGTTCAGAAGTTGTGAGAGCTTCATCCCTGGAAACTTTCAAGAAGATACTAGACTGCCCTCTGTCAGAAATGATGTAGGGTCTCCTGCTTGGGAGGGGGTTGGACTAGATGACCTAAAGAATCCCTTCCAACTCTGTTAATCTGTATCTGTATCCAACTCATCTGCTGAACTTTTGTTTCATACATGCATGCCTACATCCTGCTATTCCATCAGCAGGAACTATGGTGGCAGATGGTGAATGCAGGAGGTGAATGCTTGGCATTGTACCAACCAAACCTACCTGAATGGATTATGCAGTATGCAATTACTACCCTAAATGCCTGGGCCTTTTAAGGCAGTTGTCCTTTCCTTGAGCAAGGTGACTGTGTGATTAAAAATACCTGTAATTTGGATGCATTAGAATGTGACAGCTGACAAGGTGTTCCCCCTTTTCAGAAGGAAACCACTTCCAGTTGATGTAAGATTATTTTTCTCCTCCTTGTTCCTTCAACTCTTGAGCAAATATTAAATCCCGAGGCCAAATTAGAAGGACGGAACTCTACAATTCTGCAAAATTTATCAGATGTGGTAGAATGTAGTCCGGAATCCCCAGAAGGGAGGGGCTGCCTTGTGGAGGACCAAGAGACGGCAAAGTTTAGAGAGTTTGGTTGGGAGGAAGAGAGTTAAGAGGGCTCTTCTCTTAACTCTCTTCCTCCCAACTAAACTCTCTAAATTTTGCCATTTATTGGTTCTCAGAGAATATATTCCAATATTTGAGGGCTGCCACAGAGAGGAGGGGGTCAAGCTATTTTCCAAAGCACCTGAAGGCCAGACAAGGAATAATGGATGGAAACTGACCCAGGAGAGATTCAACCTGGAAATAAAGAGGAATTTCCTGACAGTGAGAACAATCAACCCATTTTACAGAAGTTGTGGGAGCTTCATCACTGGAGACTTTCAAGAAGAGACTGGACTGCTATCTGTCAGAAATTATCCTCCAAAGCACCAGACAAGAAATAATGGTTGGAAACTGATCAAAGAGAGAAGCAACCTAGAATTAAGGAGAAACTTCTAACAGTGAGGACAATTAAGCAGTGGAATTGCTTGCCACCAGAAATCGTGGGCGCTCCATCACTGGAGGTTTTAAAGATGAGACTGGACTGCCATCTGTCAGACATGGTGTATGGTCTCCTGCTTGTGGGGTGGTGGTGGACTAGATGACCTCCAAGGTCCGTTCCAACTCTGTTATTGGGTTGTTCGGCTATTTTTCCTCTTTCGGAAAACCCTGCCTGGATCAGCCAACATAAACCAGAAAAGTTAACTAGCTGAAATTGTGTTGGCTCGCTGCAACATCTAAAATCCAGACTTTACAATTTCAGGCCAGACCATCCAGCAATAAATGGGCTAAATAAAAATAAAAAAGGCTTTGGAGCGCCAACAGAAGGAAGGAAAGGATTGCATTTCAAAGCTGGTTTCCATTGATTTTTTTCCCCCTACACCTGTAATTTACACGGGAGAATCTTTGGAGCTGCTGAGGTGGTCGCGATTATTTTCCTTTCCAAACTGTGCTTCCAATCCTCAGGGTCTCATTTAAAATGAGGAGGGAAGCCCAAAGGGGTTTTAACCTTGTCCAAACCTTCCTGATTTTGATTTCCAGCTTCTTCAGATAGGAAATCCAGAGAGATTTTCCGACCTTTTGAAGATTGTGAAAAGGGAAGTGGAAACTTATGTTCTTCTGCGACTTGCTTTCTTCTTCTTTTTGTTTTTAAAAACTTTTCTCTTGACACCCCAACTTTGAGGTGTTCACAGTTCAGTGAGCCTTTTCACAATTCAGAGGAAGAAGAGGCCGATAAATCAGCCAAGGAGAATTGGCCTCTCTTGCTTGTAATTGCCAGACTAAATCAGAGCTGACTTTTAATAATAGGGTTGATTTAAACAGTACAACAGTGGGCTTCATTCAGGGGGTTTTATTAGAGAGCAAAAAATTTCAGTTGTGTTTTCCCCTCTGCAGTCTCTCTCTTTCTTTCTCTCTTTCTTTCTCTCTCTTTTTATCTTTTTCTCTCTTCTTTCTCTCTTTCATTCTTTCTTTCTCCCTTTCTTTCTCTTTTCTCTCTCTCTTTTTCTTTCTCTCTCTCTTTCTCTTCATCTTTCTTTTTTCTCTTTTTCTTTCTTTCTCCTCCTCTTTCTTTTTCTCTTTTTCTTTCTCTCTTTCTCTCCCTCTTTTTTCTCTTTCTCTTTCTTTCTCTTTTTCTCATTTCTTTCTCTTTCTATCTTGCTCTTTTTCTTTCTCTCTCTTCCTCTCTCTCTCTTCCTCTCTCTCTCTTTCTCTTTCTCTCTCCCTCCCTCTCCCTGTGTGTCTGTCTCTTTGTGCATGTGTGTGCTTGTATTCTCAGTCTCCATGAGGATCCAAGTCAGTGGGCCAAACAGGGGAGAGCAAACTCAACATTGTTGGTCAATTTCACAAAACAGTTCAAACAGCTTTGTCTGTTTGACCAAAAAAAAAAAAAGCTTTGTCTGTTTGAAGACCAACAAAGATGACAAAAGATTTGGAGGCTAAACCATACAAGGAATGTTTGAAGGAACAGGGTATATTTAGTCTAACGAAGAGAAGGTTTAAGGGGGTGACATAATAGCAGTCTTCCAATATTTGAAGGGCTGCCAGAAAGAAGAGGGAGTCAACCTATTTTCCAAGGCACCTGAAGGCAGGACAAGAAGCAAGGGGTGGAAACTAATCAAGGAGAGAAGCAACTTAGAACTGAGGAGAAACTTCCTAACAGTGAGGACAATTAACCAGTGGAACAACTTGCCTTCATCTGGAGATTTTAAGAAGAGATTGGCCAGCCATTAGTCTGAAATGATATAAGGTCTCCTGTTTGAGCAGGGGGCTGGATTAGAAGACCGGCAAGGTCCCTTCCAACTCTTGTTATTCTATCTTCTACATCTTTTAAGAGTTTTGAGAAACATCAACAGGAAGAGAACACAGGTTGCCAAGAGGAATGCTCTGTTCTCCCCACCAGGAAGTAAGGAAGAATTACCTCTAAAATCGCAGCTGACATCCCTTCAGATACAGAACTGTTCACCACAGCAAAACAGTTTTTCATAACGGCGTGAAGATCTTCCTGGGGGACTTCCGACAATAAGTGGACCCCATCGGACCTACAGAGTAAATCCAGCTTGTTAATCATCTTCCAATGGATGGCCGGTAGAAGCCGTCCTCCCCTTACTACCACAATCGGGGCCAAAACTTTCTTTGCTAGTCATGAGGTCTTTAAGTGAGTCATGCTCCAATTTACAACCTTTTTTCTGACGGCATCAAGAGAAAACATGCCATTGTTCAGCAAATCCAGCTTTCCCCATACACTTTGCTTGTGGGAAAGTTGCAAATGGAGATTGCATGGCTGCAACAGTCATGTGTACATGCCAGTTGCCAAGAGTTTTAATCACGTCATCGCGGGAAATACTGCCATGGTCCTCAGCGCAAAGACCAGTCATGGCTGTTTTCAGTGCCGTCATGACTTCAAATGGTCATTAAAGGAATGGCTATAACTTAAGGACTACTTGTAACTCCCACCATCTCTGCCCGTTAGCCACCATAACTAAGAAAGAGATGGAATTCCATCAGATTGAGGATTGATATTCCAGATTACCTGTAGGAAGTCCCTACCAAGGATCAATTCTTGCAGGTAGGCCAGCTCAGTGAACAGTAATCAATCATCATCTTATTGTCTCATAGGTGCTTTTTTCTTTCAAGAGGCAACTAGGCTTTCTGGTTTGTCTTTGAAGACGTTTTGCTTCTCCTCCAAGAAGCTTCTTCAGCTCTGACTGATGGTGGGGAATGGAAGGATTTATATTCCTTGCAGACAGCTGGACATTTGCATCCTTTTAGAGGATCATTAAGGCTACTTGGAGATTTACCTGTGTTGTAGTCAGGAGATAGATGACGTCGTATCCCTCCGAACAGTGATAAACCTCCAAGTGGCCTCAACGACCCTCTAAAACCAGGATGGTGAACCTATGACATGCGTGCCAGAGTTAGCATGCAGAGCCCCCTCTATGGGCACATGTGCCATTGCCAACTGATCTCCACGGGCGCTGGAGCATCGGAAAATAGCCTGAAAAATATCCCCAAAAGAGGCCATTTGGGAGCCATTTTCAGGCCATATTCCAGGCCCTTTTCAGGCCGGTTTTGGGTGGTTTGTCAGCATTCCAAATATCATCCAGAATAAAATCAGAGTTCAAGGCAGAGCTTTCATGAAAGTTCCGATTTAATAAAAGAGACGTGTTGGTACAAACTGTGGAAACCCAAATCTGAAAGCTTCCTGGGTTTTCCACACAGTTGAAAGTTCAAAACCTTGCTCCCCACACCCACAAGTCCATCACATGGCCCACTCTTCCTCTGCCACGCTGGCATTTCCACCCATCTAGTTCCGGTCAGGTGCAGAGGGGCGGAGACAAAAGATGACCTTGGGCTTCTAGAAAGGAATGTTTTATTTTGACAACAACACATTCTACAATTCTACTCCTTACTATTCCCCCTCCCAATCACCCCACTAATGAAACAGCATAGAAAAAATAATAGAAAGTGTGGCAGGCCAAAGATCCTAAAAGGAATATGACTGCAGGCCTGACATCGTTTTTGGCCCAGAAAACAGCTAAAAACCAGGCATGTGCGTGCCGGAAAAGTGAAGACCAGCTGGCTGGCATGCGCATGCACACTGCCCAGCTGGTCATTGGGTCTCTGGCGCTTTAGTGCGCATCCACGCACTTTCCGGTTTGGGCACTCGGTGCCGAAAAGATTTGCCATCACTGCTCCAAAAGAAGGCTAACAACTAAATGATTCCAAGGAGTATAAATCCTTCCATTCCCCACCTTCCTCTTAGAGCTGAAGAAGCTTCTTGGATGAGAAGCGAAACGTCTTCAAAGAAAAAACCCAGAAAGTCCAGCTGCCTCTTGGGGGGAAAAAAAGCACCTTTGGGACAACCTGACCTGGATGACGGAGAATCTCCATAGATTATCATCATCTGGGGGGGGGGGGGGAGAGATTTGCCAATTCTCCTGTGATTTTAAATTTTTGTGTTCATTTTTTTTAAAAATTCTGTGTTGTTGTTTTTTCTAATTTTTTTATTTTATTCTCTTACATACCATTTTAACATGATTGTTATTCTTCTTTACAATTATCATTCTTATACATTTATTATTTCATTTAATAGGTTATAATATACAGTTTGGGTTGCTTTATTTACCATCCCTTCCGCCTGTTATAAACCACCGTATTTTCCCTTTCTTTTCTCCCTCCCTCCCTTCTCTACTTCCTTCCTTCCTCCTCTCCTTCCCCTTTCTTCTTCCCTTCCCTTTCTCCTTCTCTTACTCTTCCTTTTCCCCTTCCTACCCTCTCTCCTTCTCTTTCTCTCCCTTCCACCCTCCTCTCCTTACCTCTTCCTTCTTTCCCTCCTCTTCCTTTCATTCTCTTCTCCTCTCTCCCTTTCTTTTTCTATTGTTGTTGGTGTATATTTCAAAACTCAGTGTATGGGATGGTATTTTCACCAACCCAAATATAATTCAGTATCATTTCTAAATTCTGTGTTATTATGGAATGTCCAACATAAACTTTCCCTAAGCTGTTCACTTATACTTTTTTTTAACCAAGTCCTTCAGTTCTTAATTTCTTAGATGTTTCTCCTTCAAAGAGGTCAACTGTGAATTCATTTCTTTTAATTATTTATCCACCCATATATATATATTTTGGAAGGGGGGGTGTTAAGCTGTCTCCTGGAGAGATTCTAGCGGGTGTGTTCTGAAGCATGACATGGAATTTAGACCGTTTCTCCTGAGGCCGGGCCACAAGGCCTCGCCAAAATGTCAAGAGCAGAAGCGCAGAGCCAACCTCTTTCAACAAGAAACACTAAGTCAGGGTGTTTATTGATTTCTCAGGGAAGTTAAGAATAGGCACGCTTAAAGAGCAAGTTGTCAGATGCCAAGGGAGCCTCACTGTAGACTGCCTGAAGAGAGGGAAGGAGAGGGGAAGAAGAAAGAGGAAAGGAGTGGAGGATGGAAGGGAGAGAAAGAGAAGGAGAGAGTCTAGAAAGGGGAAAAGGTAGAGAGGGGTAGGGGAGAGGAAGGGGAAGAAGAAAGAGGAAAGGAGTGGAAGATGGGGAGGGGGTAGGAAGAGGAGGACAGAGGGCATGAAGGGGAAGAGGTAGAGACGAGTAGGGGAGAGGAAGGGGAAGAAAGAAAGAGAAAGGAGAGGAGGAGGAGAAGAAAGTAGAGAAGGGAGGGAGGGAGAAAAGGAAAAGAAAGAAGAGTAAGGTGGCGGTAAAACAAAATAGGTATATGGGATGGTAAGCAAAGCAATCCCGATCATATATATATGAAAAATGAATGTTTAAAAGTATTAAAATGTGATTAGAAAAATAACTAGGAGAATGTATACTTGTAAATGTGTGTCTGGGACTAAAAATTAAAAAAAAAACTTTAAAAAAAGAGAGACCTAGCCTGCCATCTTCTAGATACGTTGCAATGCGATTCCCGATTCCTGGAGGCAGGGGGAATATTACATTTTAATCATGCTTCCTTGCGCTGCCCAATTGCGCAGGAGTCTAAACGCTGTTCTTTCTGACTCTGACTTCTTCGTAACCCCAGAGTCAAATCGATGGACATTCTTGACTGAGCTAAATCTGAAACTTGCTGTGACCCGCTGGAATTTGTTCCTTTGGTCAGTTCAAGAGCGGAAAGTTCTTTTTGTGACTATAAGAGACAAGTGTTGCCTTGCCCTGCAGTTGGAAACTAGTTATCTGGCAGTGCTCCAAATGAGATAAGGTGCGTGTGGATAAACATTCCTCTGAAAGACTGTTTGCCAAGCCTGGTGGACTGTGAATGAAAGGAATTCACAGTCGTGTAAATAAAAGGGGCTTTGCAGGGATCCAGACTCTGCTTCTTGCTTTTTAAGGATGGCTGGGTCAGAACAAAACTAAGGATCCCCGTCTGTAAGGCTTTCTGCTCTCCCAACATCAAAGCAGGTTCCGTGTATAGGGTGAATAGGCTAGCAGGCCTGGGATGCTTCTTGGGCAGAAGACGTGTTTCCCCTTCAGGTGCAATTCTGTCAGAGCTGAGAAATTTTCATCACTTCAGAGCTGGGAAATCTCTAATGGATGTGATGCCACAAGGCCTCTCTCTCAAACGCCAAGCGCCTGGGCAGCCAAAGTGGGTTTTTTGGTTGCTCAAAATGACAACTTAAATCATAGTAAGCTGCCCAGAATTGCTTTGGATAGGGAGATGGGTGGGAAAGGAAAGAAAGAAGGAAGGAAGAAGGAAGGGAGGAGATGGGACGGAGGGAGGGAGGACGGGACGAAAGGGAGGAAGGAAGGAGAAAGATGGGAGACAGACAAGATGGGTTGGAAAAAAAGAAGGAAAATGGGAGGGAGGGAAGGAAGAAGATGGGAGGGAGGGAGGATGGGATGAAGGAATGATGGGAGGAAAGGAAGGGAAGATGGGAAGGAGGGCAGAAGGTGGAAGGAAGGAAGTAGAAAGGAAGAGGAGATGGGGAAAGAAAGGGAGAGGGAGGAGAGAGAAGAAGAGGGAGAGAAGAGGCAGGGAGGAGAAAGATGGGAGGCACAAAGGAAGGAAGAGAGGAAGGGGGGAGAGGGAGAAAGAAAGGGAGGAGAGGGAGGGGGAGGAAAGGAAGGAGGGAGAAAGATGGGAGGGAGGGCAGAGGGTGGAAGGAAGGAGAGAGGAAGAGAGGAGAGGGAGAAAGAAAGGGAGAGGGAGGAGAGGAAGGAAGGAAGGGAGGGAGGGAAGGAGGGAAGAAGGATCATAGCATGAAAATCCTGAGGCCCTCAAGGTTGTACTTCTAAACCTCTGGAGGAGAGGAGATTAGAGAAAGTTGGGGTAAGAAATTCAGGAAAATAAACAGAGGTTTCCTTCGGGAGAGAAAAATAATAATAATCTCCTTATCATCTTGGAGCAACCTACCTGTTCACCTTCTCCTCAACTTCTTTTGCGAAGGTTGGATCAGCCTACAGCAGCGGGGAAAAATAAAATAAAGTAAAGATGGCAACACACAAGTGGATTCCATGCTAGGAAAACAAGCTCCAGATTGTGGAAATAAAATTGTTGGCGTTGGAAAGAAGTTGTTTGCTCAGGGTAGGATGCCAAGATAAAGCATTTGTTTTAAAAAAAACCAAATATCTACCATGCCAACATTCAGGTCAGAGGAATTAGTTCTAACGCTCTAATTTGAGGACTTAAAACTTTGCTCTTTTATTTGTTGTTTTCCCCTTTCCCCAAAAAACCTTTCTCCTGCTTCCCACCAACCTACCTGCCCCCCGACAACCAGGACTAAGTTCAGAAAGAGAGAATTTGAGTTTTCTCCAGATGTGTAACGTCCTGGCAGCTCCCTCTGGCACTTCCAACAACTCATTTGGGATGAAACTTGACGCAAATAAAAATTGACAAGTGGACTGCCTGAAGCCTCCACTAAGCAGGGAGGCATCAGCAGCCAGAAAAAGGAGGGAGAGAAAAATAAAAAAAAATACATGTTTAGATTATGTACCTTTCCACAATCTTCTCTTCCACACCAGTTCGCTTTCCAATCTCGCAGTGAACCGGAGTGGAAAGGGGGAAAAAATTAATGGGGGGGGGGGGGAATAGGCGCTGTAGCCAAACGGGAAGCGGGAAGACAAAGGTTTGACGTTGAAATGAAAGCGGAGTTTTTATCAAGACAAGGTAATAAAAGGAAACGTGTCCTACCGGAGGCATCTTAGAGAGCCTGTCTCGTCTAGTGGTTAAGGTGCTGGCCTACAAACCAGGAGACTAGGAGTTCTAGTCCTGTTTTAGACACCAAAGCCAGCTGGGTGACTTTGGGCCAATCACCAGGAGATGGTGAGTTCTAGTCCAAAGCCAACCTTGGGCCAGTCTCTCTCTCTCTCCTAATGTAGCCCACATTTGTTGTTGGGAAAATAAAGATGAATTTGTGTTGGATATGTTTTCTGTGTTGATCAATTTGTAAAAATAATAAAGGTGGGGTACAACTAACTAATGGGACAACCAATAGGGGGCACGGTGGCTCAGTGGCTATGACACGAGCTTGTTGATCAGAAAGGTTGGCAGTTCAGAGGTTTGAATCCCTGATATCGCTTCGCTCGCACGGCTGCATTCTGCACCAACTGCAGTCTCTGAACACTCTTCAAGGGCAGCCCCATGTAGAGTGCGTTGCAGTAGTCAAGCCTTGAGGTGACGAGGGCATGAGTGACCATTTGAAGTGCCTCCCGGTCCAGATAGGGTCGCAACTGGTGCAAAGGCCCCCCTGGTCACAGCCGACAAATGATGTTCTAAAGTCAGCTGCGGATCCAAGAGGACACCCAAGTTGCGAGCCCTCTCTGAGGGGTGTAAACTTTCACCCCCCAGGCTAATAGATGGAAAATCCAGACTATCTTTGGGAGGAAACATCAAAAGCCACTCGCTCATGTCTAGATTGAGTGCCAACTTGTTTACTCCCATCCAGACCCTAACAGCCTCCAGACACTGGCACATCACTTCCACTGCTTCGCTGAGTTGGCACGGGGCGGACAGTTACAGTTGAGTATCGTCCGCGTATTGGTGGTACTTGATCCCATGCCGGTGAATGATCTCACCCAGTGGCTTCATGTAGATGTTAAATAGGAGGGGGGACAGGACCGAACCCTGCGGCACCCCATGTTTGAGGGGCCTCGGGTTCGACCTCTGCTCACCAACCAACACCGACTGCAACCTGTCAGAGAGGTAAGAGGAGAACCACCGTAGAACGGTGCCTCCCACTCCCACCTCCCCCAGTCTTCGCAGAAGGATACCATGGTCGATGGTATCGAAGGCCGCTGAGAGGTCAAGAAGCACCAGGATAGAGGACAATCCTCTATCCCTGGCCCGCCAGAGATCATCGGTCAGCGCGACCAAAGCAGTTTTGGTGGAGTAACCAGGTCTGAAACCGGACTGGAAGGGATCGAGATAGTCAGCTTTATTCAAGGACCGTCGGAGTTGAAAGGCCACCACCTTCTCAACAACCTTCTCAACAAAGGGGAGGTTGGAGACTGGACAATAGTTGTTAAAAATAGCTGGATCCAGAGAAGGTTTCTTAAGGAGGGGTCTCACCACCGCATCCTTTAGGGGCTGCGGGAAAGATCCCTCCTGTAGAGAGGTGTTAATGATTCTCTGGAACCAGCCTCGTATAACCTCCTTGCTGGCAGAAACCAGCCAGGAGGGACACGGGTCCAATAAGGAGATGGAGGCACTTACCGCTCCCATGGCCTTGTCCACTTCCTCAGGAGTAACAGGTTGGAACTCAATCCAAGGAATCCGCTCAAGGCCTACCCCCGGCATCTCGGCTGGAACTGCCTAAGTGGAGTCCAGGTCCGTCCGAATCTGGGCGACTTTATCCGACAGAAACTGAACAAATTCCTCAGCTCTTCCCTGCAAGGTTCCTCCGCATCCCTCCTCTTCAGAAGGGAGCGAGTGATCCTAAACAGGGCGGCTGGGCGAGATTCTGCGGACGCAAGAGCGGAAAAATGTGCACATGTGCTGCACGTATCGCCACGAGTTAAGTCCTAATATAGGCTCTTAGCAGTGCTCGGTCAGATTCAGAGTTACTAGTCCTCCAGCCTCGCTCTAGGCGTCTCTTTTGGTGCTTCATCTCCCGGAGCTCCTCGGTGAACCAAGGAGCCCTCCTGGATCCACTGCCGCGGAGAGGCCACAAAGGCGCAATCCGATCAAGAGCCCCAGCCGCCGCTATATTCCAAGCAGCGACCAAGGAGTCAGGTATATCCCCAAGCTCCATTTGAAATCCCAGAGGGTCCATCAGGCGCCTGGGGCGGAACCACCTAATCGGTTCCACCTCCCTGCGGTGGGGGAGTGGTTTTTGAAATGCCAGCCACATGACCATGGAGACATCTTTGGACAGCATTGGCTCTTCAGCTTTGAAACAGAGATAAGCAGCGCCTCCCAGAGTCAGGAACGACTAGCACATATGTGCGAGGGGAACCTTTACCTTTACCTTACAACTAACTAAATAAAATAAAATAAATCTTATGCAAAGAATTGGCTCTCTGGAAAAAGCTTAATGCTGGGAAAGATGGAAAGAAAGAGAAGGAAAGGACAACAAGGAGCATGGAGTATGGAGTTCATTTATAGTGGTGATAGGGGCATGGAGAGAACTTACGGCAGGTCCAACAATGATCAGGTGTACCCTGGAGTCTTCCCGATGCCACTCTGTCAAGTGAACAGGTGAGAACTCTAGTTAGATGAAAATTCAGGTGAGACTAAAGCATGGTAACATGGACTAACAATAACTGGCAGCAGAAGGTGTTCTGACCCAGGCTTCCCAAGAGCATGAAGCAAACTCCTTTTCCCGACAAAACCCCCTTTTATTCATTGGTTGAGAATTCTGCTCATTCACGTCCAGCAAAGTCTTTCAAGGGAGGATTTACAGTCACAGACCTTATCTGGCTTGGAGAGCTGCTAGGGCATTATCTGCAAAACTTGTCAAGGAGTCTCGGAGAGTCACAAACCAATGAAGCAAACTAATTGCCTCCTGCAAACTCCAGTCCCCTTTCGCTCCTCTTTTATTTTCTCTGGGAGGGGCCATTCATCATTCTCCTGTGGCCTTTCTCCCAAGTCGACCCCTGTTTTTTAGCTGTTCCCTTCATCTGGCAACTCTGCGCATGTGTACACTGGGAACAGGCTCCAGCTGTTTTTCTGCCTCACTGGTGTGTGACTCCGAAGGCAGCTGATAGCTGGCATATGGCCCTTGCCCCCTCTCTGCCTCCAACATAGAGCCCTCATCAGAGCCTTCCCCAGACTCCAGGACTGGCCCATCTTCCTCCCCAACCTCCTCACTGTCTGAATCTGCTGCCAACTCCTCTGGCCACTGACAGGCCACAACAGAAGGTGTCTTGATGGTGGTGAGTGAAGCAGTTTCAAGTTGTTATTTTAGTCCAGCCGAGGTGGGAAGCTACCAGAGATGGCTACAGAAACATTGGACCCAAATGGTGGAGGATTCTGTTCCTGAGAAGGAACATTTCAACCAGCTGTTGGTTAGCTCTTAGCATCCCCCAAAATCTGAAGTACAAGTAATTCCTCAACTAAATCTCCCATGGCCAACCAATTAAGAGTTATATCTCCTTTGATTAGTAAACCGTTTCCTACACCAATGTAGCGTCAATCTAAGTATCAAGGCCCCTGTTTTCTGGCTAAATTGACACCTATAATGGAATTTTTTCCCCTCTGGGTTGCCCTATATATTTTTGTAGTATCCTGTAACTCTTTTTAATTGTTTTATATTTGGTGTCCAGAGTCATTTGCTTGAGATAGAATAACAGAGTTGGAAGGGACCTTGGAGGTCTTCTAGTCCAACCCCCTGCTTAGGCAGGAAACCCTACACCATTTCAGACAAATAGTTATGCAACATCTTCTTAAAATCTTCCAGTGTTGGAGCATTCACAACTTCTGGAGGCAAGTTGTTCCACTGATTAATTGTTCTAACTGTCGGGCAATTTCTCAGTTGCTTCTTTCCTTCATTAGTTTCCACCCATTGTTTCTTGTCCTCAGGTGCTTTGGAGAATAGCTTGACTCCCTCTTCTTTGTGGCAGCCTCTGAGATATTGGAAGACTGCTATCATCTCTCCCCCGGTCCTTCTTTTCATCAAACTAGACATACCCAGTTCCTGCAACCGTTCTTCATATATTTTAGCTTCCAATCCCCTAATCATCTTGGTTGCTGAAGACGAATGGCTCCAGGAACTGAATAAACGAAAGAATAAACCCGGAGAATTCTGATTTGTCTGGTGAGCAAATGGACCACTCAATCAATGAAATTAATTTTAATTTAATGTGATCAATTAAAGAGATAGGCCAAGGATGACGGTTGGTGCCCTGTCATCTCCGGAGCTGTCCCTTCAATGCAACAGTCTGATGTTCACACTGTCTTATATAAAATCATTTATAAAACCAAGAATCCTCAGTCCTCAAAGAAAAAGGGCTCCATTTACTTATTTTTTAATCGCTCGATTAAATTTATTTTGCTGCCCAGCTCACTGATACACTAAGAGCCTCTGAGTGGTTTCCACCCCTTGCTTCTTGTCCTGCCCTCAGGTGCTTTGGAGAATAGCTTGATTCCCTCTTCTTTGTGGAAACCCCTGAGATATTGGAAGACTGCTATCATGTCACCCCTAGTCCTTCTTTTCATAAGACTAGATCTATCCAGTTCCTGCAACCATTCCTCATATGTTTTAGTCTCCAATCTCCTAATCATCTTTATTGCTCTTCTCTGCGCTCTGCTCTAAACTCTGCATTCAGATCTGTTGCAAAGAGCCCTGTAACACCAGATCTTTTTTTTTTACATTTCCACTTTTTCTCCAGGGCCAAGTTATTTAATTACAAAACACATTGTATCTTGATTTTTGTGGGACATGGACCTGATCAGAACCAGAACAAGACAAATCTGAGAGATTTGGAGGGGGGGGGGGTAAAAATTCTGTGGTGCTAAAATTCTGAGGGTCTTAATTCCATAGCACCAAGTGATGTTGTAAAAAGGCAAGTGCGCCTCCCTAACCACACACACAAAATTAGAAAAATTTAGAAGTTAGAAAACCCAAACTCTGGTCAGATGGACACAACAGCTGTATCCATCACATTCCAGGCCCCCCTGCCTCCTCAAATTATGCCTCCCAGTCATCCAGAAAGATGGCCCTTTGCAAGGTCATCCATGCCAAATGTATTGCGAAGACGTTGGATGGGAAAATGTTGACCTGAGAAAACATCCAGCAGATAAAGCGGATCTTTGACTCTCCTTAGTCCACAGATCAGCAGGAAGGTGTATAGACTCTGGTCGTCCTGGGCAATCCCTGTAGAGAAAGGATGATTGAAACTCCTTTTAAGTTTCAAAGGATCAGAACTTCTCGGGAAATTAAAGAAGGGCCAAGTCAGCAAACCAACCATCTTGAAATTTGTCAAATTGTGGATTCCAACCCAACACCTTCCCTCTTATTAGGAGCCATGGTGGTACAGTGGTTAGAATGCAGTATTGCAGGCTAACTCTGCCGGCTGCCAGCAGTTCAATTCCTATGGGCTTAAGGTTGACTCAGCCTTCCCTCCTTCCGAGGTGGGTAAAATGAGGACCCAGATTGTTGGGGGCAAGAGGCTAACTGTAAACTGATTAGAGAGAGTTGTAAAGCACCGTGAAGCAGTATATGTCTTAAGTGTTATTGCTATTGCTCTTCCTTTTCTCCTTCCTTCCTTCTTTCCCTCCCTACCTACATGATGGCATAGTAGTTAAAATGCAGTATTGCAATCTAATTATGCTGACTGCCAGCGGTTCGATCCTGACCAACTCAAGGTTGACTCAGCCTTCCATCCTTCCGAGGTGGGTACAATGAGGACCCAGATTGTTGGGAGTAAGAGGCTGCCTCTGTAAACCAGTTAGAGAAGACTGGAAAGTACTGTAAAGCAGTATATAAGTCTTAAGTGTGTTATTGCTACTGCTATTCATTCCTTCCTTCCTTCCTTCCTTCCTTCCTTCCTTCCTTCCTTCCTTCCTTCCTTCCTTCCTTCCTTCCTTCCTTCCCTCCCTCCCTCCCTCCCTCCATGATGGCATAGTGGTTAGAATGCAGTATTGCAGGCTAATTCTGCTGACTGCCAACAGTTCAATAAGCTCAAGGTTGACTCAGCCTTCCATTCTTCCGAGGTGAGTATAATGAGGAGCCAGATTGTTGGGGGAAAGAGGCTTAGAGAGGGATGTAAAGTTCTGTGAAGCAGTATATAAGTCCAAGCATTCTTGCTAAGTGCTATTAATCAATCTACTGAAACTAGTTTTTTCATGTTCTCTCTCTCTTTCCATTGCTTTTCAAAACAATATTTGGCTAAACTCCTAGGGCTGGAAGGGACCTTGGAAATGGAAGTCTTCTAGTCCAACCCAAGGGAGGAGGCCTTATACCATCCATATCCTGGAGAACTAGTCCATCGTGGACACATGGAGATTCTCAGTCATCCATGTTGCTTGGAAAAAGCAAAGGTGCTTTTTCAAGAGAGTTTCTGGAAAGTCCATCTTGGAAAGTTAACCAGAAGGCCATTCAAGGAGGCTTTGTAGAGATCAAAAAAGCCAAGAAATTTTGCCACCTTTTTCCAAGGAAAATAGTTAGAATGAGGCTCCATGACTTGAATGAGGGGAAATTGAAATAGATTTTAACCACTTAAATGTAGAAGTGGAATTTTTTAAGTAGCCTCTCTTACAGAACAATGGTGGCATCAACAAGGGCAGAATGACCAGCTCAGATTAACCAATCCAACCTGCCTCAGCCTAACCCAGGGGTCAGCAATCTGCTTTCATCCCTCTGCTGCGGCTCCCTGTTGATGCTCGGTGCCACAATTGTGAGAGGAGATTCTGGGTTTTTTTTGGGGGGGGGGGGATCACGGCAGGCCAAGAGGAGACTCTATGGCAAGGGGCAGGTTTTCTGGTTGGCTCCACAATTGATAGGGCTTTTGGTTAGGACAGGTAGGGGAAAAGGGATGCCGTGCTAGGAGGAGACTCTATGGTGGGGGAACCGGACTTCCAGTCGGCTCCAGAATTCAACAGGGGGACTTCCAGTTTAGGATCTTTGTGGCTCTTTGAGTGTTTAAGGTTGCCGACCCCTGGTCTAACTTGTCACCAGAATTTCTGCTGTACAGGGAGTCCTCGACTTACAACTGGTCACTCAGCAACTGTTTGAAGTTACGACCTACTTGGAAAAAAAGGGGGGGAGAGGGTTTATAACCCAGATCTGAAGTTCCAGCAGTCACGCACACCCATTCAGGGGTGGGATTCAGCTGGTTCGGATGAACTGGATGCTAATTGGACATGTGGTTTGCCGAACCGATAAGCGCAAGGACTGGCTGGCCACTCCCACCCGCCCCTGCCCCTCCCAGGAGTCTCCATGTGGTCCATTTTGGATGCCAGGTAAAGGCTCTGGGAGAGCAAAAAACGGGCCTCCCGGAAGTTCCGGAAGTCTGGTAATGGGTCTGTTTCCAGCCTCCGGAGCCCATTTTCACCTTCCTGGGGGCTCCAGGAAAGCCTCCAGAGCCTGCAGAAGACAAAAACTACCTCCCTAGCCGTGGCGCATGAGGACGAGTAGGCCACGCCCACCCAGCAACTGGGCAGAGAACCAGTTGATAAATTTTCTGAATCCCATCCCTGCTGCCACAGTCACGTGATCACACTTGGGAGGGTTCAGCAACACAACCACACTTACGTCAGTCTGGAGATTCCCGCGGTCCTGCGACTCAATTTGCCCAATGGCTTTTGCCAAAACCCCGTTCAATTAATCCTAGTTTTCGGCGAAACCCTTCCCCTGCCAATCAATGGGTTCGTACTTACTACCACTGTGTCCACTTCACGACCAGGACACGACCGCACTCCCGGCCGCATTTGCTTTACGGCGTTCACTTAACGACCGCCACAAACAAACAAAAAAACCCCAACGTAAAATCATTGTTGATCATGCATTATGATGGTGAACAATGGACGACTGTAACAGCTGGGCTCAATATGGTCGTAACTCAAGGACTTCAGAAGTCCTTTTGTAACCCAAAGGTTACAAAAAACGAGGCTGCTAGTTCCAGCAGCTTTATTGATGTCTCCATCCACAGTAGATGCTGCAAGTAATTCAGGGGATTTTTTTAAAAAATTTTTTTTTTGCAAAAAGAATTGAACTGGAAACGATACGACCATCCTCTGTTTTTATGGTTTTTCCGTCTCTCTCCCTGCAGTGACCTTTTAAACAAGAAAAAAAAGGAAAAAAAAGAGGAAAGGCTTCGATGGCTGTTTCCCCTGTCCACCACTTCGTTTTTTAAAAAACAATCTCTGCAATCTATTTCAAAATTGGCATAAAACCGGGGGGGGGGGGGGGGCTGATCAGTAATCTAAAACCAGCACCGCCAATGCTGTCTCTTCATCTCTCCTAAATATCACCAGGGGAGTGGGGGGGGGGGAGGCAGTGGTCAGGCTTGTAATATTACTTTCTGGAAATTAAAACCCAATCTGGAAAGAGAGAAAGAGAGGAGGGAGGGAGGGTGGGAAGAGAAAGAGAAAAGGAGAGAGAGAGAGAGAAAGGAGAAGAGAGAAAGAAAAGAAAGAGAGAAAAGGAGGGGGAGAAAAAGGAGAGTGGAGAGAAAGAAAGTGAGAAAGGAAAAGAGAGAGAAAGGGAGAGAGAGAGAAAGGAGAGAGGAGAGAAAGAGAGAGAGAAAAGGAGAGAAAGAGGAGAGAGGGAGAGAAAGAGAGAGAAAGTGTGTGTGTGTGTGTGTGTGTGTGTGTGTGTATGGCTCTGCTTTCCTCTAGAATTTGCAAACGCCTCATTAAGCTCCAGTCGGAACCAGGCGACACTACAAAGCAGCAGACGACAGAAGGCGAGTGAAAGGAAACGTGAAAGGGGGGGAAAAAGAAGAAAAGGAAAAAAATAGCTCAATTAACAAACAGGAGCTGAAAAGAAAATAAGGGTTGGAAGAGAGAGAGAGAGAGAGAGGAATAACAAGATTCATAATCAAAATATCCCTTAGTGCTCCATAAAACACCGAGCCATTCTGCTTGATAATGTAAAGAAGCAAAAATTACCCTTAATGCAATTTTAATATTCCGCGGAGGTCTAAACCATTTCCAATTTTAACCTACGTTGATTTTTTCCCCCTTCTTCTCCTCCTCCTCCTTCTGTGGAGGTAACTTGTTAACTGTATTCACAGCAGTGAAAAGCTGCATTTTTCAAAAAAACGAGAAATTCTTTGCGGCGGGCTGACCTTTTCGTATTTTTTCTTTGCCGTCCTTCACAAAAGCGTAGCAACGCAACGCAATGCAACCTGTGAGTATTTCAAAGCTTCCCCCACCCGCCCTTTCCCATGTCTTCTAAATATTCTCCTCAAATATAGGTGGCTCCTCGACTTACGACCGCAAATGGAGCCCAAACATTTCTGCTGCCAAGGGAGACATTTGATAAGTGACCTTTGCCTCAATTTACAACCCATCTGGCCACCGTTGTTAAGCGAATCCCTGCAGCAGTGAAGTTACTAACATGGTCATTAAATGAATCTGGCTTTACACCCTCCCCCACCTCAGAAGGACACAAAAGGGTATCACGAGACGCGGCCAACCGTCGTAAATAGGAGTAAGTAGGGATTTAGACCACGGAACTTCTGGGAGAGGCTGCAACAGTCGTAAGTGTGGAAAATGGTCACATAAGTTCCTTTTTTGGTGCCCTCTGTAACTTGGAATTGTCAGGAAACAAACTGTGGTTGTTGAGGACTTAGGAGTGATAGGCAAACTTGGGGGATCAATTTGCAACGTTTTGCGTCTTTTTGCGTCTTCTCCCCTAAGGATGACGGAGTGGTACCCGTCACTACAACTCCCATCAGCCTGGAAGGGGACACCAAGATTTCTCTTGATTACAGATTAACAGAGTTGGAAGGGACCTTGTAGGTCATCTAGTCAACCCCCCCACCCTACACCATTTCTGACAAAAGTCTCTTCTTTAAAGTCTCAAGTGATGAAGCCCCCATAACTTCCAAAGGCAACTGGTTCCTATTTTTCTACTTGCATTTTATGGACTTTCGAACTGTTAGGTTGGCAGAAGCCAGGACAAGTCACGGGAGCTCACTCCGTTACGCGGCAGTAGGGATTCGAACCGCCCAACCACCAATCTTTCTGATCGACAGGCTCAGTGTCTTAGCCCCTGAGCCACAATAGCCTCCTGCCAAAATACAAAACAATGAAGGATTCTTCAACATCCTTTCTGATTTGTGCTTAGTGCTTTTCTACCTTCCAAAAGAAGCCGTCTCTGGTTCGGCAAACCAAGGGAGTCGCCAGGATTGGCGGAGAGGAGACTGAGCCAGGGAGAAGCCGTCTGCGACACACTCTATGGAAATTTTTTGTTATCTACTTGTCACCAGCGCTCAGCTTGAAGGGAAAGTCTTCCAGGCTTCTCGGTCCTCGAATTGCTGACAGCTTGGAGGGTGCAATTCGTGGGCCAAGCCACAAGGCCCAACGGAGGTGTGACTCCAGGATAAAGTTTGCGCGGGGTGGGAATGAATAAAGTACCCAACCGGCTGAGGGAGGAGGGAGGAATGTACGAGCTCTTTTGCAGAACTTTCAGAGGGAAAACCTTAACATCCTTTCTTTTACTGCTAAACAATCTGCTTTCCCCGGTTGAAAAAGAGGCTCTGGGTTCAATTCCCCAGGTTTGCCTCAGTAAAATGGCAAGGGGATGGGGCAGGTGTGGTACGGAGGAATTCTGTTTAAACTGTGTTGGTTTCCTGGGCATTTTTCCTTCTCTTTCTTTTCCCTCTCTTTTCTTCTCCTTCCTCATTTATTTCTTTTCTTTTCCTTTCCCCATCCATTTAACCCCTTCCCTTTCCTCCTTTTCTTTCCTTCCATTCTCCTCCTTTTCTTCAATCCCCTCCCGTCTTCCTCTTTCCTTTTCCTCCCACCTTCCTTTTCTTTCCTTCCGTTCCCATTCATTTATTCTCTTTCCCATCCATTTACCTCCTTTCCTTTCCTCCCCTTTCTTTCCTTTCCCTATCTATTTAATCCCTTCTCTCTGTCCACCTTCCTTTCCTTTCCTTCCCATTCATTTATTCTCTTTCCCATCCATTCACCTCCTTTCCTCTCTTTTCCTTTCCTTTCCCTTCTCTTACTTTCTCATTCATTTATTTTGTCCCTAATCCATTTACCTCCATTCCTTTCCTTTCTCCTTTCTTTGCCCTCACCCCCTTTTCTTCCCTTCCTTTCCCTTCCTTCCTCTCTCTTCCGCTCCCTTCCCAGATCTCCAAAGAGAAAGAGATTTGTGTTCAGAAAGACTTTTACTAAAAATTCTGGGACATTTCACGCTTGTATGCATTCTTACCTGCCCTCTGCAGAAATTCAGCCCAGTTATGCTGCCTATTTGGAAGGCTCACGATCCCTATAAATGAGAGCAAATTTGGGGTCATGCGTTCAGCTCCCCTCCAAAAGCAACCCAGGGCAAGATTTTCAGCAGGTTGTTTTCATTTGGTCTATCATTTTTTTAATAGAAACTTTTAAACAAGAAGATAAAAATGAAGACAAACTAATAGAAAGTAAGGAAGAAAAAAGAGAATGAGGGAAAAATCAAATGTGCACATCAAACCTTTAAACAAGGAAATAAAAACCAACACAAAGTAATACAAGAAAGAAAAAAGAAGATGAAAGAACTCAAAGAAAAAGCCAAAAAGTGCAAGCAAAAAAAAGCAGGAAAGCAGGAAAGAAAAAAGAAAAAAAAGGAAATGAGGGAGGGGGAAAGAAAAGAAAGAAGGAAAAGAAAGAAAAGAAAAAAGAAAAAGAGGGAGGGAAGGAAGGAAAGAAAGAATGGAAACAAAAGAAAGAAAGAAAAAAGAAAGAAAGAAAGAAAGAAAGAAGAAAAAAGAAAAAGGAGGGAGGGAGGGAGGAAAGGAAGGAAGGAGGGGGAAAGAAAGAGAAGGAAAAAAAGAAAGAAGGAAACAAAAAGGAAAGAGGAAGAGAGAGAGAGAAAGAGGAAAAAGACAGAAAGAAAGGAAGGAAAGAAAGAAAAAGAAAGAGGAAAGGAAAGAGGGAGAGAGAGACAAAGAAAGAAAGGAAAGAAAGAGCCTTCTACTCTTGTCCACAGCTGTTAAAAGTACAAATATATTTTAACCTCTTTCCAAAGTTACATCCTATGGCTCTTCTTTCTTTGATCTCTCCTATCTAATCCTTAAAACCAGAGATGGCAGGTTCATTTTCTTCTTGTTTTTATGCAAAACCTGTTAGGAATATAATCTAACGGTTGGGTTGGCAATATATAAATCATATAGCAATGTTGTGCCTGTTTCTTTAAATCATACTGTAAAATGTGATTGGTTGCTGTTTTCCTCAATCGGCCATAAGAGGGAGCCAGAACGACTGTTAACTCTCTGTTAGATGCTGGGCTGGTCTGATCTGAGTGTTTTGGAAGCTGGCTGTTAGAAAGTGCCGTGAGCTATTGTAAGTTCTGCAACAGCTAGCAAACTTTGAGTACCGGACTGTTTGTATATTTATGGACTATGTTATTTGGATTATCCCTTAACTGAAAGACATTGATGACTGACTCTCTTATCCGTGTATGGCTTGGACTGTTTGATGGACTCTGATACCTCTAGTAAAGTAAAAGCCTATTTAAACTGCAGTGTCTCTGTATGCTGGTTTGTGTGTTCTCCAACACAACTCTCACAACGCTTCTCTGAACGCACTCACTCTCCCAACGGGGAGCTTACCTAACACTGGTTATGGGCCCAGAGTGTACCAGACGTAGCTAAAGGAGAGTTGGTGTTGATACACAATACCACATACAGACAGCTGTTTATTGTAGTGATTGTTACTATCCTGGGGACGATGGCGAGCGACCCATCATCAAGCCTATCAATGATAACTCGGTTGGATGGAACAAACTATGTTTCCTGGTCTATGAAATGCAGTCTACTCCTCTCACAACGCTTCTCTGAACGTACTCGCTCTCCCAACGGGGAGCTTACCTAACAACCCACCCCCCCCAAAAAAAACCCAACCCCAAAAACCATAAGAGGCTTGGAGGGAAGCAGGTGGTTGGTTCCCATTTGGAAAACAGACAGAAAGAGGAAATCGTTCTCCAGGGGGCGGAAAGAGGATTTTGAAAAAAAATACTTACCTTGAGCCTGGACACAGATTTTGTTCCTGCTTTGAGGCTTTGCAAATTAATAAAAACAAAAAACAAGAAAACACAGGGGAAATACAGTTAATTACTCTAACTAAAGGGGCAAGGCAATCTTTTGCAAAACAGTTCACATTTCAAAGATTGCTATTCTAAATGTGTGCAAAGAGAGGCAAAACAAAAAGAAACAAACAAGAGTCTTTTGTCTGCAAGATACATCCTGGTTGCTCCCCTCATTTCATCAGGATCCCTTGCCTTCCCCCCCCCCATAGCACCCCCTACCCCACCCCACCCCAGTCACCCCTCTTAAAAGGAAGGTCTGTATCCTCTATATCAGAGGTCTTCAAACTTGGCAACTTTAAGGCTTGTGGACTTCAACTCCCAGAATTCTCCAGCCAGCTGGAGAATTCTGGGAGTTGAAGTCCACAAGTCTTAAAGTTGCCAAGTTTGGGGACCCCTTCTCTATATATAGTCCCTTCATTCAGGCAGGTGGAAAATTATTAGACCCAAATAGACTTTGGAAAAAGTTCGGAGAAGAGCAACCAAGATGATCAAAGGTCTGGAGACTGAAACATATGAAGAACAGCTGTAGGATTTGGGTCTGGCTAGTCTAGAGAAAAGAAGGACTAGTGGGGACATGATACCAGTATTCCAGTATTTGAGGGGCTGCCCCAAAGAAGAGGGAGTCAAATTATTCTCCTAAGCAACAGAGGGCAGGACAAGAAACAATGGCTGGAAACTAATCCAAGAGAGAAGCAACCTCCTCTCGACCCATAAGATCGCACAGATTAGGCCTCCTCCGAGTGCCATCTGCCAGCCAGTGTCGGCTGGCAACTACGCGGAGGAGAGCCTTTTCAGTAGCAGCTCCGACCCTCTGGAACGATCTCCCCGTGGAGATTCGTACCCTCACCACCCTTCAGACCTTCCGCACAGCCCTCAAGATCTGGCTATCCCGCCAGGCCTGGGGGTAAGACCATAGTCCGCCCCCACCCGAATGTTGTATGAATGTTGCTTGGTTTTAATTATATATTGTGTTTTTATGTTATTGTATGTCTCCCCCTCCCATACAAGTTGTTAGCCGCCCTGAGTCCCCTCAGGGAAAAGGGTGGCCTATAAATAAACTCAACTGACAACAACTGACTGACAACCTTCACTGGAAGCTTTCAAGAAGAAATCGGACTGCCATCTGTCAGAAACGGTATAGGGTCTCCTGCTTGGGCTGGGGGGGGGATTGGACTAGATGACCTCCAAGGAAACAATGGATGGAATTTAAGCACCCTTTGGGGCAGATTCAGCCCATAGGCCTTGAGTTCGACACCCCTGTTCTAGTCCTGTTAATAGAATAACAGAGTTAGAAGGGACCTTGGAGGTCTTCTAGTCCAACCTCCTGCTCAGGCAGGAAACCCTCTACCATTTCAGACCAATGGTTGTCCAGTCTCTTCTTAAAAAGTGTCCAATGAATGCTCCAACACTGGAGGTTTTTAAGAACAGATTGGATAACCATTTGTCTGAAGTGGTGTAGGGTCTCTTGCCTAAGCAGGGGGTTGGACTAGGAAGACCTCCAAGGTCCCTTCCAACTCTGTTATTCTATTCTATCCTATTCTATTCCTATTCCTATTTTTTTATTCTATTCTTTTTCTATTCTATTCTATTCCTCTATTAAATTCTATTCCAATAACTGAACTGTTCTGTTCTATTCTATTCTAGTCTAGTGTATTCCTATTCTATTTTTTGTATTCTCTTCTCTTCCTCTATTAAATTCTATTCCAATAGTTATTCTTTTCTTTTTCTATTCTTTTCTATTCTATTCTAGTCTGTTTATTCTATTCTTCTATTAAGTTCTATTCCAATAGCTATTGTATTCTATTCTTTTTCTATTCTATTCCTAGTCTATTCTATTTTTTGTATTCTATTCTATTCTATTCCTCTATTAAATTCTATTCCAATAGCTATTGTATTCTATTCTTTTTCTATTCTATTCCTATTCCTATTCTATTCTGTTTATTCTATTTCTCTATTAAATTCTATTCCAATAGCTATTCTATTCCTATTCCTATTCTATTCTTACTCTATTCCTCTATTAAATTCTATTCCAATAGCTATTCTATTCTATTCTCTTTCTATTCTATTCCTATTCCTATTCTATTCCATTCCATTCCATTCCAATCTATTCGCTAGTAACACATTTAAGTGAACCAGGCTTCCCTATTGACTTAGCTGGTCGGAAGGTCGCATGATCCTGAGACATGGATCAAGCATCATAAATACAAGTCAGTTGCCAAGCGGCTCAATTTTGATCGTGTGGCCATCAGATGCTCCCATGGTGCTAAGTGTAAAAAATGTAGTGTCTACATCCCGTTTTTCAGTGCTGTTGTAAGTTTAAACAGTCACTAAAAGAATGGTTGTAAGTTGAGAACTGTTTTTCTTTTCACTTTGGGCTTTGACCCTACGCAGGCCGTTCAGAAATATATTCAAGGAAAAGAAGGAATAAATAAAGATCTCAATGCTGGCTTTAAAAACTGGGCAGCCTAAAAGACACAGCCAAGAAGGTGAAGCTGCCTAGAGTTTTGGCTAAAATTACCCCTTTTAAAAAGCAGCTGGTCGGGTGACGTCAGGAGCTAATCAGAGCAGGCAGCCCTCAATGAGCTTCAATCAATATTTATGGTATGCAGCAATCAATTTCTGTAACTTGATACACTTATCAGGTTTTTAGCGAAGCAGATTTTTAAGAGAGAGAGAAAAAGAGAAGAGAGGGAGAGAAAGGGAAGGAGAAGGAGGAGAGAGAAACAGGGAGAATACGAGAGAGGGAAAGAGGGAAAGAAAGGGAAGAAGAATGAGAGAAGAGAGAAAGAGAGAGAATGAAAGGGAGAGAGAAAAAGAGAGAGAGAAAGAGAAAGAGGGAGAGAAAGGGAAGGAGAGAGAAACAGAGAGAATGAGAGCGAAAGAGGGAGAGAAAGGAAAGGAGAAAGAGAGAAGAGGAGAGAGAAAGAGAGAGAATGAAAGAGAGACAGAGAGAGAAAGGGAAGGAGAAAGAGGGAGAAACAGAGAGAATAAGAGAGACGGGGGAAAGAAAGGGAAGAAGAATGAGGGAAGAGAGAAAGAGAGAGAATGAAAGAGAAAAAGAGAGAAAAAGAGAGAGAAAAAGAGAAAGAGAAAGAGGGAGAGAAAAGGAAGGCGAGAGAAACAGAGAGAATGAGAGAGAAAGGGAGAGAAAGGGAAGGAGAAAGAGAGAAGGAGAGAGAAAGAGAGAGAATGAATAAGAGTCAGAGAGAGAAAGAGAGAGAGAGAGGAAGAGAATGAGAGAGAAAGAAAAAGAGAGAAAGAGAGAGAGTCATTCTCCAGCACTATTTTTCTATCTTTTATTAGACTTATTTGTCTTCCTGGGCAAATGACAAACTCCCACTGCCATCGTTGCAGAGGTTTTTTAAAAAAAATCAAAAGGAAGAAAAAAGAAACAAGAACATTTAATGAAGGCTGCCATTCAGAGAGATGGAGGGGGGAGGAAGAAGAAGGTTGCCCACAAAAGAGGCATAATTTGTTTTCAAGGCAGAGAATCATAGCCGAGGAGGGCACTTATCTAGAGTAGTTCTTTTTGAAGGTATCGAAATAAATTAAAGGCCTGTCTGTGATTGCTATCAAACACTGTATTTACACAAAAAGCAATTCTCCTCCAGTCTCCAACATTGCTGAACCAAATCTGTCTTTTTTTACCGCTTTCAAGCCAGACACAAGCCTAAATTCGCTCTCCCACCCATAACCCTTGTTTTTCTACCTTCATTCAGGTTGCCAGTCCTGTTCCCAAAGGCTCTTGACCTTGGTTTGCCAGTGCACAGATAAGCCCCCAAACCTAGCAGGTCCCCTTTGCGTCCACCCGGTTCTAAAAAATGTCGTACTTTGGAATTGCAGGTGTTTGGCTAGCGTTGCTGAATGCTACAAGGTTGAGGAGCTGATTTGTGGGCCAAAGGGAGGTACAGATGGAGCACAGAAATGAATAGAATGAGGCTTGCAGAAATTGAAGTTGGGGGCGTGGCTTGCCAAGAGGAGAAAAGTGAAAGGCAGAGGGAAAGTGGTGGTGCAAGGTGGTGGTGGTGGAAGAGGAGGAGGAGGAGGAGGGAAGGAAGGCTGTTTCCCATTCAAGTTGATGTGTTGATGGAGAAGAGGAGGAGGAAAAGAGGAAGAGATACCTTGAAGAAAAAGAAGAAGAAGAAGAAGAAGAAGAAGAAGAAGAAAAGAAAGAAAAAGAAGAGGAGGAGGAGGAAGAAGAAAGAAGGAGAAGGAGAAGAAAAAGAAGAGAAGATCAAAAAGAGGATATGTCTCAGATGATTTTCTCTCTTTTCACATGAATATCAGATCTGTTGTTATCTTTGAAGATCCCTAATGAGGAGGAGGGGGAGGAAGAGGAGAAGCAGGCAGAAGGGAGGAGGAAGAGTGTTCCCCACTCAAGGTTATGCTGGTGTTAATGGAGAAGAAAAGGAGGAGAAGAGATATCTTTTCATTGATGATGAGGATGAAGATCAAGAGAAGGAGGAGAGGTAGCTTCAAAGAGGACCAATTCTGTCTTTTCGCAAGAACGTCACATCTGTTTTTTCCACAGAAGGTCCAGGAAGAGGAGGAGGAGGAGGAGGAGGAGGAGGAGGAGGAGGAGGAGGAGGAGGAGGAGGAGGAGGAGGAGGAGGAGGAGGAGGAGGAGGATTGGCATGACTTAAGCCAGGTGAGCAAACTCCTTGCAGAAGAACTTCAAGCTCAAAACCAAGAAGGTTCAAAACCAAGGTTAAGCAAATTAAACAAAGAGAAAGAGGCAAAATAAAAATGTCCTCCATCCCTAAGACTCACCTACCCAATACGTTGCAGCTGCTTCTTTCATGGCTTCGGTGAAGGACACAGCAAACCTAGAGACATGGAGAAGAAAGTACTTCTGAACATGACAGACTTTTTTTTTTGATGGACTCAAAAACACAACCCAACTTAAGATCTTTATGTTCAGAGCAAAGGGGCTATTTTTAGCAATTGTCAGCGTTCCAAATATCCAGAATTAAATCAGAGTTCAAGGCATCGCTTTCATCAAAGTTCCAATTTAATAAGAGAGACATGTTGGTACAAACTGTGGAAACCCGAATCTGAAAGCTTCCTGGGGTTTCCACCCAGTTGAAAGTTCATGATCTTGTCCCCACACCCACAAATCCATCACATGGTCCAATCTTCCTCTGCCACACTGGCATTTCCACTCATCTAGTTCCGGTCAGGTGCAGAGGTGCAGAGACAAAGAATGACCTTGGGCTTCTAGAAAGAAATGTTTTATTTTGACAACAACACATTCTACAATTCTACTCCTTACTATTCCCCCTCCCAATCACCCCACTAATGAAACAGCATAGTAAAATGAGAGAGTGTGTGGCAGGCCAAAGATCCTAAAAGGAATATGACTGACAGGGGGGCTCATCCAGAGAGGTTCTCCAAACTGGGGCCTTTGCCAAAATGGGCTCTGAATCGTAAGATACCACCATCCAAATGTCCACAGTTGAGAACTTTCCAAGGCGAAGTCTTGAAGAAGGTTGACTTATAGATCCTCTGCTCCAGTCTAAGGAAGGTCCAAACAGTCTATAGAGATTCTCAATCATCCAGGCCATGGTTGTCCCAAAGATGCTTTTTTCCAAAAAGGCAACTGGACTTTCTTGTTTTTGCTTCTCATCTAAGAACTGAAGAAACTTCTTGGAAGAGAAGTGAAATGCTTTCAAAGAAAACACCAAGATAGTCCAGTGGTCTTTAAAAAAAAAAAAAACAATTTGGGGACAAAGGTCCAAATAGATGTTGATTGATTCATGATAAAACAATAAGGAGAAGTAAGAGGAATATTTCTTTACCTGGCTTCATCCAACACCTTTTCCATAATTTGGAACTTCTCCTCACTTTTGGGATCTTCATTAACATCCGTGCCTCCAAAGATAATTCCAAAAGGAACGGGACTTCCTGAAAAATTGAGAATTTCAACAGTTCTTAATCCCGTGGCACAGATTGTGCCCCTTGGTCCACCAAACAAAACTCCGAGATCAGTGTTGGGTGAAACCCTTCCAAAGAGACTAAAACACATGAAGAACAGTTGCAGGAACTGCATATGTCTACTTTGATGAAAAGAAGGACTAGGGGTGACATGAAAGCAGTCTTCCAATATCTCAGGGGCTGCCACAAAGAAGAGAGAATCAAGCTATTCTCCAAAGCACCTGAAGGCAGGACAAGAAGCAGTGGGTGGGAACTAATCAAGGAGAGAAGCAACCTAAAACTAAGGAGAAACTTCCTGACAGTGAGGACAATTAACCAGTGGAACAGCTTGCATTCAGAAGTTGTGGTACTTCATCAGGGGAGGTTTTTAAGAAGAGACTAGCAGTCACTTATCTGAAGTAGTATAGATTCTCCTGCTTGAGTAGGGCTGGACTAGAAGATCTCCAAAGTCTAGTCTAGTCTTTATTATATTCCCTATTCTATTCTACTCCATTCTATTCTCATTTCATATTCTATTCTATTCCAATAGCTAGTCTATTCCATTCTTTATTCCATTCTATTGTTTCTTCTATTCTATTCTATTCTATTCTACTCCATTCCATATTCTATTCTATTCCAATAGCTATTCTATTCTATTCTTTATTCCATTCTATTGTTTCCTCTATTCTATTCTGCTCCATTCCATATTCTATTCTATTCCAATAGCTATTCTATTCTTATTCTATTCTGTTCTGTTTTGCTCTGTTCTCCTGCTTGAGCTAGACTAGAAGTTCTCCAAGATCCTTTCCAATTCCGTTCTGATTGAATGATCTCCCCTTTGAAGCAACCCATGTGTTGAAGTACTCCGTTGGAAGGTGCTTGCAAATCCAGGTAGTCAACTTACAACTATTTGTTTAGCGACCCTCTGAAATCGCAATGGCTTTGAAAAAAGTGACTTGCAACTGGCCCTTGCCCTTTCAACCATTGCAGCCTCCCTGTGGACACACAATCACAATTAAAAATGGCAACCGGTACGGATTTATGATCACCATTTGCAACCTTCTCAGAGGGCTTCCAACAAGCAAAATCAATGGAAGGAACCCGAATTGGCTTAAGAACCACGCGATTCACTTAACAACTGCAGATTTGCTTAACAAACAAAAAACAAAAATGGTCATAAAATCAGCAATGGAAATTCCAGTCCCAATGAAGGTCGTAATATGAAAACCAACTCTACTTTCTATCATTTGACCTCTGGGTTTTGTTTTCCAAGGACGGTTCTTTGCTTGTGCTTTCTTCCACACATTGTCCTTGTTTAACAACCATCATCCATAGGTCATTAAGCAAAACAAACCCTGAGTGAAAAATGGCTAGGCTCATGATCCTGTTATTCCAACCTAGGCTTCCCCAGCAGCACGAAGCCGAGCCCGAGTCCCGATAAATCCCTTTTATTTAATTGACAGTGAATTCCTCTCCAGCAAAGTCTTTCCTCTCCCACAGTCTTTCAAGAGAGTTCCCAATTACCGACTTTTATCAGGCCTGGAGAGTGGCCAGGCCGATATTTTTCAGACACCACAATACTTGGCAAGAATGCAGGAATGAACTAATGGTCTCCTGAAAACTCCACTCCCCCTTTGCTCCTCTTTTATTCCCTATGGGAGGGCCATTCACCGTCCACCTGTCCCTTTACTCCTGAGTCAGCCCTTGTTCCTTAGCTGTTCTCGTCTCCTGACAACTCTGCACATGCGCACACTGGGAACAGGTTCCAGCTGTTCTTCTGCCTCACTGATGTCCGACTCTGAAGGTAGCTGATAACTGTTGGGTGGCCCTAGCCCATCTCTGCCTCCAACACGGAGCCCTCATCAGAGCCTTCCCCAGACTCCAGGACTGGCCCATGTTCCTTCCCAAGCTCCTCCCTGTCTGAGTCTGCCACCAGCTCCACTGGCCACTGATGGGCCACAACACCTGTTACAAATCAATTATGAATCACTCACACCACTTATGAATCAATTAGGGCATTTTTAGGAAATCTGACACTTTCCTTTGTTTAACAGACCTACACAAGTTGTCAAGGCAAGGACAGGTTGCCAAGTTACTTTTTTCTCACTGCTGTGGTGGCAAACGGTCGCCACTAAATGAGGACCACCTGTATTATCTCTCTGCCTTTTTGAATCTTGCCCCGGTGTGCCTTTCTTGGGAGGAGGAGGTGCTTTTAGCCATGTGAAGTGCTCTTTTCAAACGGAAATGCGATACAAGCCATCCTGCAGGTTGTCTTTGGCCAAATGGAAGCCACCTGGCCACTCAAACCTGTTCTGCCATGCCACCCTTGTTGTTACAAAGAAGGGCAAATTGCATTGTGTCTTTTCAAATCAAGCATCCCTCGGCTGCCAACAGGGAAGCTCAAAAGCAGTGATGCTAACAAAACTATAAACCACCCTCTTCCTAAAAAAAAAAAAAAAGCATTAGGAGAGTGGAAGGGGAGGGAAGAAACAATTAACTGGGCAGTTTTACACTCCATTAAGCTAACAAACAGCAGCGGTTGATGGCAGCTAATTAGGAACAAGGCTGTTTTTAAATTCTAGGTAGAATGAGTTCACTTGTTAAAAAGGAATCAGGTAAACTGTCAAGAACTGGCTGTCAGAGAGCCGACAGAGGAATTTGTGACCCATTTTACCAGCTGTTCTCCAATGTCGGCTGTTCTAGAGAGGTTGGTCAGGTGGTCCAGCATCTCTGGACATCAGCCGTCGAAGGGGCGGGAGGGGGGAATGCAGGCACTGATGTTGAAATGCCAATTAAAAGCATCTCTTGGAGAGGAACTACCAACAGATGGCTTCTGTTGAATCCTGCCCTTATTCTCCTGCTAAAAATGGAGATTTCACATCGATAGAAAAGATTTGGGCTATGGTTAGGCCAGGGGTTGGCAACCTGTGGCTCTGGAGCCACATGTGGCTCTTTCGTCCCTCTGCTGCGGCTCCCTGTCGCCGATTGGCTCCACAATTGATAGGGCTTTAGGTTAGGGCAGGCAGAGGAAAAAGGATGCCACCTTAGGAGGAGACTCTATGGTGGGGGAACTGGACTTCCGGTCAGCAGAGGAAAAAGGATGCCGCACTAGGAAGAGACTCTACGGTGGCAGAACTGGACTTCTGGTCAGCAGAGGAAAAAGGATGCCGCACTAGGAGGAGACTCTATGGTGGGGGAACCAGACTTCAGGTCAGCAGAGGAAAAAGGATGCCGCACTAGGAGGAGACTCTATGGTGGGGGAACTGGACTTCTGGTCAGCTCCAGAACTGAACGGGGGGCTTCCGGTTTAGGACCTTTGTGGCTCTGAGTGTTTATTTTTTATTTTATTTTATTTTATTTAACATTTATAGGCCGCCCTTTTCCCTGAGGGGACTCAGGGCGGCTTACAATAGTAAGGGAAGGGGAGTGAAAGACAAAATACAGAAAAAAAAAAAATGCGAGATAACAAAAAGTACTAAAACACAACATTCACTCAGCATTCGGGAGGGGCAAGAAAATTTATCCCCAGGCCTGACGGGCTAGCCAGATCTTGAGGGCTGTGCGGAAGGCCTGGACTGTGGTCAGGGTACGGATCTCCACGGGGAGATTGTTCCATAGCGTCGGAGCAGCAACAGAGAAGGCTCTCCTCCGGGTGGTCGCCAGTCGGCACTGACTGGCGGATGGAATACGGAGGAGGCCCGCTCTATGCGATCTGATGGGACGCAGGGAGGTTATTGGCAGGAGGCGGTCTCTCAGATAGTCAGATCCACTACCATGGAGCGCTTTATGGGTGGTAAGTAAGACCTTGAATTGCACCCGGAGATCTACAGGCAGCCAGCGCAGCTCGCGGAGGATAGGTGTTATGTGGGCGAACCGAGGTGCGCCCACTATCACTCGCGCGGCCGCGTTCTGTACTAGCTGAAGTCTCCGGGTGCTCTTCAAGGGCAGCCCCATGTAGAGCACATTGCAGTATTCCAGCTTAGAGATCACAAGGGCTCGAGTGACTGTCGTGAGAGCCTCCCGATTCAGGTAGGGCCGCAACTGGCGCACCAGGCGAACCTGGGCAAATGCCCCCCTGGTCACAGCCGATAGATGGTGATCAAAACTCAGCTGTGGATCCAGGAGGACTCCCAAGTTGCGGACCCTATCTGAGGGGTATAAGCTTTGTCCCCCCAGCCTGATTGATGGTACGGTGGTCAAATTATTGGGAGGAAAACACAACAGCCACTCGGTCTTGTCTGGGTTGAGCACCAGTTTGTTTGCTCTCATCCAGTCTTTAACAGCTTCCAGACCCTGGTTCATCACGTCCACTGCTTCATTGAGTTGGCACGGGGCGGACAGATACAATTGTGTATCGTCCGCATATTGGTGATACTTTATCCCGTGCCTCCGAATGATCTCGCCCAGCGGTTTCATGTATATGTTAAAAAGGAGGGGGGACAAGACCGACCCCTGTGGCACCCCATATGTTAGGGGACTCGGGGACGATCTCTGCCCACCCACCAACACCGACTGCGACCTGTCCGAGAGGTAGGAGGA
This sequence comes from Thamnophis sirtalis, assembly GCF_051295495.1. NCBI lineage: Eukaryota > Metazoa > Chordata > Lepidosauria > Squamata > Natricidae > Thamnophis > Thamnophis sirtalis. Next base: position 64,434,963 of record NW_028261382.1, read on the forward strand.
GAACCACTGCAAGACAGTGCCGCCCACTCCCACCTCCCGCAGTCGTCGCAGAAGGATACCATGGTCGATGGTATCGAAAGCCGCTGAGAGGTCAAGGAGAACTAGAATGGACGCAAAGCCTCCATCCCTAGCTCTCCAGAGATCATCGGTCAATGCGACCAAAGCGGTTTCTGTGCTGTAACCTGGTCTGAAGCCGGACTGGAAGGGGTCAAGATAGTTTGCTTCCTCCAAGGTACGCTGAAGCTGGAGAGCAACCACTTTCTCAACAACCTTCCCCACATAGGGAAGGTTGGAGACTGGACGGTAGTTATTAAGAACAGCTGGATCCAAAGACGGTTTCTTCAGAAGGGGTCTCACCACCGCTGCCTTAAGCTCGGTGGGGAAGTGCCCCTCCCGAAGAGATGCCACAACAACCGCTTGGATCCAGCCTCGTGTCACCTCACTGCTGTTGGCAACCAGCCAGGAGGGACACGGGTCCAGTACACAAGTGGAGGTACTCACAGCTCGCATAGCCTTGTCCACATCCCCAGAGGCAACTTCCTGAAACTCAACCCAGAGATGGTTTGCCAAGTCTTTCCCCTGTGTCTCAGCTGGCTCTGCAAGAGTGGAGTCCAGGTCCGCTCGAAACCGGGGAACTTTGTCCGCCAAGAACTGAACATACTCCTCAGCCTTACCCTGTAAGGGGTCCCCCGTCTCCCTCCTATTTAGGAGGGAGCGGGTTATCCTAAACAGGGCGGCTGGGCGGGATTCGGCGGACGCTACCAAGGAGGCAATGTGTGTTCTTTTTGCCGATCTTAAAGCTCGAGTATACTCCTTGGTGCATGCTGTTACAAGTGCCCGGTTCAATTCGGACCTGTCTGATCTCCACAGGTGCTCTAGGCGTCTCCTCCGGCGCTTTATCTCCCGGAGCTCCTCGGTGAACCAAGGAGGCCTCCGGGGGCCGCTGACCCGGAGGGGCCGTAGTGGCGCAATCCGGTTTAGAGACCCCGAAGCTGCCGAGTGCCAGGCAGCGACAAGGGTCTCCACCGAACTGTGGGCGAGAGTATCTGGAATAACCCCAAGCTCCGTCTGGAACCTAACAGGGTCCATCAGTCGCTTGGGGCGGAACCACCTGGTCGGTTCCTCCTCCCTACGGTGGGGGTTTGGCCTCCGGAAGTCTAGCCTCAGTAGGCAGTGGTCTGACCACGACGGGTATGATCTCATTACCCCTCAGACCAAGATCATAACTCCACTGCTCCGAGAGGAATACGAGGTCGAGCGTGTGACCCGCTGAGTGGGTTGGGCCTCGAATTACCTGAGTCAAGCCCATGGCTGTCATGGAAGCCATGAACTCCTGCGCTCCATCAGAGCGTTCACCGAGCGAAGGCAGGTTGAAATCCCCCAGTACCATAAGTCTAGGGAACTCAACCGCCAGCTCGGCTACTGACTCGAGAAGCGAGGAGAGGGCTGTTGCAACGCAGTTGGGAGGCAGGTACGTAAGCAACAAACCCACTTGACCCTTGAGGTCCAGCTTCACCAGTAGGGACTCACACCCGACAAGCTCCGGAGCAGGGATCCTACGAGGTACTAAAGACTCCCGGACTACTATAGCCACACCGCCACCCCTTCCCTGGGCCCTCGGCTGATGCAGCACCTGAAATCCGTCTGGGCACATCTCTACGAGGGGGACTCCTCCCTCCGTGCCCAGCCATGTTTCAGTAATACATGGCTGGGCACGGAGGTTACTGACCCCTGGGTTAGGCCAAAGAACACATCCACAGTGCAAAACATCTACATAACCAGCAGAGGGTAGCAGAGCGATACAGAAAACTAACTCTCTGCCTCCACCTAGGGGGTTATGCATATTCTTGCAGCCCTGTTATTAACAGACTTATCCATGCTATACCACACATTTTAAAGAAGCAGGCTTTTGTCAAAACAACAACAACAACAACACTGTTTTCCACCCCTTTTGAAACCAAGAGACCTTATCTTACCTTGAAGAAGCCTTCCAGCTTTAAAAAGATGGATACCCAGAGCTGCCTCCAACTTCTCCGAAGAGATAAGTTTTGAAATTGCCAACGGGGACTCATAATCAGAGGTGTCCTTCAAGATACACAAATGCCCAGCAGCTTGTAAATGATCTCTTTGGAAAACAGGAGCAGACGGAATAAGGTTAAAAAAGGCAGGATATTAGCATTAATTTCTGCGGGGGAAATAAGGCCATGAAGTTCTACTCTTCAGATCGTCTTCCACTTACAGCTAAAATTGGGAACAGGATGACCACTATAACACAAATCAGATTTCTTTTCTTTCTTTCCACTGTACCAATAACCGTGATTTACATTCTTGTTCAGATGAATAGGCTTGCCAACGATTTGAAACTAATTTCCTAATGAGACTCAGGAGAGATATTAGCAGCCTCTGTGTGTGTGTGTGTGTGTGTGTGTGTTTGTGTGTGTGTGTGTATTTGGGCTTTTGAGCGCATGCGCTAACATAAGCCCTCCCTGAAAATATTGCAATGCACCAGCCATGAGGTGACCATGCTTGCCATCTCCTGCACCTCAAAAATAATAAGACCTCCCTGAATATAAGGCCAAGCACTTATTTCGGGGGTCAAAAGAAAATAAGACGCGGTATATATATATATATATATATATATATATATATATATATATATATATATATATATATATATATATATATATATATATATATATATATATATATATATATATATATATACATACATACATACATACATACATACATACATACACACACGGGGTGTGTGTCTATATATATGTGTGTGTGTGTGTGTGTGTGTCTGTGTGTCTGTGTATGTGTATGTCTGTTTGTGTATACATACATACATACATACATACATACATACATACATACATACATACATACATATTGTGTTTTCTAGTTGAAGGAATGCTATTTTTCTGACATTTCCAGAAATTGCATCAAACATTTTTCCACCAGCATGCATTGTAATTGACCGATGGAACTAAAACACGATGAACTGGGTGTTGCTAATAAAGTGAAGAGAAAGACCAGGGGAGACAGGAGAGCAATCTTCCAATATTTGAGGGGCTGCCACAGAGAGGAGGGGGGCAAGCTGTTTTCCAAGGAACCTGAAGGGTTCCACCACAAAACCGCGCTCGACTAAACCGCGCCCGACTAAACCGCGTCGCTGACGTCATCAACAGGGCGACAACAGCGCGGAGACAGAAGCACGCTGTAAACCTAAACCTAAAATTAACCCCTAAACCTAAACCTAACCCCCCTAAACCTAATCCTAAACCTAATCCTAAACCTAACCCTTAACCTAACCCTTAACCTAACCCTAAACCTAACCCTAACCCTTAACCTAACCCTAAACCTAATCCTAACCCTAAACCTAACCCTAAACCTAACCCTTAACCTAACCCTAAACCTAATTCTAACCCTTAACCTAACCCTAAACCTAACCCTAACCCTTAACCTAAGCCTAACCCTAACCCTAACCCTAACCCTTAACCTAACCCTAAAGCTAACCCTAAAGCTAACCCTAAACCTAACCCTTACCTTAAGTTGAATCGGCTTGCTTTCAAAGCGCTTTTTAAAGCGCCCTTCTTTCTCCGCGCTGGCTGTTGTCGCCCTGTTGATGACGTCAGTGACGCGGTTTAATCGGGCATGGCTTAGTCGAGCGCGGTTTTGACGGGTCACGACCTGAAGGCCAGACAAGGAAGAATGGATGGAAACTGAACAAGGAGAAATCCAACCTGGAAATTTCTGATTGTAAGAACAATCAACTGAGGGAACAGAAGTTGCCTTCGGAAGTTGTGGAGCTTCATCACTGGAGGCTTTCAAGAAGAGACCGGACTGCCATCTGTCAGAAATGGTGTAGGATCTCCTGTTGTGTGGGGGGTTTGTCTAGATGACCTACAAGGTCCATTCCAACTCCGTTATTCTGTATTCAATGGAATAGAAGTTGGCCTCGGAAGTTGTGGGAGCTTCATCCCTGGAGGCTTTCAAGAAGAGACTGGACTGCCCCCTGTCAGAAATGGTGTAGGGTCTCCTACTTGGGCAGGGGGTTGGACTAGATGACCTGCAAGAACCCTTCCGTTAATCTAATCTAACTTTTTTCCACTAGGAATATCAAATAAATTCCGTTCTCATGTAAACCATGTTATTCCTTGTGATGCTCTAGGGAAGTAAAAGCTGGACTTTCAAGAAGCTGGGTGGAAAGAGAATTTGCTTGATAATCCATTGTTTTCTTGGCTGCCTACATGCTTAGACGTGTTCTTCAATAAAGTTCAAAAGTTCTTGAACTCTGGCGTCGGAGAGAATGCCATGTTTGCACATTGTGTATAGAATCAACACAAAGGCCAAGCTAAGATCCAAAAACCTCCTGTTTGACATCCGGGTTACAATGCAAATATAAATACAGAAAAAACTGTTGGAAGAAATGTCCATCTGAGTTCAGTTCCAAGCAGGGAGAAAGACACTGGAAACATGGAGGCTGCTTGGGAGGATGGTATAATGGTGAAGCAGAACCACCAAGTACCTGTGATTCTGGGTAGCTGAACACTTGTTTTAATCAGCACACGGATTTTTATAGTTTGTTTTACAGTATTTTGTCATTTAGAGGCTTGTGTTGTGTATTTTTAAATTTGATTTTAATTAGTTTGTCTCACGAAGTCCTGCAATGAGTTGGGTTTTTTAATCTTGGTTTAACAAATGTAATTAATCTTAGATGCTGGCTTCCTTGGGTTTTTTAAATCCTGCCTTGAATGGATTACCAGATCTGCATTTCTAAAAGTTGGCCCCTTAGTTTCTACTTAGGGCAGAGAGCTGAGGCTCTAAGTTTCTGTCTTTAGGAACCATAGAATAGAATATAGAATAACAGAGTTGGAAGGGACCTTGGAGGTCATCTAATCCAACCCTCAACCTGCCAAAACAGGAGACCTTACACCATTTCTGATAGATGGCAGTCTAGCCTCTTCTTGAAAGCTTCCAGGGATGAAGTGTTTGTCCTTTAGGATATAATATTTTGCCTTTTTAATATTCCCTACAATATTTCATTCTTCTAGGAGGAAGTGGGTGCTAACTTCCTTCAATACAAAGTATCCAGAAGACAAAATAACCATCTAAAAGTGTAAAACAACCACCCAGAATTTAAAACAAACACAAAAAGTTACATTCCCACCACCCGGTTTTCCCATTTCAGATTCACCCCACAGATATGCACCCCTTAAGCCCCCCAAAGAGTTATCATCGGGGCACTTGGCACCATGTCCAAGAATTTTATAAGATATATCAACAAATTGCAGCTTCCTGCAATAACACCAGCGGAACTGCAAAAAATTGTGCTGCTCGGAACATCTTATATTTTAAGAAGGTACTTGGTTGATACCTAGGACGCTGGCAGCAACCCATATCAACCATTAGCACCAGTCACTGGTATTTGCGAAGCATTTTTGAATGTTCAGTTGGCTGAGTTTCATGTTTCATGAATAAAGTAACAGCTTATATCCTCCGACGTTACCTTAACAGTTCCTAGGTCCTTGGTTAGGACTCAAGCTGTTGAGCTACCAACCAGCCCCAAAGGCTGTGAATCTCACCAAAGATTAACATAATAACAATAACAATAATAATATAATAACAACCGATTATAAATTGCGGCACAATTCAGTAGCACAAATGATCCATTGGAATTTGTTCAAAAATTATAATATTAAAACAGCAACAAACTGGTGGGAACATCAGCCTGAAAAAGTCACCGAAAATCAGATGGTCAAGATCTTGTGGGATTTCTGTATACAAACGGACAAAATACTGGCGCATAATACACCAGACATCACACTGGTTGAGGTCACAATCATAGACATTGCAATACCAGGTGATAGCAGGGTCGCCGAGAAGGAACATGAAAAAATCGCAAAATACCAGGACTTAAAAATTGAAATTCAACGACTATGGCACAAACCAGCAGTGGTAATTCCAGTGGTAATTGGCACACTGGGTGCTATTCCAAAAGCACTGGAATTACATTTAAAAGAGTTAAAAATTGACAAAATCACCATCAGTCAAATGCAGAAAGCCGCACTGCTTGGATCCGCACGCATATTACGAAAATACGTTACGACGTCCTAGGCCCCTGGTTGGGGCTCGACTAGTAACCAATGCTAAATCTGGCGAAACAACTGGCTGCTGTGATACAATTGTATAATCATAATAATCGCGAAAAAATCACGAAATACCAGGACTTAAAAATCTCTGTGGCAGCTCCAGCCCTTTGGAACGAACTCCCCGCAGAGATTTGGACCCTCACCTCTCTCCAGGCCTTCCGAAAAGCCGTTAAAACCTGTCTGTGTCGGCAGGCCTGGGGTCGATGAGTTCCCTTCCCCTCTCGAATCGTGTGGCTGTTGGTTGTTTTTAAATGCCCTGTATTTTTGTAGTTTTTGTGTTTTTCCCTTCCCCTCCTTGGGTTTGTGCGCCGCCCTGAGTCCCGCAGGGAATAGGGCGGCATATAAATAAAATGAAACTCAAACTCAAACTCAAACTCAAAATTCAATGATTATGGCACAAACCAGCAGTGGTAATTCCAGTGGTAATAGGCACACTGGGTGCTATTCCAAAAGCACTGGAATTACATTTAAAAGAGTTAAAAATTGACAAAATCACCATCAGTCAAATGCAAAAAGCCGCATTGCTTGGATCCGCACGCATATTACGAAAATACGATATGACATCTTAGGACCCTGGGTGGAGCCCGACTAGTAATCAATGCCAAATCTGGCGAAACAACTGGCCGCTGTGATACAATTGTGTTGTTGTGATAATAATAATAATAAAAATTCGGTTGGAATTGAAGATCAAAAAATTTCGTGGAGACTTGAGCAACTTGAAGAACCTAAGGCAAGGTCAGCTAAAGAACAAGCAGGTCAAAAGCAGCCTGGAAGCAAGATACGATTTGGAGAATAAAGAGATTGCGATAGTAATTGAAGAGCTGAAGCAGAGGGTTGTTGCCGTTGCTGAAAAGGTTAAAAGATGATAACCGAGTAACTCAATTCAAGGAAAACTCACAGTTCAGAGCAAATCAGCACCAGTTTTATAAGAGCTTAGAAAGTGGAGATGGAGTAACAACAAATGAAAAGCCTGATAAAGAGAAAGCTCTGAAATTCTGGAAGAATTTGTGGGAAAACAACAAGAAGCACAACAGAAATGCAAAATGGATCAAACAGATTGAGGATTCTATTAAAGTGCATAAAATGGAAGATGTGAAAATAACAAAAGAAATGGTTCAAAGACAGTCAAGAAAAGTGAAGAACTGGAGTGCACCTGGACCAGATGAGTTACATGGCTTCTGGTTAAAGGTACTTACAAGTATGCACCAAAGATTGGTAGTCCAAATAACCAGATCTCAAAAACACCTGAAAATGATGAATGGATGACAACTGGAAGGACATTTTTGATCCAAAAAGATAAAGAAAAAGGAAAGGACCCTGGACACTATAGGCCAATCACCTGTTTGCCAACAACATACAAGCTCCTTACTGGTATCATTGCAAACCAAATTTATGGATACTTGGAAAGAAATAACCTCCTTTCTGTAGAACAGAAAGGATGCTGCAAAAATTCAAGAGGAACAAAGGACCAACTGCTGATTGACAAACTAATCCTAAAGAATTCAAAGAAAAGATGAACCAACCTGTTCATGGCTTGGATAGACTATAAGAAAGCATTTGATTCAGTTCTCCATAGCTGGATCAAGAAATGCCTGAAAATCTTTGGCATCAGCAGCAACATACAAAAATTCATGGAAACTTCAATGAACCTCTGGAAAACGAAGCTTATAGCTAATGAAGAAGTACTGGGTGAAGTTGAAATTAAACGAGGCATTTTCCAGGGCGATTCCCTTTCACCCCTACTTTTTATACTCTCAATGCTACCACTGACAATCATTTTGAAGAAGATGAACTATGGATAGGAACTTGCAAAGAAAGGACTGAAAATTTCACACTTAGTGTACATGGATGATTTGAAGCTGTTTGGTAAAACAAAAGCTGAACTGAATTTATTAATTGAAAGCACAAAAGAATTTAGCCAAGACATTGGTATGCAGTTTGGAATTGACAAATGTGCAACAATGGCAACCAAAGCAGGCAAGATCATAGAAGATGATGGAATAGAACTTGAGAATGAAGAAATGACAAAGGCAGTAAAACCAGAAGAAGGCTACAAGTACTTGGGGATTTTAGAGGCCTCTGACTTAATGCATAATAAAGTCAAGGAATTAACTTCAGCCAAGTACATTCGACAAATTTGCAAGATATTAAAGTCCAAATTGAGTGGAGGAAGCCATAAATACCTGGGCAATACCTGTGATTTGATACTCTGCAGGAATAATTGACTGGACCCAGATGGAGTTGGACAGAAAAACAAGGAAGCTTATGACAATGAATCATGCTTTGCACCCTAAAAGTGATGTTGACCGATTATATCTACCAAGAGCAGAGGGTGGTGGAGGACTCCTACAAGTAAAACAAACTGTGGAAGAAGAAAAACACAGCTTGAATAATTACATCCAGAAAAGTGAAGAATCAATGATTAAGGAAGTAAATAAAGGAGGCCTTTTAAAGACAACAAAGTCAAAAGCTGAATATAAGAAAGAAGTAATTGAGAAGCGAGCTGAAAATTGGAAAAACAAAGCTATGCATAGCCAATACTTGAAAAGTATTGAAGGCAAAGCTGACCAAAAGCTAACTTGGAACTGGTTAAGATCAGGAGCACTGAAAAAAGAAAAAGAAGGCTTTATTTTGGCAGCTCAAGAACAAGCCTTAGCCACAAACTGCATGAAGGCAAAAATTCAACATGTTACCACCAACAACAAATGTCACCTCTGTAATGAGAAACATGAGACAGTCGGCCACTTGATCAGTGGATGCAGCAAAATTTCACAAACTGACTATCTACAACGCCATGACCGCATTGCTAAGACCATTCACTGGAAATTGTGCCAAAAGTTTGGATTTGAGTACAGCAAAAACCACTGGGAACATCAGGTTCAGAAGGTTTTAGAGAATGAGAAAGTCAAGATCTTGTGAGATTTCAGAATTCAGACTGACAGGCACTTGGCCTACAAGACACCTGACATAATAGTTGAAAAGAAAAAAGTTTGGTTCATTGACATTGCAATAACTGGTGATGAACGAATTGGAAGATAAGCAGCAAGAAAAAATTACAAAGTACCAGGACTTGCAAATTGAAGTTGAGCGACTGTGGAAAAAGAAATTGAGTATAGTCCACAACACACCTGACATAACAATAGTTGAAAAGAAAAAAGTATGGTTCATTGACATTGCAGTACCTGGAGATGCACGAATTGAAGATAAACAGCAAGAAAAAAATCACAAAGTACCGGGACTTGCAAATTGAAGCTGAGCGACTGGAAAAAGAAATCATGTGTTGTCCCGATTGGAGCCCATGGAGCAATACCTAAAGGGCTACCTCGCTATTTGGAAATTTTAAATTTATCAGACTTGAACATTCTGATTCTACAAAAAATCACCCTACCTGGAACAGCTTATATCCTCCGACATTACCTTAACAGTTCCTAGGTCCTTGGTTAGGACTCGAGCTGTTGAGCTACCAACCAGCCCCAAAGGCTGTGAATCTCACCAAAGATTAACCAAATCATCATCATCATCATCATCAATGTTAAAATCCAGGGTTATAAATGAAACTCTCTGCAACTGTTAGCTTAAGTCTCATTGACCCGGGTTTGGCGGCTCGTGTGCACCCAGTCAGCAACACGGGCTTCCCTTTCCGCTCCAGGGGAAACCTCCTGAGCATCCCTCCAGCCACTGGTCCACCCTTTGCAGCTGCACCGGTCGAACTCCCGCCTGCCCACCACCCGCCAAAGGGCTACAGAGATTTGCACCAGGCTAATTTCAGCCTAAGGGGGTGCAAAGCCGGGCATGTAGGTAGGGGCACTTACTGTATCCTCCGGGCGGTGGTCCCGTTGCCCGTCTGGGCTCGCCCGGGAGCCAGGAGCAATAGTCGCATGGCGAGTTGGCAGCTGTGCCCTACTTCCGGCCAGGTCCCTGGCGGCTTCATTCCCTTTTCCCGGCACCGGAAGCCAGGGGCTCTTCGTCCACTCTTGCCCCAACTCTATGGTCCGCTCCGCCCTACGGCTGCAGCAGTCCTCCGTTAGGAACGATCCCACCAAGCAACAAGGTGGATGGCCATGCCGTTCCGCTTAAGGGGAACACTGTTGTTTACTGAGGCGATTTATTCCATGGTCATTTTTAATGTTTTTTTTACCAGTTTTCTATTGTTTGTTAGCCGCCTGCAGACGAGATGATTGGATGGATGGATCTGATTGGATAGAGAGACAGAGAGAGGCGGGGGGGGCGGGGAGACTGGTCAGTCACTTATCTGAGATGGTATAGGTTCTCCTGCCTGAGCAGTGGGCTGGACTAGAAGATTTCCAAGGTCCATTCCAACTCTATTATATTCTAAAGATAGGTAGGTAGGTAGGTAGGTAGGTAGGTGCAGATACAGATACAGACAGATTGGACAATCACTTGTCTGAGTTAGTATAGGTTCTCCCACTTGAGCACGGGGCTGACTAGAAGATCTCCAAGGTCCCCTCCAGCTCTATTGTATTCTAAAGATAGATAGATGATAGATAGATAGATAGACAGACAGACAGACAGACAGACATCAGACAAACAATGGATAGATGGAGGGAGGGAGGGAGGGAGAGATAGACAGTTGATAATATAGACTGTGGAATGTATGGAGTCCAAGACCAAATTCAAAGAAACTCAAAAACAACAATAACAGTGTCCTGTATTAGGTAGATGAAGTATTAGGTATTTAACTATGTGTTCTTTATTGTCTCTTAAGGAAAAATACTGTATTGTGGTGAAATGGTTGCAGAGATATTTTTTAGATTGCCTAGTGTTTCTCAGCTTTGGTGGTTTTCAGATATGTGGAGAATTCCCCAGCCCCACAGCTCTGAATTCCTCAATCCCTTTCATGTCTCCTTAACAGTAGAAGTAAACACACATTTGAATACATAATTCCCCTGGCTTTATTTAAGCCTGTGTTTTATTATTCTCTTGCAAACCACCTTAAGCAGTGGAAACAAATATTAAATTACTGTTTTAATTATCCAAGTATTATCAATAATAATCAAATTATTGATACAGTAGCCTGATCGATATTTTTCAGCTGCAGCTGTTAATGAACTTCCTGTCCAAAGACAAGTAGGATTTTCTCTTATGAATGACAGGTGTCAGAAAAACACTGGAAACTGTTTGGCTGCAAGTTTCCTTAAAAACTCTGATTCAGTCTCACCACTATCTGTATTTGAGGTTTTTTCCCTCCCCCTAGAAGAGAGATAGCAGCTAGTTTCTGATTTTAAAGCCATATCTTTCCGACTTATCTCTTGAAATAGAAGGAAGCGGTTTTATCATCTGACATCTCAGGTCTAAAACCTTCATGTCTCAGGAAGGCAGGTTTTGAATTCTGTAGCAGAAATCCAAAGAGATAAACGCTTTGGGGGCTGTGAAGGACAAAGTCTATTATCCCCAGCCAACATGGGCATGGCAGTTCAACATCACTGGAAATGCTCAGGATAAAGAGAAAGCTGGATTGATTGTGCCTCCAAATCTTTGCGGAGAAAAACAATCTTGCCAATATCGCAGTAACAATAACAATGATTCAGTTTTCAGGGGGGGGGGGGGAATGTTATCAGATTCTGATTTGTGTAATTCTTTCTACTGGAAATTCTGACTTATTTACTGACTGGTGGTATTGTATGTTAATTCCACTACCTACTGTTGTACTTTTCTTCCTGCATGTCTACATTTCGTATCTCCTTCTTACTTCTCCTTATCTGCATCTCCATAACTGTCTGGTTTGGTTCTGCAACCCAATAAGACAGACACAGACTTCAGAGGATAATTAGAATTGCAGAAAAAACAATGGCTACCAACCTGCCTTCCATTGAGGACCTGTCCACTGCACGAGTCAAAAAGAGGGCCCTGAAAATATCTACAGACCCTTCACATCCTGGACATAAATTGTTTCAACTTCTACCCTCAAAACGAGGCTATAGAGCACTGCACCCCAGAACAACTAGATACAAGGCCTTTTCATCCCGAAAGCCATCACTCTGCTAAACAAATAATTCAACTATTTACTAAGTCTACATTACTATTAATCTTCTCATCGTTCCTATCTCCCATCTCCTCCCACTTATGACTGCAGGACTGTAACTTTGTTACTTGTATCCTTATATTGTTTGTTTCCTAATATTTGATGGCTTATTTGTACCCTATGACTATCATTGTGTTGATATCATTATGATTCGTGAAGAATGTATCTTTTCTTTTGTGTATACTGAGAGCATATACACCAGACAAATTCCTTATGTGTCCAATCACACTTGACCAATACAGAATTCTATTCTATTCCCACTCCCTTCCTTATTCTATTCTATTGCCATTCCCTTTTTTATTCTATTGTATTGCCATTCCCTTCTTTATTCTATTCTATTGCCATTCCCTTCCATATTCTATTCTATTGCCATTCCCTTCCATATTCTATTCTATTGCCATTCCCTTCCTTATTCTATTCTATTGCCATCCCCTTCCTTATTCTATTCTATTGCCATCCCCTTCCTTATTCTATTCTATTGCCATTCCCCTTTATTCTATTCCCATTCCCTTCCTTATTCTATTCTTGCCATTCCCTTCTTTATTCTATTCTCATTCCCTTCCATATTCTATTCTATTCCTTATTCTATTCTCTACTCAAACTTGTCAATTAAGCACTGTGCATATTTGCTTGCATACATACATACACACAACACACACAACATACACACACACACATATATATATTCACTTTCTTTTTAGGTTTGAGATCATTGTTTTCTGGCTTTCCAAAAACAATTGGATGTGCATTTCAAATTCTTAGAACCCTTCTGGAATCCGAATCCTTAGAAGAAGAAAAATCCTGAAACCGCATCCGCTTTCCCCCCATCCCAGATATAGAAAGAAACAAACTGTGCCCCCAGCTAAAAACGAACGAAAAGTCCCATGGCGAATTTCACTTCTTGGCGAAATTTGGGGACTTATCCAACAAGCAGCTGGCTGGAAGCCCAGCTGCCCCCAGCCCGCCCAGCTGCGTCCAAAGCCGCTCACCCCGGACAGAAATTAGCACCAGTGCGTGCAAAAGAGAGCCAAGCACACGCACGCAAGGGCACGGCGCTGCCCCCGCCCCCCAACCCCATTCCAAAGCATGCTCGAGCATTGCAACATGGTTGCACGTGACAAAAACCCATGACTCGCTTTGGGCGTGCTCTGTTGTTGAGTTTCTCTTGGAGACAAGTGGGGGGAACCTCTCCAAGAAGGCCAAAGAAATAAAAGAACAAGAGGACCGGTTTGGAATAAAGCCGTCTCGGATCCGGATCGGCTCCGAACTGCACCCTTTAAAACGCGCGCTTTGCAATTTGAGTTTTGTTATTTTGCAGAACCAGGAAGAGGCGCCTGCGTTGCAAATCACGGGGGAGCCCGTGAGCGACGGTGCGCGGGGGCCAATCAGCGAGCGCGGCCCGGACCGAAAGAGGCGGGCTTAGAACAACCTGGGCATTCCAAAGCAAAAGAGACGAAACGGCGGCCGGCAGAGGCGGCGGCGGGAGGGGGAGAAGGCTCCGAGAACGGCGGCCAGCGCCAGGCTTTTCTAGCGAGGTGGGAGGTGGGGAGAGAATCTGGCGCGGCTGGGAAGAGCCCCCGAAATTGGGCGATTACGGGTTCGAATCCCACTTGGGGAAGAGTTTGGGTTTAGAAGCGGGGATTAGTTTAAAAAATTCGGGGTACAAAGGTGAGCCAGGCTCTTGGAAGCCAGTGCCCCTTCGTTCTCTTAGCTCCTAAGGGGATCTGAGTAGCCCAGGAGCTTAGAGGTTGCCTGGAGTAGGGAGGAAGGGTTGGAGTGTGGGGGCCAAAGCTGGGTGAGGGTAGCAGAGGAACCTCAAAGTCCCCTAAGGGAGAGGACTTTGGAGGGGGACTTGAGTAAAGGTTGGGAGATACTTTCAGTTGGGTCACCCAATAGAAGAAGTTGAATAAGGAGTTGGCCAACCAGCAATGCAAGAGGTGGAGTCCAACGAGAGGAGCCCGCTCTTGGACCCCAACATTCGGTCACCCGTCTCCTTCCCAGTGGCCAATGTCTTCCATGGACGGCGCCTGGCATGTGCTGCGGTGCTTCTAGCAGAGCTGCTGGAGAGGGTGGCCTTTTATGGCATTACCTCGAACTTGGTGCTCTTCCTCAATGGAACGCCATACAACTGGGAGGGCACCCAAGCCAGCCAGGCCCTCCTGCTCTTCATGGGCATCACCTACCTGGTCTCCCCGTTTGGGGGCTGGCTGGCCGATGCCCTGCTGGGCAAGTTCCCCACCATCTTGGTCAGCATGGCGGTCTACCTCTTGGGCATGCTGGCTTTCCCTGCCATGGCCATCGCTCCCAGCCGCCAGTGGCTCTGCGGGGAGCTTCATCAACGGCTCATTGACAACTGCTCAACGTCTCTGCAGAGCAATACCACGTCTGCTCCATGCCCATCGCAAGGAAACACGCGCTACTGTCTCATCGCCACCTATGTCGGCTTGGTGCTCGTTGGGCTGAGCGTGGGCTCTGTCAAGGCCAACATCACCCCCTTTGGAGCTGATCAGGTGGAGTAGCTTTCATTGTCTTCTTCCCTAACGATGTCTTGGGGTGGATTGTCAAAATGAGTGGCCAAGCCAACAGGTTGGACAGCTTCATGTCTGTCCTTGTTGCTGTCCTTAGTTGGTTGGTGTAGATCTTCTTGGAGATGTGGTCCCTGCCAAAACACCATAATTAAGTAGGAAACCAAGTGGTTCCTTAAGATAGGTTCCATGAGAGGTTGGGCCATCTTAGGCTTGGGTGCTTTTATAGGAATTTCTGCACTAATTTGGGTGGTGGGAGTGGGAAGATAATTAATAGAGTCTTCCTATTCTAGATATCTCTGATCATCTTCCACATTTCCAGACATGGCTGCAGAAGCATCTGGAAAATGGTGCCTTATAGCAAAGACCAGCCTTCTTCAATCTGGTGTTACCCATCAATTCATAGGTTTGGCCACCATGGTCAGTTCAAACAAGGTTGGAGTGGACAATGCTGAGCTAAATGCAGCAATGGCCTCAAATAATAGTTAGCAGCTTTTTGGCTTTCAAGTGATAAGCAGTGATTGATTTTAACGGTGAGACCCACCACATAAACCCATTCCTGTAACATCCTGGTTTTAGAATAGAATTTAGAATTGTAGAATAGAATAGAGCTGGAAGGGACTTTGGAGGTCTTCTAGTCCAGCCCCCTGCTCAAGCAGGAGAACCTGTACCATTTCAGATAAACATTGTCCAAGATATTCTGTAGGTGTGTTGCATGTGATGCTCAAAGTGTGGAGTTTTTGAGGTTGAGGTTTATTCGATTTATATGCTGCCCTTCTCCCAAGGACTCAGGGCGGCGTACAACATTAAAAGAAACACATACTACAAAAGTTAAAAAGAAATTAAATGGGATATCCCCAAATCCAATTAAAATTAACAATGAAACATTTTTTTTAAAGAATTCAAATTAAAATTAGCAATAATCAATACTTTGATTTGTTTTGTTCAGGCCAGGCTGGCTTGCTGGAAAAGCCAACTTTTTCTTGGTTCTCCTTCCATAATCTGTGACTTTGTAGATTCTGAGATTAGCTTCCCATATCTAATCCTCATGATGGTCTTTTCTATCAACTGTCCCCTTCTCTTTGCCTCTCCATCACCAAATTTGGTTGCGTGGTGGAAGATTTTCAGAGTTGGTTTCAAAGGCTCTTCATATCAGGAGATACCTTCGAAAGGAAAGGCTCAAGAAAGGGGAAGAATTCAAGAATTAAGGGCCATGAATGAGCTAAGTAACACCACAAGAAAAGCTACCTTTGAAATGTGGTGTGAATTGATGTCCGTCTCAAGAACGTTAAGATGGTTTTGCTCCCAAGCTTGCTTGATTGAGTTTGTGTGTGACATAAGCACATTATCTCCATAAACTAATGACCTGGCCAGTCTCCTGTTTGCTTTAGAAGAAGACACAGGAAAACTGAGATAAAGAAATGTTTGGTGGTTTCTTCTCAATTCTTCTGTCCTTCAACAGTGTCTGTGAGTGAGGTCCTGTCCTTTAACAGATCCTGCTTTTTCCGTTCTCTTGCCTTTGGGTTGGACCATGGAGGGTTAAGAAATATTTCTGAGTAGGCCAGATTTAAAATTGGAAATATTCAGCTGCTCTTTAGACCAAATTGTCCCCATCAATAGTGGATATGCACGTGCTCTGAATGTGCTTGCTCTGCTTTCTTGGGATATTAGCGTCTGTTTTTTTGCAGTCTCATCCTCCTTCTCCAGCTCTGATATCTTTTGAGATATGTTTACATCTTTGCATTTGGCTTGTTTAAGCTGTATCACTTTCTAGGTGGCTAAAATAGTGGTGGTTTTGGATCATGGGAGTTGTAGTCACAGTCATTTGGCCTCTACCAACTGTGTACCGAACTGTTCCCCAGAGGCAGCTGGCTTGAGTATAAAAAAACATTTGTGTTCTATTGAGACAAGGAAATTGGCCTCTTAAACATCCTAGTATGCTAATTTCTCTCTTTTGCTTACTATGCTATGTTGTGCTAAATTTCTATATAATTCTTCCTCTGTGCTAATCGCCCTGACCTGAAATGCAACCAATTGTGGCCTTGTGACCAATCAGACATGTGATGCCCAAAGGGGAAGGTTTGTTCCAGAAAAATGCACACAACAACTTGCCTTTCGTGGTTTTGGTCCTCCAGATGTTGTTGATATGGCCCTCCCCATCAGCTGGCTGATAGTGAGGAATTCTGGGTGTGTAATTCGACAACATCTGGAAGCTCTGTCTCTGTGGAAATGAAACCCGGGCTTTGAGGAAACAGGATTGAAAGAGGATTGACCCATTTGAACTTCTGAGTTGGAGAAGATTGCTGAGAAGGCCATGGACAACCAAGACAACTAATGGGTCGACAAAAGAGATAAATCTAGAGTTCTCACTCAAGGCATGAATGATCTAGCTCTAGTCCCCCTTCATGTGAAGATCTTTGGAGAAGGTTCAGATGCTAGAAAAGGTGGAAGGAAAGGAGAAGGTGAGATGGATGGACTCAAGTTGCAGTGATGATAGGACCACCATTGATATTCAAAATATTCTTGAAGGCATCCTTCCAGAGAAAATGTATGTATATGGTCGTTGAGAGTCAACACTAACTTCATGGCATTCAGTCAATCACAGATGAAATCAAATTTCTGTTTCCTATCCATCAGCTTATTCTGTTGATTTAAGATGTAAACCAGGGCTGTCCAACCTTGGAAATGTTAAGACCCATGGACTTCAACTCCTAAAATTCCCCAGCCAGCATATTGGCTGGAGAATTCTGGAAGTTGAAGTCCACTCATCTTAAAGCATCCTGGCTGGAGAATTCTGGGAATTGAAGTCCTCCCATCTTAAAGCATGCTGGCTGGGGAATTCTGGGAATTGAAGTCCTCCCATCTTAAAGCATGCTGGCTGGAGAATTCTGGGAATCGAAGTCCTCCCGTCTTAAAGCATGCTGGCTGGAGAATTCTGGGAATTGAAGTCCTCCCATCTTAAAGCATGTTGGCTGGGGAATTCCGGGAGTTGAAGTCCACCTGTCTTGAAGCATGCTGGCTGGAGAATTCTGGGAACTGAAGTCCACTTATCTTGAAGCATGATAGCTGGAGAATTATGGGAGTTGAAGTCCACAAGGCTTAAAGTTGCCAAGATTGGATACCTCTGCCATCAACCAAAGTTTGTCAAGATACACATTCATTGTTCTCTCAAAAATGAATGTAGGGCACTTTACATTTTCCTGATGTTGCTTTAATTATACTCGCAAAATACACTTATGCCCTGTTCCAAATAGGCAGACTTGAGCAATGCAGTGATTTCATCCAGTGTGGTGAAAATGAGGATTTTTTTTCTTGCTCTCCCAGCTGTTTTCAAGTTCCTCTTTTGAATTGATTTGTTTCCTGTTCCTCTCATTGACACAGTTTAAAAAGAAACAACCATGACTTCTCATAGTTCTGAATTCAGCTGTCATCACTGCAAGGAAATGAAACTGACCTAAAACATAAAAATGGCAATGGACAAGAAGCCAAAAATTCTTCTACATCTCACCAGGGGCATGAATGGTTCTTAATTCATTATGGTCAAGGGAATCCTTGTATATATTTGCTTACTGCATATTTCTCCAAGAACTCAAAGCATGGAGTCTGTCCTCCAATCTCGACCCCCAACAATAGGTAGACCTTGACTTACGACCACAGTAGGGACCAGAAAAATCATCATTAAGAGCTGTGATGGTGCAGTGGTTAGAATGCAGTACTGCAGGCTACTTCTGCTGACTGCCGGCTTCTGGCAGTTCAAATCTCACCAGGCTTAGGGTTGACTCAGCTTTCCATCCGTCCTTCTGAGGTTGGTAAAATGAGGACCCAAATTGTTGGGGGCAAGAGGCTGACTCTGTAAACTGCTTAGAGAGGACTGTAAAGCACTGTGAAGCGATATATAAGTCTTTATTGGTATTGCTATTTTCCTTCCATCCATCTATCCATCCATGGTGCACAGTGGTTACACAGCACTAGTGGTCAGTGATTGAAATACATAAGGGAAAATTGCTCCTGTTGCCTTGAATCTAGAAGCAGTTCCATAGGTGAAAGGTGTGGACATTTTGGGGAGGTATCGACGTTTAGTACTACAAGGAGCCCCAGACTGCTGCTGAGTGAAGGAGTGGAATGTCTGCCAATTTGAACTGAGGTAACAGAATGTGAGGCAACTGGCAGTTGGAACAGAGTTCTTTTCAGGTGGGGAGCAGGAGTAGAACACCTTAGCATCAGAGTGCATTAATAAGGCAACTGGCAATTGGAACAGAGTTCTTTTCAGGTGGGGAGTGGGAGTAGAACTCCTTAGCATTAGAGCGTGTTAATTACTGTATAAGAATTACTAATGATCTGATGGTCATTTCGAAAAATCCTTTCTTAGCGAGCATCTAGAAGCCAAGAGGAACACACATGCCAAGTTTCAAGTTTGTAGGCTTTACAGTTCTGGAGATTTCATGATGAATGAATGGGATTTGGCTTATATATATAAAACCATATATTTTTATATTTTTATATATATATATTGGATTTTAAAACCTGGGGCACTGTGAAAAGGAAAAATGGCTACACATATCCGAATTCCAGGGGGCTTCCTTTCTTTGAGTGTTTTTTAATCAAACCAGAAAAAAAGAGGGCTAGGGATGAGGGCAGCGGTGTCCTGTGTGGTCTTCATCCAGCTGCATTGGCAGAGATTCCGAGATTGAAACTGGACCTTTTTAATGAGGCCATGAACAAGCCCTGTTCGTTAAGGAGGTTGGCTTCATGTAAGCCGGGATGGCATCATTGAACCAAAACACAGCAAAACAAGTCTCTGGATGATTCAGCTGGCACCGGAGGAATGTTCTGAATTTTTTATTTTCTTCCTTTTTTTGAGAGAGAGAGATACAGTAGTGGCTTTTCATTTGCAGATGTGTCATAGAACAGTAGCCCCAATGAGTCATGAAGTATGGGACTTTGGGGCCAAGGGTGTGTCTTGTGTGAATAGATATATCCCTATAACAGCTGCTGGGCATTCAGTCCCCCAAAAAACGGTGACTTATTCTCTGTTCTTTTTTTTTTTTTTTTAAAAAACTTCTCTGTTCTCAATGTTTCTCAACTTCGGTTGCTTTAAGATACGTGGACTTCAGCTCCCAGAATTCCTTAACCAGCAATGGAGATTCACCAATTTGGGGGGTGTTTTTTCTCCTTGGTGATTCTTTGATTAGGGTAGTGCTTCCTGCTTGCTTGTTTGTCTGGTGCCAATCCCTGCTTATCTACCCTGAAAATAAGAGTCTTGTTTTCCTTTGACTCCCAAAATAAGCACGTGGCCTTATTTTTGGGGAAGTGTTATTATTTTTGAGGTGCAGGAGGTGGTGAATGTGGTCACCTCATGGCTACTGCTGTGTTGCAATATTTTCAGGGAGGGCTTATTTTCGGGGGAGGGTTTATTTTAGTGCATGCGCTCAAAAGCCTGATTTGGCTTATTATCTGCAGAGATCCTATTTTCGGGGAAACAGGATAGTTACAGGCTGCTGGAGAGGATGTGTTAGTAAAGCTATTGTCAGGTTTCCGAAAGATGCCCTAATTAATTCATGAGCTTGGAGCCAAGTTTCGAAAGAAATCCAGTGATTTATTAGGAACACCATTTAGGCAATACCCCATTGCAGTCAGATGTGACCATTTAAATTACGGCTGAATTTAAATTACGGCTTTGCCCTGTTCCTTCCCTCTCCTCAGTCTGTGTCATAAATCCCATTCCCCAATGAAGTGCACCCCTCCCAAGCCTGCTGTAGTAATCTGAGATCCGACTCTAGACGAATGTATGCATGGAATGCCCTCCCCCGCTTTCCTCACCTTGGCAACTTGATAACAGTTATGCAAATGCTTTACGAAGTGACAGCTATACAGATAATCCTCGATTTACAACAGTTCACTTAGTGACCTTTCAAAGTTACAACGGCATTAAAAAAGTGGCTTTAATGACCTTGTAGCATCCCTGTGGTCACAAGTTCAAAATTCAGATATTTGGCAACTGGCTTGTATTTATGATGGCTGCAGTGTCTCGTGTCATCTGATCTCCTTTTGCAACCTTCTGACAAAAAAAGTCATTGGGGAAGCCAGGTTTGCTTAACAACTGTGATACTAACTTAAAAACTGCAATGATTAACAACTGCCCAGAAAGGTCATAAAATGAGGCAAAATTCGCTTAACAAATGCCTTACATTGCAACAGAAAGTTTGGCCTCAATTGTGTTTGTCATTCAAAGACTATTTGTATTGAGTGGATTAGAGAGAGCTGTTTAACTCTAATGTTGTTAACTTGGCAACATTAAGATATGTGGACTTCAACTCCCAGAATTCCCCAGCCAGAAAAGCTGACTGGGGAATTCTGGAGGGTTGACATTCACACGTCTTTAAGCCACCAAGGTTAAAAACCACTGGATTACAAGAATGCTACTTTATTCTTATAGGATAAGGTAAAGATAAAGGTTTCCCTCGCACATAAGTGGCTAGTCGTTCCTGACTCTAGGGGGTGGTGCTCATCTCTGTTTCAAAGCCGAAGAGCCAGCGCTGTCCAAAGATGCTTCCATGGTTATGTGGCTGGCATGACTCAACACCGAAGGAGCACAGAACACTGTAACCTTCCCACCAAAGGTGGTTCCTATTTTTCAATTTGCATTTTTATGTGCTTTTGAACTGCTAGGTTGGCAGAAGCTGGGACAAGTAACAGGAGCTCACCCTGTTACGTAGCAGTAGGGATTCGAACTGCTGAACTGCCAGCCTTCTGATCGACAAGCTTAGCATCTTAGCCACTGAGCCACTGCGCATTACAGGATAGAACAACAAAATCTTGAAAATCTGCCAAAACATTCTTCCGCCTCCCCTTATACCAAATAGAATCAAAGTGGGGTTTTCTTGAGTTTCTTTCTCACTCTTTCCGTGGCTGACTGGTGAATTCTGGGAGCCGAAATCCATTTCTCCTGAAAGGTCCAATCTTTGGAAACTCTGTTCTCTACGGACTAAAAATGGAATTCTGTTTTGCATTTCTCGGTTGCTTTTTATAGAGGCAAAGATTTGCACCTGCTCCTTCGAAGTTTGCTTCCTGAAATATCTTTGGTCTCTTTTTGTGGTATTATAAAAATTACGCCTGTAAAATGTTCCCATTGCAGGTGGGACCCCCTGTGATTGAAATGCTCCTTTGAGAGATACAGAGAAGGCATTTGCGTAAATAGATTGTACACACACACACACACACACACACACACACACACACACACACACACACTGGATACCCATGCTTTGCTATGAAACTATTTGATCAGGCTCAAGCCCTTTAATCCCACCAGCACCCAGTTGCAACTGGCAGTGGGAACAGAGTTCTTTTCAGTTGGGGAGGGAGAGTAGAATGTCTAACTCCTTAGCGTGTTAATATAATACTGTATAAGAAATACTAATGATCTGATGGTCATTTCGACAAATCCTTTCTTAGTGAGCACCTAGAAGTTAAGAGGAACATATGTGCCAAATTTTAAGTTTGTAGTTTTTACGGTTCTGGAGATTTCATGACGAGTGGGTGGTATTTGCCTTTTATATATATAGAAGAAGAAGAGAAAGCATGAAAATAAAGCAAAAAAACCTTTTCTCATAGAGTTTTCTTCTCCCTGGGGGAAAAAAATCTCCTTTAGGTGAAGGATCGGGGTCCGGAAGCCACCCGGCGTTTCTTTAACTGGTTTTATTGGAGCATCAATTTGGGAGCCATCCTTTCCCTGGGAGGCATCGCGTACATCCAGCAGAACCTCAATTTCGCCATTGGCTACATCATCCCCGCTGTTTGCATCGGGGTCTCCTTTGTGGTCTTCTTGTGCGGCCAGAGTGTCTTCATCACCAAGCCGCCGGATGGCAGTGCCTTCACCGACATGTTCAGAATCCTGGCTTATTCGTGCTGTAACCGAAAACAGCCGGAGCGGTTTTCTGGCCCGAGGTATGTATAATTAAGGCGGCAGGGTATCTTCCTCCCAGGAAGCTGGGCCTGAAGAGACTTGGTTGGCGTAAAAACAGGAGTCTTGGAGGTGCATGAAGTTTACGTTGCTCAGGATCTACGGGAGGGCTATGTTAAACCAGCTTTGAGGGGTCTTGAAAGTGAATAGTCCCTTTGGCAGCCCTCCCTCTCTCTTTCTCCTGCCTTCCCCTTCCCCCTTGTTTTTCCCTCCCTTTCTTCCCCTTCCACCACCTTTTCTCCTCCTCCCTTCCTCTTTCCCTCTCCCTTCCTTCCTTCCCACTTCCCTCCTTCCTTCCCCTTTCCCCTTGTTTCCTTCTCCATTCCTTCCTTCCCTTTCCTCCCTCCCTCTTTCTCCTCCCTCCCTCCCCTTTCCTCCCTCCTTCTTTCTCCTTCCTCCCTCCCTGCCTTTCTCCCTTCCTTCCCCTTCTCCCTTGTTTCCCCTACCTCCTCCCTTCCTTCCTCCTTCCCTTTCTCCCTTCCCTCCTTCCCTCCCTTTCTCCTTCCTCCCTTCTCTTTCCTGTCCCTTCCTCCTCTCTCCCTTCTTCCTTCCTTCTTTCCCCCTTCCTTCCTTCCCTCTCCCTCCCCCCCTTTCCACCTCACCCCATTCCTTCCTATTCAGAGCATTTCAGAAACTTCATGCAAGCCTTTAGTTTAGTTTATTGATCTTGTATGCCGCCCACTCCTGAAGGACTCCAGGCGGCTTACAATAAACAAGGGAAGGGGATAAATAAAGAAGACAACACCTTAAAATACGTAACATTCACAGTTACCGTGGGGCTGGATATTTCACAAGCCCCCCGGCCTGCTGGAGCAGCCAGGACTTGGTGGCTTTGCGGAAGGCCGAGAGGGTAGTAAGGGTCCGGATCTCCACGGGGAGGTCTTTCCAAAGGGCTGGAACTGCAACAGAGAAGGCTCTCCCCCGGGGAGTCGCCAGCCGACATTGGCTGGCAGATGGAATCCGGAGGAGACCTAACCTGTGAGATCTAATCGGTCTATGGGAGGAGGCGGTCTCTCAGGTACCCAGGTCCGATGCCATGTAGGGCTTTATAGGTGACGACCAGCACCTTGAAGCGGATCCGGAGACTAATGGGTAGCCAGTGCAGCTCGCGGAGGATAGGTGTGACGTGGGTGTATTTGACATTTTTCAGAAAAAAACAACAACCTGTCTTCAATTTGAAAGAATTTCAGTTTTTGATTTGCACCCTAACCAAAAGGCAGTGTTCAGTCTAGTGTGTCTCCATTCCACCCCTTCTTTGAATTAGTCGATTCTCCCCCTTTGGATCCCCTGAATATTTGGCACCAACAGCCTTTAAAAAAACACACACACAACGCCCAGCTCCAAAGTCTTTGGGTGATGCATCTGAGAAGGAACCAGGGCAGTGTTTCTCAACCTTGATGACTTGAAGTCCTGTGGACTTCAACTCCCAGAATTCCCCAGCCAGCTATGCTGGCTGGGGGATTCTGGAAGTTGAAGTCCAAAGGACTGCAAGTCGCCAAGGTTGAGAAACACTGAACCAGGGGATAAATTTTCATTCTCTTTTCAAAGGGGCACGCAGGGGGTCCTTCACCAGACTCAGCCTTCCAAGGACAGCCTTCTGGAAGCGGCCAAGGCCTCCCACGGGGGCCCTTTCCGAGAAGACAAAGTGGAAGACGTCAAAGCCCTGGTCAAAATCATCCCCGTCTTTTTGGCTCTCATCCCGTACTGGACAGTCTACTTCCAGGTGAGTGGACAGACCATCCGTCCGTCCGTCTGGATTGTTTTCTAGGTGGCCCAACCAGTACGCAAACCAGTGGGTAGGTGCAGCAAATTAAACCTTCGCCTCATCCAAACGTCTTCACTTTCAAAATAAGATCAAGCTCCTAGTCCTCAGAACTAGGACTAGGAGCTTGATCATGTTATACATTTCTTTCTTCCTCTTTCTCTCTGTCTCTCTCTTTCTCTCTCTCTCTTTCTCTCTCTCTCTTTCTCTCCTCTCTTTCTCTCTCTCCCTCTTTCTCTCCCTCTCTCTCTCTCTCTTTCTCTCCTCTCTTTCTCTCTCTCTCTCTTTTTTTCTCTCTCTTTTTCTCTCTCACTTTCTCTCTTTCTCTCCTCTCTTTCTCTCTCTTTCTCTCCTCTCTTTCTCTCTCTCCCTCTTTCTCTCTCTTTTTCTTTCTGTCTTTCTCTCTCTCTCTCTCTCTCTTTCTTTGCTTGGGGCTATATGGTTACAAGATTAGGACCTCCTCACAAGTTTGTTGAGATTAATATTTGGGGTTTTACTTCTATATAAGCTACCCAGAGTCACTGTGAGTGAGTTGAGCAGCCAGATAAATTTTCTTAATAAATAAAACAATAAATAAACAATGCTGAAGAGATGGGAAACCTTCAGCAGCAGCTGTCAGGGTTCCAAATAGCATCCAAAAGTAAATCAGAGTCCGAGGCAAAGGATTCCTCAAAGTTCCAATTTATGAAGAGAGCCATGTTGGCACATCTGGGAAAACCCAAATCTGAAAGCTTCCCAGTTTCCCCCAACCAGTTGAAAGTTCAAGAACTTGCCCCCAACACCCACAAGTCCATCACATGGCCCAATCTCCCACTGCCCTGCTGGCAGTTTCCACCCATCCAGTTCTGGCCAGGTATAAAGACAAAGGATGACGAATTTCTAAAAGAATGTTGTTATGGCTACATATTACCCAACTCCGTATAATCCTCCCTCCCATTTTCCCACAATAGAAAATGAATAGTAGAAAGTGTGGCAGGACCGAAGTCCAAAAGAAAAGATGGCTTGCAGGCCTGATAGCATCTATATTTGTAACTTATTCTTTGATTCACATGTTTTTACCATTTACTGTTTTGTTCCTTCTTAGTGGACCAGAGTCATGCAGGCATTTGTGTGTGTGTGTGTTTCTGCAGGCTCTAAATTGAGTTAAAATAACAGGTTAAGATTGGCAGCTGGACACATTTAAGTAAATAAATAAAATTTAGGAACTGTTCTCTTGCTTTGTCAGAAGAAACAGATCGCCCCGAAGGATGGAATAATTACATTTATTTTTTAAGGATGAGTTGGCGAGTCAGACCAAAGTTGGTCAGCTGCTTCTAAGCCATTGACAAAGAAAGGTTGATCTTCCTGGGTTTTGTAAAGAACGCTGTTGAGCAATGCCTCCTTTTGACTTCACAGATGCAAACCACCTATGTCCTCCAGAGCCTCCACCTGAGAATTCCACAGTTTTCCAACAGCACATCAAACGGCACCATGAACGTCCCCACGGTGAGCCACAAAGTGGAAACAGGATAACAGAGTTGGAAGGCACCTTGGGGATCTTCTAGTCCATCCCTCTGCTCCAGCAGGAGACTTTAGACCATTCCTGACAAATGACTGTCACTGGAGTAGGTATGCTGGTCTTGTTGTATTCGGGTCTTTTCCGTGTAAGATTGAGATTGTCTTGGCAACATTTCGGCGAGGTCTCACTTGCCATTCTCAGGCTGGGTTTTGGGCTTAAAGCGTGGTCGGAGCTGCCATCTTTCTATAAATCTTGGTGGGGGTGTGTGGAATGCTGGCTTTGTTTCAGTAAGTGGAATGATTGGTTGTGTGGTTGTATCATGATTGGTAGATTGTTGCTGATTGGTGCTGGCTGTGTGTCCGTTGTTGTTTCATGTTGTAGCGGCCTGGGTGGTGGGTGGGGCTCGTTGACTAGGGCTGGTTTCCAGATGTCTGATAGGCGGGAGGTATTCTCATGTTTATTCATGTTGTGGGGGTGTTTCTCTATTTCAATAGCTTCCATAATACTTCAACAAGAGAATAATTAGACTATAATATATAATGTGTACAATACATAATATATAATCATTAGAATAATAAGACAATCTCAATCTTGCACGGGAAAAGACCTGAATACAACAAGACCAGCATATGTGTATTTGTGTGTGTGTGTGTGTGTGTGTGTGTGTGTGTGTTGCATGGGTTGATTTTTCTCACTGTTAGGACATTCCTCCTTATTTCCAGGTTGAATCTCTCCTTGTTCAGTTTCCATCCATTATTCCTTGTCTGGACTTCAGGTACTTTGGGAAATAGCTTGACCCCCTCCTCTCTGGGGCAGGCCCTCAAATATTGGAAGACTGCTCTCCTATCTCCCCTGGTCCTTCTCTTCACTAGACTAGCCATGCCCAGTTCCTGCAACCGTTCATCATATGTTTTGGCTCCAGTCCCTCATCATCCTGGTTGCTCTAGCATCTCAACATCTTTTTTTATAGTGTGGTGACCAAAACTAGAGGCAGTATTCTAGGTGTGGCCTTACTAAGGCTTTATAGAGTGGTATTAGTAACTCACATTTGAAGGACTGCCATAGAGGAATGGGGCAGCCCGTCAAATATTGGAAGACTGCTATCCTGTCTCCCCTGGTCCTTCTCTTCCCTAGGCTAGCCATGCTATGCCCAGTTCCTGCAACCGTCTATCATATGTTTTAGCCTCCAGTCCCCTCATCATCCTGGTTGCTCTTCTCTGCACTCTTTCTAGAGTCTCCACACCTTTTTTCTGCAGGGCTAAAAACAGAAGGGCTTCTAAACGCCTTTCCATATGTCCATTTGGATAACCCTGAAGCCACTGTGTCGGTGAAAGCCCAGAGGTCAATCCGCAAAACCGAAGGTCAAAATATCTCCAATTGGAGATGCCCGTCTCCCCCGACCACCCCAAAATCATTTGGAATGCCTGACCTATCCCTTACCCATTTCTTGCCCATTTCATCGTTCCTTCTGCATTTTCTCCGGCATGAATATTTCATCATTAGAGTCATTGTGGGTTTTTTTTTTAAACTCATCGGAGATCCTGGCTGCTTCCTCGTTTAATTGGGACTTTTCACCCTTCCCCTCGTGAACTTTTCCAGTGACTACAGAGGAGGGAGTAACTTTCTGCAGGCAGCTAAGGGTATATCGGCTTGACCCGGGTCAAAATCTTGCAAAGGAGAAATTTTAATGAAGAGCAGGGCATCTGCAGAAGGTCTGAGACAACAGCGAGACCACGAGGGGCTGCTTGTTTGTGTAAATAACTATTTTAGGAACAATTTTGCTGCACAGATCATGTGTCCTGGTGTTTTAACCTATGAAACCGTCATTTTTCTCCGCTTCTGGCTTGATGAAGACAAATCCTTAATGAGTTTACAGTTTCTGCGTATCAGAAAGGGGGGGGGGGATTTTAATTTCTCTGCTGATGGGATTTTGTTTTTAGCTTCTGGAAAGTTGTATTGTATTTATTGTATTGTATTTGGTTTGTTTGTATGCCGCCCTTCTCCAGGAGGGACTCGGGGCGGCGAACAACTCAGTGGGGAAGGGAACATAAACAACAGTACACATAATTAAAATACACGAAAATCACACAGCCATACCAGTCGAGAGGGGAGGGGAACTCATCAACCCCAGGCCTGCTAGCACAGCCAGGTTTTGACGGCTTTCCGGAAGGCCTGGAGAGAGGTGAGGGTCCGGATCTCCATGGGGAGTTCATTCCAAAGGGCCGGAGCTGCTACAGAGAAGGTCCTCCCCCGGATAGTAGCCAGATGGCATTGGCTGGTGGACGGAACCCGGAGGAGGCCGACCCTGTGAGATCTGACGGGTCTTTGGGAGGTAATTGGCAGCAGGCGGTCTCTCAAGTACCCGGGTCCAATACCATGAAGGGCTTTATAAGTTACGACTAGCACTTTGAAGCGTATCTGGAGACCGATCGGTAGCCAGTGCAGCTCGCGAAGGATAGGTGTAATGTGGGTGTACCGAGGTGCACCCACAATCGCTCGCGCGGCTGCATTCTGGACAAGTTGAAGTCTCCGAATACTCTTCAAAGGCTGCCCCATGTAGAGCGCATTGCAGTAGTCCAGTCTTGAGGTCACGAGGGCGTGAGTGACTGTTGCGAGTGCCTCCCGGTTCAGGTAGGGGCGCAACTGGTGCACCAGGCGAACCTGGGCAAATGCCCCCCTGGTCACAGCCGACAGGTGATGTTCTAAAGTCAGCTGTGGGTCCAGGAGGACTCCCAAGTTGCGCGCCCTGTCTGAGGGGTGTACATTTTCACCCCCCAGCCTGAGTGATGGAATACTGGCCAAATTCTTGGGAGGAAAACACAACAGCCACTCGGTCTTGTCTGGATTGAATACAGGCTTGTTAACCCCCATCCAGACCCTGACAGCCTCCAGGCACTGGCACATCATGTCAACCGCTTCCCTGAGTTGGCACGGGGCGGACAGATACAGCTGAGTATCGTCCGCATATTGATGGTATTTGATCCCGTGCCATCGAATGATCTCACCCAGTGGCTTCATGTAGATATTAAACAGAAGGGGGGATAGGACCGAACCCTGAGGAACCCCATATGTTAGGGGCCTAGGGGTCGACCTCTCTCCCCCAACTAACACCGACTGCAACCTGTCCGAGAGGTAGGAGGAGAACCACTGAAAAACGGTGCCGCCTACTCCCACCTCTCGTAACCGTTGCAGAAGGATACCATGGTCGATGGTATCGAAGGCCGCTGAGAGGTCAAGGAGCACCAGGATGGAGGAATGACCTCCATCCCTGGCTCTCCAGAGATCATCGGTCAGTGCTACCAAAGCGGTTTCCGTGCTGTAGCTAGGCCTGAATCCAGACTGAAAGGCGTCCAGATAATCGGCTTCATCCAAGGACCGTCGGAGTTGAGAGGCTACCACTTTCTCAACAACCTTCCCAATGAAGGGAAGGTTGGAGACTGGATGGTAGTTGTTCAAACTAGCTGGGTCCAACGATGGCTTCTTCAGGAGGGGTCTCACCACCGCTATCTTCAATGCCGGTGGGAAGAAGCCCTCCCGAAGAGAAGCATCCACCATCCCCTGGACCCAGCTCCGCGTCACCTCCTTGCTGTTCGCGACCAGCCAGGAGGGGCACGGGTCCAGTACACACGTGGCAGCACTCACCGCTCCCATGGCCTTGTCCACTTCATCAGGAGCAACAGGTTGAAAGTCAGTCCAGAGGTGGTGTTCAAGACCTTCCCCCGGTACCCCGGCTGGCTCTGCGCAATTAGAGTCCAGGTCCATCCGAAGCCAAGCGACTTCGTCCGCGAGGAACTGGACATATTCCTCTGCTCTACCTTGTAAAGGGTTATTCGTAATTTAGGAGGGAGCGGGTCACCCTAAACAAGGCAGCAGGACGAGACTCAGCGGACGCTATCAGAGTGGCAATGTGATTGTTCTTAGCTTGTTGGTCCTCTTGGTGCCAAGGATTTAGCAGATGTACTCCAAAACCAGAAAGTCATAGGGATAAATGCAAAGTGGAACGATTTGCCTCCAGAAGTTGTGGGTGCTCCAACACGGGAGGTTTTTAAGAAGATATTGGACAACATTTGTCTGAAATGGCGTAGGGTTTCCCCACTGAGCAGGGGGTTGGACTAGAAGACCTCTAAGGTCCCTTCCAAGTCTGCTATTGTTATTCTGTAAATAGAGCTGCGGTGGCACAGTGGTTAGAAGGCAGTACTGCAGGCGACTTCTGTTGACTGCCGGCTGCTTGCAATTTGGCATTTCTAGTCTCACCAGGCTCAAGGTTGACTAAGTGCTATTGTTCTTCCTCCCTTCCTCCTTCCCTCCCTTCTTCCTTCCATGATGCGTAGTGGTTAGAAGTCTAATTCTGCCCACAGCCGGGTGTTTGATTCTCACTGGCTCAAGGTTGACTCAGGCTTCCATCCTTCTGACATGGGTAAAAGGAGGACCCAGATTGTTGGGGGCAACAGGCTGACCCTGCAAACCACTTAAAGAGGGGCATTAAAGCACTGTGAAGTGGTCTATAAGGGCTATTGCTATAGTAGGCTCTGCTCTCACACACATTAATCATTGCTAGCATGGGGTTGAGGTTCCTCATCGAGCCACATGGTGACTATCAGAGAGGCTATCCTCTCTGTCTCCCCACCACAGTTCTTAACAGATTAATCAAGTTGGAAGGGACCTTGTAGATCATCTAGTCCAGCCCAAGAAGGAGACCCTATACTATTTCTGACCAATGACAGTCCAGTCTCTTCTTGAAAGCTTCCAGGGATGAAGCTCCCACAACTTCTGAAGGCAACTTCTGTTCCTTCTGTTGATTGTTCTCACTGTCAGGAAACTCCTCCTTATTTCCAGGTTGAATCTCTCCTTGTTCAGTTTCTATCCGTTATTCCTTGTCTGGCCTTCAGATGCCTTGGAAAATAGCTTGACACCCCCCCCCCCTCTGTGGCAGCTCCTCAGATATTGGAAGACTACTCTCCTGTCTCCCCTGGTCCTTCTCTTCACTAGAGTAGCCATGCCCAGTTCCTGCAACCGTTCATCATAGATGTTAGCCTCCAGTCTCTTAATTATCCTGGTTGCTCTTCTCTTCACTCTTTCTAGAGTCTCAACGGCTTTTTTTATAGTGTGGAATACTATTTTATATATTTCATAGTTCCCGGCGGCTTGGCTGACCATGTTTGATGCTGTCCTCATCCTCATCCTCATCCCCCTGAAAGACAAAGTGGTGGACCCCATCTTGAAGAGGAAGGGTCTCCTTCCTTCCTCGCTGAAGAGAATCGCCTTTGGGATGTTCTTCGTCATGTGCTCTGCATTCGCTGCAGGTGAGGTGCAGGATTTGGGGTTATGGAGTGCTAACGCTGGGTACCGCAGGCCATCGATATAGGGTTCTGTTCTAGATCTCCGCTCAGAAATGACACTTTAGCCATTCGGTTTCTAGGCTTGCTGTAATTAACGACTTTAGCTGTTAGATTTCCCCCCATGAACAGCTGACAATTTGGGCATTAAGCGAAGCGGTCGTTAAGTGAAATGGAGGCTGCACTTAGAGCTTTCCTTTGCTTCGCACGCCTGCGAAGGTCATCTATGTAACCCTAAGGGACCCTTTTCATCACCACCGTTAACTTCGTATGGTTGCAAAATGAGGCAGCCCCTAAACAGGAATAACCTGCTGTTGGAGAACACTTTGTTTTGGTCAACCAAAATTTCCAATGATCCTAAAATCTTCACCAGTGGTTTAACATCTGTGGGCATTATAGGTCAGAGTTTCCCAATCATTCGGGCTTTGTGGGGATGGATGGGTCAGAGGGGACAGTTCTGCACAGGAGTCAAGCTAGCATGTGCCGGTGTGTGTGTGTGCATGCGCAGCTCCTTTTCCACAAGCGGCGGGCACACCGCATGCAGCTCACACACATGGAATACGCATTCATGCGCTTGCCCACCGTTTCTGTGGCTCAATTGAAAACAGCTCACGGTCCACTAGGGGGCCGCAGCCCAAATGTTGGGGAGGGGGATCCCTGTTCATCATCGTCAACAACTTTTTTTCCTAGTTTTTATTTATACATTTTTCTTTAACATATATAAGTGCTTAATAAATAGTGTGTTGTTTGTCAATTTGCAAATAAATAACAATAATAAATAAGCAACAAGAAAAAAATCACAAAGTACCAGGACTTGGAAATTGAAGTTGAGCGACTGTGGAAAAGGAAATTGTATGTTGTCCCGATTGTAATTGGAGCCCTTGGAGCAATACCCAAAGGCCTACTTCACTATTTGGAAATTTTAAATTTATCAGACTTGAACATTCTGATTCTACAAAAAACCACCCTACTTGGAACAGCTTCTATCCTCCGACGTTACCTTAACAGTTCCTAGGTCCTTGGTTAGGACTCGAGCTGTTGAGCTACCAACCAGCCCAAAGGCTGTGAATCTCACCAAAGATTAACATCATCATCATCATCATCATCATAATCACCATCAGTCAAATGCAAAAAGCCGCACTGCTTGGATCTGCACGCATATTACGAAAATATGTTACAACGTCCTAGGCCCCTGGGTGGGGCCCGACTAGTAACCAATGCCAAATCCGGTGAAACAACTGGCCGCTGTGATACAATTGTATAATAATAATAATAATAATAGTAGTAGTAGTAGTAGTAGTAGTAGTAGTAGTAGTAGTAGTAGTAGTAGTCGTCGTCGTCACTAATCCTGGCTGCGCAAGAACAAGCTATCCGCACAAATGCCATTAAGGCCAAAATCGAAAAATCCTCTGATGATGCCAAATGCAGACTTTGCAAAGAAGCTGATGAAACTGTTGATCACATACTCAGCTGCTGTAAAAAAATCGCGCAGGCTGATTATAAATTGCGGCACAATTCAGTAGCACAAATGATCCATTGGAATTTGTGCAAAAATTATAATATTAAAACAGCAACAAACTAGTGGGAACATCAGCCTGAAAATGTCACCGAAAATCAGATGGTCAAGATCTTATGGGATTTTCGCATACAAACAGACAAAATACTGGCACATAATACACCAGACATCACACTGGTTGAGAAAAATAAGGTCACAATCATAGACATCGCAATACCAGGTGATAGCAGGGTTGCCGAGAAGGAACATGAAAAAAATCGCAAAATACCAGGACTTAAAAATCGAAATTTAACGACTATGGCACAAACCAGCAGTGGTAATTCCAGTGGTAATTGGCACATTGGGTGCTATTCCAAAAGCACTGGAATTACATTTAAAACAGTTAAAAATTGAGAAAATCACCATCAGTCAAATGCAAAAAGTCGCACTGCTTGGATCTGCACGCATATTACGAAAATACGTTACAACGTCCTAGGCCCCTGGGTGGGGCCCAACTAGTAACCAATGCCAAATCTGGCAAAACAACTGGCCGCTGTGATACAATTGTATAATAATAATAATAATCATCATCATCATCATCATCATTGACAAATACAGTCCGAGTATTCAGCACCGATATTTCAATGCAGTTTGGCATGGAAAAATGCGCCACTGTATCCATAAAAAGAGGCAAAATCACTGCATCTGAGGGAATTGAAATGCCCAATGGCCAACTAATTAAATGCAAAGAAAATGAAGCCTACAAATACTTAGGCATTCTGCAGTTGGATAACATCAAGCATGGAGAAGTAAAAACTATTGTCAGACGAGAGTACACCAACAGAGTTAGGAAAATTTTGAAATCTAAATTGAATGGTGGAAATACAATCAAGGCCATAAATACCTGGGCAATACCAGTTATAAGATACACAGCTGGCATAGTTAACTGGACACAAGCTGATTTGGACCTTTTGGACCGAAAAACCAGGAAACTAATGACAATACACTACAGTTTACATCCACGTGGTGATACTGATAGACTATATCTGCCCCGAAAATCAGGTGGCAGAGGATTATTACAAGTGAAGCAAACAGTTGAAGAAGAAAAACATGCACTGGCTGATTATTTAAAAGAAAGTCAAGAACATCTATTAATCGAAGTAAAGAACAAAAATCTACTGAAGGCCCAACAGACAAAACAAGAATACAGAAAAGATGTGATAAAATCAAGAATGGAGAGTTGGCAGAACAAAGCACTGCATGGTCAATTTCTGGAAAAAATAAAAGATAAAGTGGACAGGGAACAAACTTGGTTATGGTTAAAAACAGGTACATTAAAGAAAGAAACAGAGTCACTAATCCTGGCTGCGCAAGAACAAGCTATCCGCACAAATGCCATTAAGGCCAAAATCGAAAAATCCTCTGATGATGCCAAATGCAGACTTTGCAAAGAAGCTGACGAAACTGTTGATCACATACTCAGCTGCTGTAAAAAAATCGCGCAGACTGATTATAAATTGCGGCACAATTCAGTAGCACAAATGATCCATTGGAATTTGTGCAAAAATTATAATATTAAAACAGCAACAAACTGGTGGGAACATCAGCCTGAAAAAGTCACAGAAAATCAGATGGTCAAGATCTTGTGGGATTTCCGTATACAAACCGACAAAATACTGGCGCATAATACACCAGACATCACACTGGTTGAGAAAAATAAGGTCACAATCATAGACATCGCAATACCAGGTGATAGCAGGGTCGCCGAGAAGGAACATGAAAAAATCGCAAGATACCAGGACTTAAAAATCGAAATTCAACGACTATGGCACAAACCAGCAGTGGTAATTCCAGTGGTAATTGGCACACTGGGTGCTATTCCAAAAGCACTGGAATTACATTTAAAACAGTTAAAAATTGACAAAATCACCATCAGTCAAATGCAAAAAGCTGCACTGGTTGGATCTGCACGCATATTACGAAAATACGTTACGACGTCCTAGGCCCCTGGGTGGGGCCCAACTAGTAACCAATGCCAAATCCAGCGAAACAACTGGCCGCTGTGATACAATTGTATAATAATAATAATAATAATAATAATAATAATAATAATAATAATAATACTCCGCCGTTGCCGGTCCCAAGCCCGGATGAGAAAGGAGGAGTATTGGGGTCAGGTTGGCAACTGGCCCCATAAAAAAACCCCTGCCAACCCATACAATATGGTGAAAGAAACAAATAAAAAATTTATACCGCATCGGTCGTCGCGCGGGTTAACAAGGGCCGCGGCGGATGTTGGGGTCCCTGGACATCCGTTGACAAGTGGGCTACAAGTGGACCAGCCAACAAAACGACAAAAATATAGTGCAGATTAAAACCGTGCCATAATGGCCTGTTACTACAACTCAGAGCCAGAAAAAAGAGGTTATTTAAAGCGAATGTATGAATTATGGAAAGAATAATATCCAGATTCAAATGTTAGTGAACAACGACTAGCAGATCAAAGGCGATTTATTATACGGAATAAAGTGTTTAGTGAAGTTGAACTTGAGGAAATTCAGGCAAATTACAAAACCAAAAAAACAATATCACAAGCGGAAATAACTGATATTCAAGACACAACTAAAGACACTATAGTAGAACTCCCAGAAGAAGCTCTCGGGGAGGAAATAACACCACCACCACTAGAACCAGTTATCACTGAACCAACTGATGAACTAACTCAAAAACAAAAAGAATTGAAGGATAAGATCATGGAGCATTTTCTTAATAATTTCACCATTATTATCTAACAATTGGTAAAACAAATCCCAAGTTAAAAAAAATTCTGTGTCTTCTTTGTCTTTTATCTTTAATGTAGTCTAATTTTTTTAAATTATATTTTCATTTGTAGGAATTTTCCTCATTTTTCCAATGCTGTGCAAATACAATTCTCCCTACTGTCAAAACATGTAATATTAAATATACATTCCCTTTGTCGTATTTTTCTGACAGTATACCTAACAAACATATTTCTGGTTTTAAATTTACTGTATATTTTACTTTATCATTTTCTATAGCCACGTATGTATTTTTGTCCAATCATTTTTTACCTTTGGGCATGTCCACCACATATGGTGGTACGAGCCCGGTGTGGGATTACATTTTTAACATTTGGCAGATATGTTTTTAAACATCTTTGCTAGTCTTGCCAGTGGCAAATGCCACTTGTAAAGCATTTTATACGGGTTTTCCTTGTACGTAGTTGCTATTGTCAACTTATCATTTCTATCGCAGAGTTTTTGCTATTTGTCTAATTCTATTGTATATCTAAAAAAATTTGCCTGTGCTATTTGTTTCTTTCACTTGTTTCTTCCATTTTAAAGCTTAATAAATAACTATCATCATCATCTTTTAACAACCCCATAATCCCTTATGGGGGTGGAGTCTGGGCAACTGAATGGAGCTGAGCGTTTACTGGCCGGATGCCATTCCTGTTGCCAATGCAGAGTTTTCTTTGGCAGAAATATTCTCATCGTGCCCAGAGAGAGAAATATCTGCCTATACCTAGGATCGAACTCACAGCTCTTGATTGTAAGGCGAGAGCTCCATCTCTAGGCCACTGCACCATTCTTCGGGGGGGATCCCTTTTATAGGGAGCTAAACCCATCCGAATTCCCTTTCTGATGGTTTGGAGTACATTGCACGGTTGATCCTAAACAGGATGCAACAGGATGCAACCGTGCAATCAAAAGCGCAATGCTTTGAACACACGGGTGAGATCAGGGACAATGTGGCAGAAATACAGAGGTTGAACATCAGATGGGTGTCAGGCCTGCAGCCATCTTTTCTTTTGGATCTTTGGCCTGCCACACTGTCTATTATTCTACTATGCATTTTCTATTGTGGGAAAATGGGAGGGGGGATTGTACAGAGTTAGATGCTATGTAGCCGTAACAAAATTCTTTCCAGAAAGCCAAGGTCATCCTTTGTCTCTGCAACTGGCCAGAATTGGATGGGTGGCACTGCCAGCATGGCAGTGGGAGATTGAACCATGGGATGGACTTGTGGGTGTGGGGGCAAGATCATGAACTTTCAACTGGGTGGGAAAACCGGGAAGCTTTCACATTCAGGTTTTCCCAGATGTGCCAACATGGCTCTCTTCATAAATTGGAACTTTGAGAAATACTTTGCCTCGGACTCTGATTTACTTTTGGATGCTATTTGGAACCCTGACAATGGGTGTTGGCAATTGGGAGTCATTTCCTGTGTGTTTCTTCTTCCAGGAATATTGGAAAGCGACCGGCTGAGGAGAGTCAAGACCAAAACGATTGATCAGAAGATTGGGACGGCCATCTACTATGCAGCCGACATGTCCGTCTGGTGGCAGGTCCCCCAGTATATTCTGATCGGAATCAGCGAAATCTTAGCCAGCATTGCAGGTTGGTTTGCCATGTCGCGTGTGTCACAGGAAAACAGGCCCCCTTTAAGGTCCTTCATTTGGTCCATAATTCCCTAGATGTTCTGACCTAGGCTTCCCCAAATAGCACGAGGCAGATTCCTGGTCCTGACAATATCCCTTTTGTTAAATGAATGTGATTTCCTCTCATTCACATTCAGCCAAGGCCTGGTAAACAGTCTTTCAAAGGAATATTTATGACCACAGACCTTATCTACCTTGGAAAGCTGCCATTTCAATATTTTCCAAATGAGGTGCTGTGCAAGGAAAGTCTGGGCACAGAGTCTCTGAGATTCACGGACAGATCTTCACACTCCTGAAACGAACGAAGGAACGAATGAATGGTTTCCTACAAACCCCACTCCCTTCTAGCACTGATGTTGTCCCCTAGTTGGGTCACAAAATGTCTGCAAGAAAACAACCAAACTCAGAGAGCACCAGGCACCCCACAGTCCTCCTATTTTTCTCCTTGTCTTTCTCCACTCCACAAAGTCCACTCCCTTCTAGCATTGATGTTGTCCCCTAGTTGTGTCATGAAATGTCTCCAAGGAAATTACCAGGCTCAGGGAGTACCAATCCCACTCTCTCCTAGCACTGATGATGTTCCCTACCAAGGTTATGAAATGTCTACATGCAAAGCAACCAAGCTCAGAGAGCACCAAGGACCCCTCATACACTTATTTACATATATTAATATATGATTTCTAAGAGACATGGTGGCTCAGTGGCTAAGACGCTGAGCTTGTCAATCAGAAAGGTCAGTGGTTCAAATCCCTAGTGCCGCGTAATGGAGTGAGCTCCTTTTACTTGTCCCAGCTTCTGCCAATCTAGCAGTTCGAAAGCATGTTAAAAATGCAAGTAGAAAAATAGGAACCACCTTTGGCGGGAAGGTAAAGCGTTCCATGTGCCTTCAGTGTTTAGTCATGCCGGCCACATGACCACGGAGATGTCTTCGGACAGTGCTGGCTCTTCGGCTTTGAAACGGAGATGAGCACCGCCCCCTAGAGTTGGGACCAACTAGCACATATGTGTGAGGGGAACCTTTACCTTTATATATGATTTCTAATTTTCTGATTGATCTCATGCGGACAAGAACAACCACAGGGCTGGATATGGTCTTGAGTCCCATAATATGCCCAGGTCTAAACACACTACTTACAAACTTACTATTGGCTCAAACCAGGATTTAACTCAAGGGAAGCAGCCAGATTCTTGGGACTGTCTCTAGGTTGTTCCCGGTGGATTTTTAGAAAATTCCTGGCTTGAGTAAATGAGGAAGTTGTGGGCCTCTTTCCTAGTGCATAACTATCTGGGCTCATCATCAGCGATTGATTTTCCTTCTCTCTCTGTTCCTCCCCTCCCCTCCAACTTTTCTGGTGCAACCTGCAAACGGGAGGTGTGTGCGTGGCCATAAAATCTCATTTTCTGCTCTGTTTCACACACATTTTGGGTTCATTAGGGGGAAAAAAGGCCGCTAGGCTCTCCATGTTTTGCACAGCCCTCATTTTGCCTCGTCTTCTAATTAAATCGTAGCCGTGTTCTCGCTGTGGGGGCCCAACCAATTCTGAACAGCTTGGTTTCTCCGGGGTCCTTTTTGTGGCTTTTTGCTAGCAGTGACAAACTGGCCTCCAGGTTTACGGGGATGAGTTGGGCATTTTTGAGTCTTGTTGTGAAGTTGTGTCCGACCCATCGTGACCCCATGGACAATGTTCTTCCAGGCCTTCCTGTCCTCTACCATCCTCTGGAGTCCATTTAAGCTCACGCGGACTGCTTCGTTGACTCCATCCAGCCACCTCCTTCTCTGCCATCCCCTTCTTCTTTTCCCCTCCATCGTTCCCAGCATGAGGCTCTTCTCCAGTGAGTCCTTCCTTCTCAATAGGTGGCCAAAGTCTTTGAGTTTCCTCTTCAGGATCTGGCCTTCTAAGTAATCAGGATTGATCTCTAGGACTGACCAGTTGGATCGCCTTGAGGTCAAATAATTAAATAAAATAAAAATATTAGACTGTGCGGAAATGAATAGGTTAACATTAAAGATAAAGGACAAAGAAGATACAGAATATTTTCTAACTTGGGATTTGTTGTACCAAGGTAGAAATTTGAAATGGGAAGAATACCATACAAGTAAAGAATGTGGCTATTGTTATTACTACCTATTTGCAAATTGACTCAGACAATACACTGCTTATAAAGCATGTTGTTATTGCTGCTCCTGCTGCTGTTGTTAGTTGTGAAGTCGTGTCCGACCCATCCCGACCCCATAGACAACGTTCCTCCAGGCCTTCCTGTCCTCTACCATCCTCTGGAGTCCATTGAAGCTCACACCGACTGCTTCAGTGACTCCATCCAGGCACCTCCTTCTCTGTCGTCCCTTTCTTCTTTTGCCCTCCATCATTCCTAGCATGAGGCTCTTCTCCAGGGAGTCCTTCCTTCTCATTAGGTGGCCAAAGTCTTTGAGTTTCCTCTTCAGGATCTGGCCTTCTAAAGAGCAGTCAGGGTGGATCTCCTCCAGGACTGGCTGGTTGGATGGCTTTGCAGTCCAAGGGACTCGCAGGAGTCTTCTCTAGCACCAGAGGTCAAAGGCCTCAATGCTTTGGTGCTCAGCCTTCCTTATGGTCCAACTTTCGCAGCCATCCGTTGCAACTGGGAAAACCATAGCCTTGACTAGACTTGGCACTGTCGTTGGCAGGGTGATTTTTGAGCCTAGAAACCAAATATTGTAGAGTAGCACTTGGGAGAAAAATGCCAGATCCAAGGCCTAGTGAAGACTCTTTCCAAGATTCAGAGGGACAGTTTGGTCTAATGGTTAAGGCTCCAGGTTAGAAAGCAAGAGTCTGTGAGTTCTAGTTCCATCTTAGGCACGAAAATTGGCTGAGTGACTTCAGGCCAATCACCCGGAGATGGCGAATTCTAGATCTGCCATAGGCGTGAAAGCCTTGGACAATGAACAGGAGACTGGGAATTCTGGTCCCCTGTTAGGAATGAAAGCCAGCTGGGAGAGTTTGGGCCACTCACCAAGAGACTGGGAGTTCTAGTCCTGCCTTGGACATGAAAACTGTCTGGGTGATTTTGGCCCATCAGTAGGAGACTGAGAATTCTAGTTCCACATTAGGCATGAAAGCCAGGTGGATGACTTTGGGCTAGTCCCTCTCTCTCTCACCCCAACTCACTACTCAAGCTTGTTGTTGTGTGAGGAAGGTGTGCTGGATATGTGTCCTCCTCCTTGAGTTACTCGTAAAGATCAAGGAGAGCCAGGTACAAACAAATAAATAAACACTTGATCTGCAAAAGGACCATCTTCCTCAACCAGGAATGTGCAACCTTTGAGTGCCATGTCTCTTTTCTCTGTGTGTGGCTCGATCTCAAACGTGAAGCCGTACACGAGAACAATCACACTGCTGGTATTTAGGTTTCATTAAAATTCAATACACCGGCTGCCTTTATTTTCCATTCATAATATTGAATTATTCTTCCCCTCTGGACACATTTGAAATGGCAATTTGGCCATTTGCTTGAGAGGCCTCCAGAGGCACCTTTAAGGTGTGTGTGTGTGTGTGTGTGTGTGTAGAGGGGGGGGATTGGGTGTGTGTGGGAGGGGGGGTTGAATTCTGGATGGAGAACAAGACTTTCCTGTTCCTTATTTGGTTCCTTTCCTTTGGGAACGAGCCACGTTCTTCTCCTCTCTTCTCCAGGGGTGACTCGGATTTAGAAAATAAGGATTTTTGCTTCTCTCTTTGAGTTCTGAAGAGGCTTCGGCTGGAGAAGAGAACTCATTTTTGGATGCCATCAAGAGATCAACGGTTCTCCAAGTCTGCTCAGTTACTTGTAGCTGCGTGTTGAGCACGAGAGGGTGGAATTTTCAGAGATTTGGAGAGAATGCAGAGAGAATTGGAATGGAAAGACTAGACTAGACTAGAATAGAATAAGGATGCAGTGGCTCAGTGGCTAAGACGCTGAGCTTGTCGATCAGAAAGGTCGACAGTTTGAATCCCTAGCACCGTGTAGTGGAGTGAGCTCCTGTGACTTGCCCCAGCTTCTGCCAACCTAGCAGTTCGAAAGCACATTAAAAATGCAAGTAGAAAAATAGGAACCACCTTTGGTGAGAAGGGAACAGTGTTCCGTGCGCCTTCAGCGTTGAGTCATGCCAGCCACATGACCACGGAGACGTCTTCAGACAATACTGGCTCTTTGACTTTGAAACGGAGATGAGCACCGCACCCTAGAGCCGGGAATGACTAGCACATATGTGCAAGGGGAACCTTTACTTTTATCTTGAATAGAATAGAATAGAATAGAATAGAATAGAGAATGGAATGGAGGGGAAAGGAAAGAGAAGAGAAAAAGAAAAGAGAGAATAGAATATAAATTAGAATATAGAATAGAACAGAATAAGAAACACAACAGAAGAGAAGAGAATAAGGAATAGAAT
The DNA here is from genome assembly GCF_051295495.1 of Thamnophis sirtalis. Lineage (NCBI taxonomy): Eukaryota > Metazoa > Chordata > Lepidosauria > Squamata > Natricidae > Thamnophis > Thamnophis sirtalis. Next base: position 64,476,607 of record NW_028261382.1, read on the forward strand.
TGAATAGAATAGAAACTTGGAGGTCTTCTAGTCCAGCTCCCTGCTCAAGCAGGAGACCCTATACCATTCATGACAAATGGCTCTCCACTCTCTTCTTGAAAACCTCCAGTAATGAAGTCATTACAACTTCTGGTCGCAAGCTGTTCCACTGGTTATTTGTCTTCACTGTCAGGAAGCTATTCCTCAATTCCAGGTTGCTTCTCCCCTTGATTAGTTTCCATCCATTTTTTTTCTTGCCTTCTGGTGCTTTGGAAAATATATTTTCCCAAAAAAAAAAAAATCTGCATAGCATTCTGGGCTTTCGTTGTTGACATCAGAGGCAGCCATGTTTTTTTTAATTTCCAAGCACAAAAGTCAGAAACATCCTTGTCCAGTGGCACAAACACCATAAAAGTAAGAGTGTATAAAACCTGCAGTGCAAGTGAATTAAACTAAATTTTAAATGACTGAAAATCCATTGCTTCAACACCGTCCTGAGAGTGACTTAGGTTTTGCGCCTAGCACTACAACTCTCAACAAAATAAAGCGGTGGGAAATTCGAGACTAGAGAAACAGAAGTCTTTCTGTTGAAGTTAGCTTGTGAACGTGTGAGAATATTCATGAGCGGCAGAGACATGGTAACAAGGTCAGCCAATGGGAGCTGAAACAGTTTGGAGTCTGGGTGTGGCTGAGCTGTGAACTGAGACTAAAAGAAACTATATATAGCCTGCCTGTGTTTGAAACTGCTTACAATTTCTCTTCTCTACCACGTTGAAAGAATCTGCTGTTGGCGTTGTACATTTATTCATGTGTTATTTATGTATATAAAGAAGTTAATGAATCCTGCTGAATCAGTTATCTGTGTGTGCTTTCTGGATTTGATTTTTGCAACAAACTCTGACAGAACTAAACCATGGTCTGTCTGTCTGTGTCTTCTCTTTTGTGTTCCAGGTTTGGAATTCGCCTACTCCGCGGCTCCGAAATCGATGCAAAGTGCAATAATGGGCCTCTTCTTTTTTTTTTCTGGAATCGGGTCTTTCGTGGGCTCCGGTCTCCTGGAGTTGGTGTCCCTCAAATCAATCGGTTGGATGAGCAACCACACAGATTTGGGTCAGTTATCTCTATTGGCTTGGATTTTTCTTTAAAAAAAAAAAATAGGCAGGCAGAAAACCACATTCAAGTTTACCCAAAGGCTGATCCCAAAGTCTAGGACTTTCTGTAGTAAACACATTCTCCTCTGAAATTTTGGGGACCCACTATCTCTCACGGTTGTAAGTCAAGGACTCCCTATAATAAACATATTCGCCACTGAATCTTGGAGAAACACTACCTCCCCTGGTTGTAAGTCAAGGAGTCTATAGCAAGAAGCCCTTCGGCTTAACAACCAAGGGAGATACTGGTTCTCCAAGATTCTCCAACATATCATCCTCTGAAATCTTGGAGAACATCTGTCCCATGACCATAAGTCAAGGACTACCCATACTATATTCTCCTCTGAAATCTTGGAGAACATCTGCCTTCCATGACCATAAGTCCAGGACTACCCATAATATATCCTATGAAATCTTGGAGATCATCTGCCTTACATGGCCATAAGTCCAGGACTACCCATGATATATTCTCCTCTGAAATCTTGGACAACCACCATCTCATGGTGAAGAAGCTGGGTGAGATCCAACTTAGTAACATAGAAGCGTTCTACCTCATTAAACGAGCCCATGGGGAACTTTTGGGGGGAGGCAGAGCTTCAAAGTTCTCAGGTCCTTCTGAGAAACTGATTCAGCAAAACCAGCCCTTATAAATTGCTCGATGTGCAATAATTAACACAATGAATTGATCCAGTTTCTTCCATCCCTTCTCCATTCACGGGGTCGGCTCAAAATCTTCTTCATGGATCTGTAAGAGCCCGAAATCGCCAGCCAGCGTTCCTCTAAAACAATTAAAATTAGTTCTGCCTTGTGAGTGAGAAAAAGATTTTTATGGCATTCGCAGTCTGATCCGTAAAAAATCAGGGAGGGGAAAGGCAGTTTTTAAGCCCCTCTGCTTTTCAGGGGAAATATATATCCTGTTTTTCAAGTGTCAATGGAGGAGCTTGGGTGCAGTTCTCACCTCGGATTTTTTAAAAAAAAGGTTTAATTGAATTAATGCTTGCAAAGGAAAGAGGCTTCACCTTGACCCAGGGGTATTGTCAGCAGACTGACGAAATTCAGAGAGTTTTCTGTTTCCCTCCCATCTCTTTCTCTTTCCTTTCTATCTTCCTCCCTCCCTCCCTTCCCTTCCCACCTCTTTCTTCTTCCTCCCTCCCTCCCTTCCTCTCCCTCCTCCCTCGTTCAATCTCTTTCTTCTCCCTCCCTTCCTTCCTCTCCCTCCCTCCCTTCCTCTCCCTCCCATTCATCTTTTTCTCCTTCCTTTCTATCTTCCTTCCTCTCTTCTCTTCTCATCTCTTTTCTTCCTAGCTGTACATCTTCCTTAGGCGAGGCCCAACCTTTGCCTTAAAATCATACCTCTTTCCCTTTAGGACACTTCCTAACTTCCCAGGCTCCTTCCACAGACAAAAAAAAGAGAAGGTCTCTGCTTAATTTCTCTTCTCCGTTCCGCTGCTTACTCTGCCTCTTGTTTTTTTCCCCTCGCAGGCAACATCAACGGTTGCCATTTAAACTACTACTTTTTCCTCCTGGCGGTCATCCAGGGTGTCACTCTGCTGCTTTTCCTCATCGTGTCCGTCAAATACGACCGCCAGAAGGCGAGGACTAATGCCGGACGGACTTGACGAGGCCTGTAACAGAAGACGAACAGAAGTCAGTGGGGATCGGAAGAGGTTGCTGATCCAGCAGGAAAGAGCCATTTGGAGGGGCATTTTCTTTTGATTTGCATGATTTTGACTTCTAGGTTGCTCCCCCCCCCAAATCTTACACACAAACACATACAAAGCAGAGAGTGCCTTATGCTAGCAAACTAATTTTACAAGGTGTAAATGCAATGCAGGCCAGGCGTTGGAACCCGGAAGCATTTCAGATTCCCTTCCAGGGTGATGTAAAGACAGATGGACAGAACTGTCCAACGGATCAGTTCAGATCCTGGCTTGGAAAGAATTCCTCCCCCCCGCCCCCCTTGGACGCCTTTCATAAAGGTTCAGAGGTAAAAGTTGCAGGCGTCAAGCCAGGTTTATGAGTTGCTGTGCTGTGCATCGAACCCTCCCTCTCCCTCCCTCCCTCCCTCTCTCTCTCTCTCTCTCTCTCTCACACACACACACACACACATGCACCGGTTGTCCGCATGGGTAGAACTCCAAAGCTCTACCAACGGTTCTGGCGTTAGGGCTGGGGATCATAGTTCATTTAGTCCAAGCTATGAAGAGGTCTAGTTAGACTGAAATAAAGGATGTTTTTTAATCTACTGTAGATTTTGGGAGATGTTGTGGTTTGGTTTTATGTTAGCAATTATTTGGGAGTGTGAAACTGGTTTGGCTTTGTAATTTTGCCTATTTTCTGACCCTTTCCTTCCTTCTTTCCTTCCTTCCTTCCTTCCTTCCTTCTTTCCTTCTCATTGCCCTCCATTCCTATATTCCTTGCTTGCTTCCTCCTCCTCCCTCCCTCCTTCCTTCTCATTGCCCTCCCTCCCTATATTCCTTGCTTGCTTGCTTCCTCTTCCACCTTCCTCCCTCCCTCCCTCCCTCCCTCCTTCCTTCTCATTGCCCCCCCTCCCTATATTCCTTGCTTGCTTGCTTCCCCCTCCCTCCTTCTTTCTCATTACCCTCCCACTCACCCTCACTATATTCCTTCCTTCCTCCCTCCCTTCTCATTGCCCTCCCTCCCTCCCTATATTCCTTGTTTGCTTCCTTCCTTCCTTCCTCCTCCTTTATTTTCCTTCCTTCTTTCCTTCTCATTGTCCACCCTCCCTATATTCCTTGCTTGCTTCCTTTTTCTTCCTCCCCCCTTTTTCTCCCTCCCTTCCTTCTCATTGCTCTCCCTCTATTCTTTGCTTCCTTCTTCCTCCCTTTTTCTCCCTCCCTCCCTTCCTTTCCAGGTTTTTTTTAATGACATATGGGTTGAAATCCGAGATGAACATGCAAACAAAATTCTCAATTTCTCCTCCGCTCATGTTTTCCAAGTTGTCTCAGACACACAACCTTGACTCGGAAACCCTTTTAACCAATTCTTTGCACTGAATTTTAGAGCCATTGGAGGGAAGAAACTTTGCCTGTTTTTTTAAAAAAAAAAAACCCTGAAAATTGCTCTTTAATTCTTAAACAGGGTTAGCAGGCAGCCCTTCTCTTTTAAAAAATATCAAGTATCTTCCCTTTTAACTTGTTTACAAAAACCTTGTGATGTGAGCCTGTGTAAATAAATTTTAAAACAAACTTGGTCTCTTCATTTTCTCTCCAAATTCAGTCTTTTTTTTTTAGTTGCAAGGTGCAAAATGTCTGCGAATAAACTCAATACTTAAGAAACTGTGCTACGTCGCTGTTGGAAGCTATTTTCACAGTTCATAAGGGCTAGAAACTTGAAAACCAGTGAATACCATAATTTTTTCAAATAGGTTTTCCATCTATAATCATTACTGACAAGACACCAAAGCTCCTGTGTAATAACCTAAGAAACGTGTCCAATTTTTATCTTCATTGGTCTATTTATATTTTATAATATTGTACAAACAACATAACTTAGCACATCGTACACCTTGGTGGGAATATTTTGTTCCTTCTACAGGTCATCTTCATTTAGCAATCACAGTGAGACTAGCCACTTGGTCGTTCAGTGAGGAGGTTACTAAATGAAACCCAAGCACAACTTACGGGACTGGAAGCTAAACATAGGAAGAACAGTTGCAGGAACTGGGCATGGCTAGTCTAGTGACCAGGGGAGACAGGGGAGCATCTTCCAATATTTGAGGGGCTGCCACAGAGAGGAGTGGGTCAGGCTATTCTCCAAAGCACCCGAAGGCCAGACAAGGAATAATAGATGGAAACTGAACAAGGAGAGGTTCAACCTGGAAATAAGGTTAAATTTTCTGACAGGGAAAACAATCAACCCATGGAACAGAAGTTGCCTTCAGAAGTTGTGGGAGCTTCATCATTGGAAGCTTTTAAGAAGAGACTGGACTGCAATCTGTCAGAAATGGTGTAGAGTCTCCTGCTTGGGCTGGGGGTTGGACTAGATGACCTACGAAGTCCTTTCCAACTCTTAATCTGTTAACCCCAATTTTACTTGCCATCTTCCATCTTTTCTTGCTGGGCAGACCTGCAAAAGCCATCAACGCAAGGACTGGTAGCAAAGTTAACTTTTTCATCTCCATCACTATTAAGGGTTGCTGTGTGAGGCAGTCACTAAATGTAGACAGCCTCTAATTTTGCCAGGTCAGGCTCCACCCTCTGATCCCAGGGACAAAGTGAACCTTGCAACTTTTGGCACAATTTTGCTCTTTTGTCCGCCAGTGTCTAAATCTTCAATATCCATTTATTTGGATTCCTGGAGATGAACGTGGCATTTTTGCCTGAACAGGTTTCCTTATAAAGATTTACCACATTCTGGGTCAGTCTTCTTTTCCCCTGAAAGCCTAACCAATTAACTTTATGGCTAATTAAAGAAATACCTTGGCAATTCATCGTTTATGCTTTCGGGTTCAGTGGCTGATTTAATGTAGCAGAAACATCGTCCTGCCTTTTTAAGTCCTTTTCTTCTGGACTGGGAAATAAATCATTGGGAAATAAATCAAGCGAGGCCGAACTTTTGGGGCATCCGTTGACCAGAAACCAGAGAATGGAGACACCCCTGAATGGCACCGTTTCAAAATGCCTTCATTGTAAGAGCCGTGGTGGTGGTGCAGTGGTTGGAACGTAGTACTGCAGGCTGCTACTGCTGGCTGCCTGCAATTCAGCAGTTTGATCCTGGCCAGCACAAGGTTGACTCAGCCTTCCCTCCTTCCGAGGTGGGTAAAATGAGGACCCAGATTGTTGGGGGCAAGAGGCAGAATCTGTAAACCCCTTAGAGAGGGCTATAAAACATTATGAAGCGGTATATGTCTAAGTGCTATTTCTATTGCTCTTCCTTTTCCTCTTCCATCCATCCATCCATCCATCCATGGTAGGCAGTGGTTAGAATGCAGTACTGCAAGCTACTACTGCTGCCTGCCAGCTGCCTGCAATTCGACAGTTTGATCCTGACCAGCTCAAGTTTGACAGCCTTCCCTCCTTCCGAGGTGGGTAAAATGAGGTCCCAGATTGTTGGAGGCAATGGGCTGACTCTGAACTGCTTAGTGCTATAAAGCATGTGAAGCGGTTTATAACTCCAAGGGCTGTTGCTATTGCTATTTTCCCCGTAAACAGAAATCCAGCATGTGCTAAGAGAAGCTACCTTTCTTTCTGCAAACAGTAAAATGCAATTCTCGACTTACGACTACAACTGAGCCCCCAATTTCGCTTTACCAAGCGAGACAGTTGTGAAGTGAGTTTTGCCCCATTTTGCTACCATGGTTGTTAAATGAATCACTGCTGTTGTTGAGCCACACATTAAATGTTCCCATTGACTTGGCTTGTCAGAAGGTCGTAAAAGGGGATCAGGGACCCTAAGACATGGCAACTGGCATCTGAATTTTGATTAAGCGGCTATGGGGGATACTGCAACGGATGTAAGTGTGAACAATGGTCATAAATGACTTTTTCAGTGCCGTTGTACGTCAAGGACTTACTTATGTGAAGGCCTGCCATCACATAAAAGCTAATATCCTGATAAATGAATCTGATTTATAAACCTAACCCTTGGTGTCAATCCTGAACCCATCTCAGTTTGCGAAATGTGTGTTTTATTCTATTTTACAATATCTTATTAGGCTGATCTCTGAGCACCTAACTAAAGTCACTCCTCCTCCTCCTCCTCCTCCTCCGTCTATTAGGTATTTAAGCGACTCTCCTCTTAAGAGAGGAAATTTGGGGTGATTTAACATCTATTCCTCTGAAGAGGGGGGAAAATTTACACCTCAATGGCTGTCAGATCTTAATGGCTTGATGGGCTAGAATTATCCCGTCGTGAAATCAAACTAACCAACCTTTAATCTCAGTCATCCGATGATGTTGACACTGTCGGGGTTTTTTCCCATATGGAGTTTTCAAAAGTCCTGCCCTTCCTTTTGAAAATGGAAAAAGAAGCAGAGATCATCTGTCTATCATCTACGTCTACCTCTCTATCTGTTTCATCTATCATTCTATCAGTCCATCCATCCACCCACCCACCCACCCACCCACCCACCCACCCACCCACCCACCCACCCATCCATCCATCCATCCATCCATCCATCCATCTATCTATCTATCTATCTATCTATCTATCTATCTATCTATCTATCTATCATTATCTATCTTATCTATCATCATAATCATCTGTCTTCTATTATCTATCTATCTATCTATCTATCATCTATCTATCTATCTATCTATCTATCTATCTATCTATCTATCTATCTATCTATCTATCTACCTACCTACCTACCTACCTACCTACCTACCTACCTATCTATCCTTATCTATCTCATCTATCGTAATCATAATCATCTATCTTCTACGATCATAATCATAATCATGTCTTCTATCTATCTATCTATCTATCTATCTATCTATCTATCTATCTATCTATCTATCTATCTATCTATCTATCTAATATCTATTTTCTCTATTTTTTGCCATTTTTTTGTCATCTATATCTATATCTATGTATTGCAGGCTCTGATGGCTCAAGGTTGGCTCAGCTTTCCATCCTTCCAAGGTCGGTAAAATGAGGACCCAGATTGTTGGGAGTAATAGGCTGAGTTTATAAAATAGGCTGACTCTAAAACCGCTTAGAGAAGGCTGGAAAGCACTGTGAAGAGGCATAGTGCTATTGCTATCAGTCCTGTATCTCTCCTGGGGATTACAGGAAATTTGTGAGAAGAGTTTAAGAAATTAAACCTCATTTGCTGGAGAGAATGTTATCATCTGTTTAGCCAAGAAAGGGAGGGTAGTACATGGCAAAACTGATCATTGGATGAAAAAAACAAGACAAGGACGTACAAGTGGCTTGGTCCCAGGGGTGAGCCATTTTACCTTACAACTGTAATGGACATAAGTTGAGGACTGCCTGCAATTTACAGGGAGGACAACAGCAATCCCGAAGAAGGCAAGCATTCAGGGTTGACTGTTTTTATTGGTTACTTGGGTTCTTTTCTTCTCGCTTGTGGTTATGTCACCTGCTTCTCTATTTGGAAGATAATGTACCTTAAATCGGTCTGCCGCTATCCATTCCAAACCCAGCCGTTGTAAATCCATTAATGCTCCAGCTAAGTATTTATGAAAGGTTAATAATTCAGAAATCGCACTCGGAGAATCATAACAGCGCCCAGTTTCCAAGGCATAACATGCGCTGGCTGCCAAGGCAGTATTGTTAAATTGCTATGATTCTTGCTTTTAAAAACACATCAAAAATATTGTGTACCGAAGACTTACGTGCGGAGGGGGAAAATATATATATAAGTGTGCAGGGAAGCAATAATTCAAAATTGCAGCGTGTGTGCACCTTCTGGAGTGTTTTTAATATTGGCAGAGAGCACTTGAAATATTTTTATATAGATTTCAGGCGGAAGGGAAATGAAATATCAGAACGGGTCTGCATTTCGGGAAGCGCGGGTTAGATTGGAGGGTTCCTGAGGTTAGCAAAACACCGCTGTTTATGAGGCGGGGAAGGGGGGATGTAACAGGTCATGTCTCTTTCCAACTGCTGAGCACTCTAAGTAAGGATAGGATAGGACAGGATAGAGCAGAATAGAATAGAGCAGAATAGGAATAGAATAGGAATGGAATAGAAAAGGAATAGAGCAGAATAGAATAGAGCAGAATAGAATATAGAATGGAATTAGAATTGGAATGGAGTAGAGCAGAGCAGAGCAGAATAGAATATAGAATGGAATTGGAATTGGAATGGAAAATGGAATGGAATGGAATGGAATAGAATAGAATAGAGCAGAATAGAATATGGAATGGAATGAGAAAGGAGAAATAGAAAATGAAGCAGATGAGGGGGAGGGGATAAGAGAAGAGAAGGAGAGGGAGGAGGAGAAAGGGAGAAGGAGAAGCAGAGAAGACGAGAGAGAGAGAGAGAGAGAGAGAGAGAGAGAGAGAGAGAGACAGACAGACAGACAGACAGACAGACAGACAGACAGACAGAATGAATGCCTAGAGTAACACGTACAGCTTTCCTAAGCCAATATTTTCAAAGGCTACCTTCGACCGTGCTCATAAAATCTGTCCTTCCCTCCCTCCCCCCGCCCATGGCAAAAAACTAAAAGAAAAGCTTTCATTGGGTGAATTTTGCCGAGGTTTTTTTGGGGCAGCATTTTCTGCCGAGTTTCATTTCCTGCATGCCAATTTTTTTAAAAAAAACCAGCAAAGTTTCCCCGCAATTAGTCATTTGTTTTCCAGCCATATTTGGAAACAAGAGACACAGACGGCCCAATTAAGAAAGAAGAAAATAATTATAACTCATCGCATGGCTTTGGAGCAGCTCTATAATAATGAGATCCTTTATGAGGCTGACCACAGCCAATGGTCTGAATTTATTCTCCAAAAGAAGTTGGGGTCCTAATTAGGAAATAAAAAGGAAAAGCATCCAAGAGATGTTTAATTCCTTGTCGAGCCAAACAAAAGTTCAATCTATCTCCCATAATATGGCAACTGCCGTCCAAATGGAATTCATCTTTTTTCCTGTTTGGTGCCAATATGAGGTTTAATAAAAGAATGGCTGCTTTGAATGGTCATTTGCCAATGGCTAAATAGGCTGCATCCATAAATCATAGAACCACAGAATGGAGGAGCTGATGGAACCCCAAGGAACTTCTCCTCCAAGCCTTTGGTCATCTGCAGGAAAAGCAACTTGGCCAGCCTCTAGGATGGTCTGCCCAACCTCTTCATAAAAGCCTACAGATGGAGAACTTTCAACCCTAATGTAGAGTAGAGTTCTCTCTTCCCATGTTACCATGGAGAACTCTAAGAAGGACAGGGTGGCTGTCTTCCACCCCTGCAGGTGGGGAAGTTGGTTTTGTTCTTCCAGCAATTCAGAGCTATTTCCTTTCCTTCCTTTCCCCCCTTTCCTTTCCCTCTTTCCTTTCCCTTCCCTCTTTTCTTTCCTTTTCCTCCTTTCCTTTCCCCCCTTTCCTTTCCTTTCCCTCTTTTCTTTCCCATTTTCTTCCCTCCTTTCCTTTCCTTTTCCTCCTTTCCTTTTCCCCCTTTCCTTTTCTTTCCGTTCCCTCTTTTCTTTACCTTTTTCTTCCCTCATTTCCTTCCCTTCCCCCTTTTCTTTTCTTTCCTTTCCTTCCCCTTCCCTCTTTTCCTGTCTTCCCTCCTTTCCTTTTCTTCCTTTCCTTTCCCTTCCCTCTTTCCTTTCTTTTTCTTCCCTCATTTCCTTTTCCTCCTTTCCTTTCTCCCCTTTTCTTTTCTTTCCTTCCTTCTCCCTTCCCTCTTTCCTTCCTTTCCTGCGTTTCCTTTTCTTTTCTTCCCTCTTTTCCTTTCCTTTCCTTTCTTTCCCTCCTTCCTTTCTTTCCCTTCCCTTCCCTTTCTATTTTGTCTTTACTTCTTTTCCCACCTTTCCTTTCCCTTCCCTTCTTTCCTTTCCCTCCTTTCCTTCTCTCTTCCCTTTCTTTTCTTTCCCCTTCCTTCCCTTCCCTTCCCCACCTTTCCTTTCCCTTCCCTTCCTCTTTTTTCTTTTATTTTCTCTTTCCATACTTGCAATTTCAACAGCTCATTTCAAAAGTCTTTCAAAAGCTGGGAAAGCATTAACAGCAAGCTCAGCTTCTGAATCCAGCAGCCTAGCTATTCAAAAGCTGTTGGATGCAGCAAAAGAAGAAGTGTGTAGGGGAGCTTTTTTCCTCTCCCCCCAAAAGGTAGCACTTTAAAGAGCTCATAGAACCACAGAACCAATTTTAACGGTGGGAAACCGTTTACTCAGCAAACCTCCTAGTGTCAAATATCCCAAGCATAGCTAGTTGTTGTTGTTTTTCCTACAAACTCTCCCCTCCCCTTCTCTCTCTCTCACACTCAAACACACACACACACCCCAACAACAACGCTTTAGCGCAGCACTGGTTTTTTTTTTGCAAAGGATTTGGAGAAGGCAGAAGTAGAGAGCAAAATTCACAAGTTATCAGTTAGGAAGTTATCAGGCGCCCTCTTCTGGCTACATTGGAGAATAATCAACTTTCTTTTAGAACTTGGTCTATCCTGGTTCATCACACTAACTCCTGGTTTATTCCCCCCCCCGCTTTTTTTTAAAAAAAATAGACTCACTTGCTGGGAGTGGTTGCTTGGACATCAGGAGGAAAACAGCCTAGAGATTGAAGTCGGTTACGTGGCCAAAACTTTGGACTGGATCTTCCTGTGGTCAGCCAAATTGATCTACACGCAAACAAGGATTGACTGAACAGGAATGCCTTCATGTCCGGAATGACAGTTTAAATAAGGGTATTTTAGTTCATTTAATGGCAAGGTTTCTATTTGTCAAAGATGGCTGCACAATATTTCAAGACGCAACAAGAAAGTCACGTAGACACAACACAGAGGAAGAATAGGATCAGGCAGAAAACATACTCCTGGGGAAGAAAACTGCAAAATCCCCATTCCCTCCTCATTCCAGGAGAAGGATATTGTAAAATTCCCATTTCCTCCTGATCAGCTGGGACTTGGGAGGCAGATAATAGATGGGGGCGGGGTCAGCCAGAGGTGGCATTTGCCGGTTCTCCGAACTATTTAATATTTCTGCTACTGGTTCTCCAGAACTGCTCAGAACCTGCTGAATACCATCTCTAATCTATACCCTTTCCACCCCCAGGACCTCAAACCATGTGATCCTGTCCATCATCAATAAACCTTCTTTCCAAGCAACTTCCATGAATCCAGGGTCTTTTCTCCCACTTGAAACTGAACCCAGATGGACATTTCATGCAACAAAGCCATGGAAACGTTTTAATTACAACGGTGGACACGTAGAAATAAATATTACATTCATTCCGTTTACAGTGAATACCAGGCCAGTCTTGTTAAAATAATAACAATGATAATAATAATAATAATAAAAAAGTTGGTCTACATTTCCCAAAGAAAGAAGTAAAATAAGACAGGTGTTTTGGGTGGGAGAAAAGCCCAAACCCAAACAGGGCACAAATAAAATGTAATGAGGCATTTAAGTATCCCTAATGATGATTGACAGAGCATATTCCCCTTTGCAAGCAGTCTGGAAAGCTTTTAGAAGCTTCATTCGCACAACACGTTTAACCTGAGTAACTAAATGAACCAATTTTCTGAATTCATACAATGCTGTCAGCTGTAAACACTCCAGGGCCAAGTTGATATGCTGGACTAGCGGTCACTAACTGGGGACCCGTGGACCACTGGTGGTCTGAGAGAAAATTTTGGTGGTCCGCAGAAAAATTATTTGCATTTTTTATATTGCACTAAATCAGGGGTCCTCAACTACGGCCCCTGGGATGGATACGTGCAATGAACGCTTGTGTTGCTGCAGAGAATCTCCCCCTTGGAGGTCTTTTTGTGCAGGTCGGAGGGGGGCAGAAATTCTGACTTGGGGTCTGCTTCAGCCTCCTGGTCTGGGGCTTTGGGCAAAGGTGGAGAGAAACATCACTGGTGGTGAAGAGCCGGAGGACCTTGTTCCAGTGGGACTGCATCATGGCCTGGAACTAGCTGACCATGTCAGCCCGCTGAGCCTCCAGGCGCAGGTACCTGGCCTTGCACTCCCACAGGTCTTCCCTCTGCTTGGAAAGCCTATGTTCCTAGTCCTCAGTGAGGTGCTTCTGCTGGGCCTCCTACTCAGTCAGATCCAATTTGAACTGAGCTCTTTCACCAACTCTTTCTCATGGTGACTGTTTCGCTCCAGCAACTGCTTTCTGTTGGGGCCCTAAGGAGCCCAAGTGGGCAGGGGAGGGAGGGGAGGGGCGAGTAGAGGCCGGCGAGGTGCCCCTTGATGTGAGTGACATCGAGTTAGCCATGCCCATCCAGTCACATGACCACCTAGCCACGCCCATCCAGCCAGTCATTAGGCAGATCATATTAGTGGTCCATGGGATTTAAAATTATGAATTTAGTGGTCCCTGAGGTCCAAAAGGTTGGGGGCCCCTGTGCTGGACTACACCCAGAGATAGCTAATCAAGGTTAACACCAGCCAAGCTGAACCAAGGGAGCAGCAGTCACACAGATTTGACCAGCTCTGGTTCATTGGGTTGTGGAAATCCAGCCAACTCAACCCTAGTCCGTTGAACTAGGACTCATTTTTGTTTCGAGTAAAGGAGGACCAGAATGAAAAGCTGGATATCAGGGTTTCTGCTCCACTTAGAATGAACTAATTTCTGTTCTGCTTAGAATGAACCAATATTTGAGGGGCTGCCACAGAAAGGAGGGAGACAACCTATTTTCCAAAGCACCTGAAGACCAGACAATGAATAATAATGGATGGAAACTGATCAAGAAGAGATTCAACCTGCAAATAAGGAGGAATTTTCTGACAGTGAGAACAATCAACTGATGGAACAGAAGTTGCCTTTGGAAATTGGGGGAGCTTCATCAGTGGAGGCTTTCAAGAAGAGACTGGACTACCATCTGTCAGAAATAGTGTAGGGTCTCCTGCTTGAGCAGAGGGTTGGACTAGAGCTCCCTTCCAGCTCTGTTAATCTGTTAATTTCAAGATGATTGCTCTCTTAAGAAAGGAGAAGATGACATTCTGGTTTCCAGATCAGCTCTGTCCTCTCAAACAGGCCATTGGGTTTGCCTTCAAGGGAGTGGGGGGAAAAACCTTCTAAGATAGACATGGATGTGGATTAGACAACGCTCAATGTCAAGTGGTGCTTATTCATTACAAGGCTAACCCAACAACCAGAGTTGGCTGTTCTATCTACCCACTGGTGGTTAGGCTGAATAAAGCAATGTTGTGGTGCCCTACCCCCTTTCTATGTGCATTGTGACATCACACACAGGACCCATAGGGGAATGAAACTTACATTGCAATGTGGAGGTGTTGCTTTTGTCGTTGCTTATAGTCAGGAGGAGCTCATGGGACACATCTCAGTCTAGAATTTCCTTGCCAAAGTTGTCTTCTCCAAGACACTTCAGTGGATTATGTTAATTTTGGACCAATGGGAAGCTTTGGGATTGGAATCTCTGTAGAATAAGTCTCCTTTGCCCTAAATGGCTGTTGGGGAAAGAAAGAGGCACGATAAGGAGAACCAAATTTCCATATGTGTTCCTTCAAAGGAAAAATGCAGCTGAATCCAAACATGAGCCCTGTTTCAATCTCTTGCACAAGGCATCATCCCCAATTTTCTTCATTTCAAGGAATGGGAAGTCCACCATGATAACTCCCTCAAGGTTTCTTTAGATCTCAAGACTTTTCAAACCTTTAAAGTTAAAGGGGAAAGTTCCCCTTGCACATATGTGCTAGTCGTTTCAAAGCCAAAGAGCCAGCGCTGTCCAAAGACGTCTCTATGGTCATGTGGCCGGCATGACTCAATGCAAAAGTGCACAGAAAGTTGTTACCTTCCCACCAAAGGTGGTTCCTATTTTTCTACTTGCATTTTTTGAACTGCTAGGTTGGCAGAAGCTAGGACAAGTAACGGGAGCTCACTAGAGATTCGAACCACCCAACTACTGACCTTTCTGATTGACAAGCTCAGTGTCTTAGCCACTGAGCCACCGCGTCCCTTTTCAAACCTTTACAAGACACCTAAAAAGTGTGCGGCCTTTTATCTCTACTATCCACTTGGATTCCTCTCTAAAAAAAAGAATACTTTTGGTTACTTTGCACTTGATAATCTCTCCAAACCCAACCTTTTGATTCGTACCTATCCACCAGCTATTGCTTGGGAACTTCCATTTGACCTTAGAAACATTTTGTCAGGATATTCATGAACTGGAATAGGACATAGCAACATGTCAGCCATTGGGGACTGGCTGGAATAGGACATGGTAACAAGGTCAGCCAATGTATAGGCATGGCAACTGAGTCAGCCAACGGGAACTATTTGGTGACTGAGAGCCATTCCAGATGGCTCGGAGCCTGGGCATGGCTTACCTATGAAGCTCTGAATCTGTGCAAGAGAACTAGTCTAGTCTGCTTTCTGAATTGAAACTGAAAACCAACCTCTCCTGTGTTTTGCTTGTAACGACTACCACGTTGGAAGAATCCACTATTGGTATTGTACATTTACTCATGTGTTATTATGTGTATAAAGAAGTTAATGAATCCTGCTGACTCAGTCACCTGTATGTGCTTTCTGGATTTGATTTCTGCAGCAAACTTACACATTTGGTCTGAAGAGGATGGGATGTGGGAGAAATCACAAGGCATCGACATCCAAGAAACTTCTTCAGCTTCTTCAGAGCTGAAGAAGCTTCTTGGATGAGAAGCGAAACATCTTTAAAGAAAAAACAAGAAACTCCAGTTGCCTCTTGAAAAAGCACCTTTGGGACAACCATGACCTGGAGGACTGAGAATCTCCATAGACATTAGCAAATATGCTTTAACAAATAAACATGGAATTAACTTTTAATGAAAACATCCATGTAGTATAGTTGGCAACAATGTGGAAGTAATTTGCTGTTGTCTCTTTCTGGTTGTGTTTTATTACTTCCCAGTAGGGCCTACAGCCCAAGAACATATTGATGATGTTCTATCTAAGGATTAACCAAGTCCAACTGTTTTTTTGCCCCCTGCAATCAGTCCAGCTTGATTAGACATTAGCTGGGTTTATCAAAGAACGTATCTGCTGGGCTATCAAAATTGGTCCTACACATCACCTACTCAGTCTCCACTCCAGTTCATGCATATATTTGTTTATTCACATATTTCAATGCATCTGAAGGCATCAAGGTGTGGCTGTTGACTCTTAAAACCAAGGAGTGATGCTACATTTTGTCTTTGAGTTTCTCCAGATAGTTCCTGATCTGTTTCGATTCTCCCAGGTTCATATCTTGGCAAACCCATTTAATGTCATCTTCATTGCAATTGAGGATGGAATTGACTGTGGGGCAACCATCATCAGGAGGGATGGTGGTGAATGTGGTAAACTTGACCCGCTTCCGCTTGGAGGCGGGCGAATGCAGAGGATTTTCCTGCTTCAGGTCCCTGATTTGCTTGTCTCCCAATTGAATTTTGGGACTGCTTTGACTCGGGAGTTTTTTTGGCGTGCCAACGAGGAGTTGACTGCCCATGTCAAAGCCTATCCCTTGGTCTATGATCGTGGTGCATTCATCCGGCGGAGGTGAGACATCTGCTGGGTTGTCCAACAGCTCCATTTCATTCCCAAGCCACACCCAGTCATGAGAGTGGTTCATGGAGGTCTGCCCTTCCATGGGAAGCTGCTTGTGACGATACTTCAATGTGAAGGTGGCACAGTTGATTAGGAAGACCAGAATGGCGAGGCAGAAGACTCCTAACAGGGCATACATCCCTGTCTCCAAGTCACTGAGACCTCTAGGTGTCTCAACCAGGTCGCTGTCCTTCATGCCATTATTGCTTTGGGGAAGATCGATCTGAGCCGGGAAGTTGGTGAAGTCAATCGGGATGTTCTGGAGTAGACCTTCATCTGAAAGTTTATCTCCTTCGGGGATACTTTTGAAGACTTTGTTTTTGGTTGTAGACTTGGCTGTCACACCGTTCTTCCTTGCAGGACCTTCTTCTCGTTCAGCAGAAGAGCTTCTATAATATTGTCCTTCCTGGCCATGGTGGTCTTGGTCCAACACCTTCTGCCTCCGGTCACTGGCATGGTTTTCAATTTCCTCAGCACTGTAATCCCCAAGACTATGGGGGTTGCCATCGTTCTGGCCAAACTTGACTTTGATGTTTCCATTGCCAATTGCTAGGATACTCTTCCGCTTGGACTTCTGGCAAGATTCAGAGATCATCATATCGACTTTGACCAAGAGGCCTTCTCCTTCCCCTTCTGCTACCACCACTGGCCATTTGACCGCAGAGCTCTGATGGGCCGTAACAACCGATTCATCAAGTGAGGAGGCAGAGAGGGAAAAGTCTCTGGGGTCATAGATGTCCAGTGGGGTCACAGCACCATCACTGAATTGGATCCAGGAGCTCACCATGGCCTCCTAGCAGAAAACAAAAGGAAATAGTTAAAACAAGGTCAAACGCCTTCTGCCTTCTGAGATGTCAGTTGAACAGCTCGCTAGTTTTCATGGAAAATGGACCAGTGAAAAAGAAAACACATTGCATGTGTTAAGTCTTTGACATAGTCCAGACAGGAAGCAGACTCTACCTTGGCAAAATAAAAAATAGAGTACAACCACATGACTTTCTAAATCAGTTGTCAAGTGCCTGAATTGCAATGTTGTAACCGCAGAGATAATGTGACGTCTTACAGATACAGATTAACAGAGTTGGAAGGGAGCTTGTAGGTCATCTAGTCCAACCCCCACCGCCCAAGCAGGAGACCCTACACCATTTCTGACTGAGGGCAGTCCAATCTCTACTTGAAAGCTTCCAGTGATGAAGCTCCCACAACACCCAAAGGCAACTTCTGTTCCATTGGCGGATTGCTCTCACTGTTAGAAATTTTTTCCTTATTTCCAGGTCGACTCTCTCCTTGATCAGTTTCCATCCATTATACCTTGTCTGGCCTTGGAAAATAGCTTGACCATCCCTCCTCTCTATGACAGTCCCTCAAATATTGGAAGACTGCTCTCCTGTCTCCCCTGGTCCTTCTCTTCACTAGACTAGCCATGCCAGTTCCTGCAACTGTCCATCATATGTTTTAGCCTCCAGTCCCCTAGTCATCTTCTCTGCACTCTTTCAAGAGTCTCAACATCTTCTTTATAGTGTGGTTACCAAAACTGGATGCAGTACTCTAGGTGTGGTCTTACTAAGGCTTTATGGAGCCTCCCTTGATCTTGACTGAAACCCTCTGTTAATGCAATTTAGGATTGCATTGGTTTTATGAATTGTGACTCAACTGTTTGGGACCCAACTAAATTCAAGTTCAGAATAGAGAAGGAAGGGACCTTCGAGGTCTCCTAGTCCAATTCCTGCTCTAGCAGAAGACCCTGTACCATTTGAGACAAGTGACTGTCCAGTCTTTTCTTAAAAACCTCCTGTGATGGAGTACTCACAACTTCTGAAGGTGAACTGTTCCACTGGTTCACCGGCCTCACTGTGAGGAAGTTTCTCCTTAATTCCAGGTTTTGGAATTATTGCTATTGATTAATAATTAATAATTATTACAGTTGAATCCCACTTACTACTGGGACCCAACTGCTTCTGAGGTCTCTTAACTTCAGATCACCACTAAACAGACAGTTGGAAAGTCAAGGACTTCCCTTATGTATGTTTCCCAAGTTACTATCCGTAACTCTTATTTTCTCAAGTTGTTATTCCATTCTAGCTTTGAGGTTCATGAATCTGGTGAAAGCCTACTGACTTTTCTTTCTTTTTTTAAAATTATAACAATTATAGGGACACAGTGGCTCAGTGGCTAAGACACTGAACTTATCGATCAGTTTGACGGCTTGAATCCCTAGCGCCGCATAATGGAGTGAGCTCCCATTACTTGTCCCAGCTTCTGCCAACCTAGCAGTTTGAAAGCATGTAAAAATGCAAGTAGAAAAATAAGGAACAACTGGGACGGGAAAGTGCCTTCGGGGTTTAGTCATGCTGGCCACATGACCACAGAGATGTCTTTGGACAGCGCTGGCTCTTTGGCTTTGGAACAGGAATGAACATCACCTCCTAGAGTCTAGAATGACTAGGACATACGGTATGTGTGAGGGGAACCTTTACCTTTATCTTACTTATAATTATAAAAGAAGATTCATATTTTACTTATACATAACAATAATCTTTCTTCATCTAATTTCTGCCTCTCATCTCTAACCATTGATAAAACCTGTTCTATGTTGAATACTCTGTATCTCCTTTATCTTTTCTTTTCAATGTCAATCTATCCATCTCTGCACAGTCCAATATTTTCCAAGCTATGTTTTCATCTGGTGGGGTGTTCTCGTTTTCCCCAATATTGTGCAAGTACAATTCTCACTGCTGTCAATACATGTGTCATTAAGTGTCTAGTCGCTTAACCATAACTTTCTGGGATTATACCTAACAAAAATATTTCTGGCTTTAAATCTGTAATGCTGCACAATCATCTTTTCCAGCCGTGGGTGTATTTTCGTCTAATATTTTCTTTCTTTCATACATGTCCACCACATGTGATACTAAGCACCCGGAATCTGATTGCGTTTCCAACATTTGGTGGACATATTTTTAAACATTTTGGCTAGTCTTGCTGGTATCAAGTGCCACCTACAGAACATTTTATAAAGATTTTCCTTATATGCAGCAGCCATTGTCATTTTGTAATTTCTCTCTCAAAGTTTTTGCCATTTATCTAATTCTATGGTATAGCCAAACATTTTGGCCCATACTATCAGTGTTGTTTTTTTTACTTGTTCTAGAAACTTTTCAAGGAGATGGTTGTTTCCTGACATAAATCAGCTGTAAAGGGAAGGAGAAATAGAGTGCCTCTTTACAGGGCTGGAATGCTTAATCAATAGGACTGATCAATAAATCTGATACTTTTTAAGCAATGCAGAAGGGAGCCATTCAGTTTAATGGTCTTCAAGGATTATTATACCTTCCAGGTAGGAAATAGCCAGAGGGGGGGAAAATCTCTTCTAAGAGGATTTGTCCCTTGATGCAAACATCATTTAAACATGAGAATGGTCTTTTCTTTTTTGGAACAATTGGTACAAATGTATACCCATTTAGCTTAAAAGGTTTTACCACTGCCTTGGGAAGAACATGCCTGGACCTCTGTGGGATATTTGTGAAGAAGTAAGCTTTTAGAGGGGGACATAAAGTAAGAAGGCGTAATGACTCTCCCCATTTGAGGAACAGTTTCATTGCTCCATCCTGTCGTGGGCTGCCAGTGGCCAGCAGAGCTGGCAGGAGATTCGTACAGTGAGGAGGCTGGGGAGGAACTTGGGCCAGTCCTGGAGTCTGGGGAAGGCTCTGATGAGGGCTCTGGGTCGGAGGCAGAGAGGGGGCCAGGGCCATCTGACTGTTATCAGCTGCCTTTAGAGTCAGGCATCAGTGGGGCAGAAGAACAGCTGGAGCCTGTTCCCAGTGTGCGCATGCACAGAGTTGCCAGATGAAGGGAACAGCTAAAGAACAGGGGTTTACTTGGGAGTAAGGCCACAGGTGGACAATGAAGGCCCCTCCCAGAGGAAATAAAAGAGGAGTGAAAGGGGAGTGGAGTTTGCAGGAGACCATTAGTTTACTTCATTAGTTCGTGACTCTCTGAGACTCCTTGCCAAGTTTTGCAGATCTCGGCCTGGCAGCTCTCCAAGCCAGATAAGGTCTGTGACTGTAAATCCTTCCCTGAAAGACTTTGCTGGATGTGAATGAGCAGAATTCACAGTAAATTAATAAAAGGGTTTTTTGTCAGGACAAGGAGTTTGCTTCCTGTTCTTGGGTAGCCTAGATCAGAATACATCCCTCCGTATCTTTTTGATGATAAGGACTGGTGGGTTAAAGATGAAGTGAGATTCTGGAGACATAGGTGTAATGACTCAGAAAAATCCAAAATGCTCTACCTGTTTGTGAGTGTGAAGCAAGTCTTGAGCTATGGTGGTAGCCACGAAAGCTTGATGACTAGCTGTGCTGGGCTGAAGGACCAGGGACAACCCAGCTACTAGTTGGATTCCCATATCGGTGATGGTCACCTTGTCGTCCAACACCATCACAGTTTTCTCAGCCAAGATGGAGTCAGATAGTGGAGAAAGGACCTTTGGGAGTCAACAAAGAGATCCTCTTAGGAACATTAGAAGAGAAGAGAAGAGAAGAGAAGAGAAGAGAAGAGAAGAGAAGAGAAGAGAAGAGAAGAGGAATAGAATGGAATGGGAATGGGAATAGGAAGAGAAGAGGAAGATGAAGAGGAAGAGGAAGAGGAAGGAATAGTAATAGGAGTAGAATAGAATAGAAGATTAGGAATAGGAAGAGAAATCAGGATAGGACAGGGCAGGGCAGAGCAGAGAGGAGCAGAATAGTGTACACAAAGACAAGATACATTTGTCACAAATCATAAGTGCATGTGCGGGACTCGGATGGCTGCCTGGCTTCTCGTTCCACAGAAGCCAGTGCTAAATACAGAAGATTTCTAGAGCCTCCGGAGTCCATTTACAACAACAACAAAGCCCCCTGGTAGGGCTTGGTCCCAGGAATTTTGTAAGGGCCAGCATTTCATCGGTAGCTGCCTGTGGCTGTCCCCCTGAGCAGCGGAACTGCGGCGGCTTGGAACGGCGATTTGCGGCGTGAGGGAGAAGATGGCGGCGCGGCGCTGCTGATCTCAGCGTTGTGTAACTCTTCGGCGCTCCCTCTCTCCCTGCCTGCTGTGACGGGTTTGAGTGGTGCGGTGAGCTTGGGGGCTCAGTTCTTGCCATCTTGAAGGTGGGGGTCATCAGAAACTCGCTGGAGATCGTCGGGAGCGGTGGATTGGGCGGCCGGCTGTATTTTGCCGCCGCCGTAGCCCCCCCCCCTGGACCCCCCCCCCCCGTTCTACTCTGCTCGCCCTGCTGCCAGCTGCCTTGTTTGTCCTGTGGTCCTCCGGGGAAAAAAAAAGAAAAGAAATCTGGCCGCTTGTCTGTTCGGCTGGGGATTGAATGGAGGACGGAGGACGGAGCCCTGAGCAGCTTTATTGTCATTCTGCGCTCCCAATCCGAGGAGAAAAGAGGCCTGGACGCCCCTTCCTCTCCCCATCTTCTGGCCCCCTTATCATCATAGCCGCCTCAGACATTGCTCCTTTGTCGCTCCCCCCAGTTATTGGGGAACCTTATTTTACCTTCTCCTTAATTGCTTATTAGGAACAATAGATGATGGCAGCTGTAGGGACGAGGCCTTGGTACCAAGAAAACTGGTGCTCTCTCCCTCTGCCTTGAGCAGCTGGGGCCAGCTTCAGACTTTGGCCCACCGGACTATGGACCTTATATAACTCCAGGAAAGAGACTTCCTTCCACGTGGTCTGCTGATCTCCTCTGGGACCTTAAGGGGAATAAGACTGAACAGATTCTATCTATAAACATCAGGCATTTTTGCCTTGCCCTTCTCCACGTGCGACTGCCTTGTACATCATTGACTTCTGGCCTTCCAGCTGTGGACTTTCCTCTGGGACATAGAAGAGGGAGAAGAGCGGAGCAGCTCCCTCCTCATTTCTTACACCATTGTCTGATAGCGCACTATCGCAGTGCTCCGTAATTTTTAACTGGTATGGTGAGTGCATGGGACTTGCTTGTGATTGAATGAATGATCCCACTTTTATTATCCCATTTTATTGTATTTTATGTGTTTTAATTACCATGTGGGGACTGTCTGAGTGAACAAATGAGTGTGTTTGATTCGGAGGGCCTGCCGGGGAACGCGGGAGCCATAGGGGTGGTTGAGGGAACCACGGACACGGGAGTGGGCCGGAGCATTACGGTCGTAACAGGGAGGGGCAGATACGGCGGGGACTTTAGGGCTGGCCATTACCGGGGAAGGAGGGCTCGCTACGTCACAGAGATCCCTCCTTCCGGCCCTATGAGTCCCACTCCAAGGCCAGATGGTGCGAGTAATCAGGACCCTGGTCTCAGGCTGTTGTCGCTAAATGCCAGGTCTGTAGTTCACAAGGCTCCCCTCGTCCGGGACTTAATTTTAGATGAGAGGGCAGACCTGGCATGTATTACTGAAACCTGGCTGGGCCCGGAGGGAGGAGTCCCCCTCGTAGCGATGTGCCCAGAAGGTTTTCAGGTGCTCCATCAGCCGAGAGCCCAGGGAAAGGGTGGAGGTGTGGCTATTGTTATCCGAGAGTCTCTAGTACCTCGTAGGATCCCTGCTCCGGAGCTTGTCGGGTGTGAGTCCCTGCTGGTGAAGTTGGACCTCAAGGGTCAAGTGGGTTTGCTGTTAACGTACCTGCCTCCCAACAGCGTTGCAGCAGCCCTCCCCTCACTCCTCGAGTCGGTAGCCGAGCTGGCAATTGAGTTCCCCAGGCTTATGGTTCTGGGGGATTTCAATTTGCCTTCGCTCGGTGAACACTCGGATGGAGCGCAGGAGTTCATGGCTTCCATGACAGCCATGGGCTTGACCCAAGTAATTCGGGGCCCAACCCACTCAGCGGGTCACATGCTCGACCTCGTATTTCTCTCGGAGCAGTGGACTTGTGATCTTGGTCTGAGGGGTAGTGAGATCATACCCCTGTCGTGGTCAGACCACTGCCTACTGAGGCTTGACTTTCGGAGACCAAACCTCCACTGTAGGGAGGAGGAACCGACCAGGTGGTTCCGCCCCAGGCGACTTATGGACCCCTTGAGGTTCCAGACGGAGCTTGGGGTTATTCCTGATACTCTCACCCACAGTCCGGTGGAGACTCTGGTTGCTGCCTGGAACTCGGCAGCGATGGAGTCTCTTAACCGGATTGCGCCACTGCGGCCACTCTGAGGCAGTGGATCCAGGAGGCCCCCTTGGTTTACCGAGGAACTCCGGGAGAGGAAGCGCCGGAAGAGACGCCTAGAGCACTTATGGAGATCCAACAAATCCGAATCGAGCCGAGCACTCCTAACATCGTGCGTCAAGGAATACATCAGGGCAATTAGGACGGCGAAAAGAACTTACATTGCCACCTTGATCGCCTCCGCTGAGTCCCGCCCAGCCGCCCTGTTTAGGATAACCCGTTCCCTCCTAAATAGGAGGGACACGGGGGACCCCCTGCAGGGCAGGGCTGAGGATTACGTCCAGTTCTTAGCGGACAAAGTTGCTCGGTTTCGGCCGGAGTTGGACTCCGATCCTGCAGATCCAGCCGAGGCACAAGAGGATAATCTGGCAGACCATCGCTGGGTTGAGTTTCAGGATGTTGCCCCAGAGGACGTGGACAAGGCCATGAGAGCTGTGAGTGCCTCCACATGTGTACTGGACCCGTGCCCCTCCTGGCTGGTTGTTAACAGCAGGGAGGTGACACGGGGCTGGATCCAGGCGGTTGTTACCACCTCCCTTCGGGAGGGGGTCTTTCCCCCCGCACTTAAGGCGGTGGTGGTGAGACCCCTCCTGAAGAAACCATCTTTGGATCCAGCCGTTCTTAACAATTATCGTCCAGTCTCCAACCTCCCCTTTGTGGGGAAGGTTGTTGAGAAGGTGGTGGCCTTTCAGCTCCAGCGGTCCTTGGAGGAAGCCAGCTATCTTGACCCATTCCAGTCCGGCTTCAGGCCTGGCTACAGCACAGAAACCGCTTTGGTCACATTGACCGATGACCTCTGGTTAGCCAGGGACAGAGGCTACGCCTCTATCCTGGTTCTCCTTGACCTCTCGGCGGCTTTCGATACCATCGACCATGGTATCCTTCTGCGACGACTGCGGGAGGTGGGGGTGGGAGGCACTGTTTTGCAGTGGTTCTCCTCTTACCTCTCGGACAGGTCGCAGTTGGTGTTAGTTGGAGGGCAGAGATCGACCCCTAGGCCCCTAACATATGGGGTGCCGCAGGGTTCGGTCCTGTCCCCCCTGCTTTTCAACATCTACATGAAACCGCTGGGCGAGATCATTCGGCGGCACGGGATAAAATACCAGCAGTATGCGGACGATACCCAGTTGTATCTGTCCGCCCCGTGCAAACTCAATGAAGCGGTGGACATGATGAACCAGGGACTTGAAGCTGTTAGGGACTGGATGAGGGCTAACAAACTCGTGCTCAACCCAGATAAGACCGAATGGCTGTTGTGTTTCCCTCCCACCAATTTGGCAAGTATTCCATCTCTCAGGCTGGGGGGTCAAATTTTACACCCCTCAGATAGGGTCCGCAACTTGGGAGTCCTCCTGGACCCACAGCTGACTTTCGAACATCATTTGTCAGCTGTGACCAGGGGGGCATTTGCCCAGGTTCGCCTGGTACACCAGTTGCGCCCCTACCTGAATCGGGAGGCTCTCACAACAGTCACTCGAGCCCTTGTGACCTCTAGGCTGGAATACTGCAATGTGCTCTACATGGGGCAGCCTTTGAAGAGTATTCGGCGACTTCAGCTAGTCCAGAATGCGGCCGCGCGAGCGATTGTGGGTGCACCTCGTTTCACCCACATAACACCTATCCTCCGCGAGCTGCACTGGCTACCTGTCGATCTCCGGGTACGCTTCAAGGTGCTACTTGTCACCCATAAAGCCCTTCATGGTAGTGGATCTGGGTACTTGAGAGACCGCCTACTGCCAATTACCTCCACGCGACCTATTAGATCTCACCGATTAGGCCTCCTCCGAGTTCCATCTGCCGGTCAGTGCCGACTGGCAACTACGCGGAGGAGAGCCTTCTCGGTAGCAGCTCCGACCCTATGGAACGATCTCCCCATGGAGATTCGGACCCTCACCACCCTCCAGACCTTCCGCACAGCCCTCAGAATCTGGCTATCCCGTCAGGCCTGGGACTAAGATTGTAACCCGCCCGAATGGTATGAATGTTGTTTTTTTTTAATTATGTATTGTCTTATATGTCCAAAAGTTTGTCTTTCTCCCCCCTTCCCTTTTTAAGTTGTGAGCCGCCCTGAGTCCCCCCAGGGAAAAGGGCGGCATATAAATAAACTCAATACCAATACCAATACCAATAAGCGACAACACTTAATGATAGTCACAGGGTACAAATAAGCAATCAAATCATATTAGGAAACAATCCATATAAATCGTAAGGATACAAGCAACAAAGTCACAGTCCTGCAGTCATAAGTGGAAGGAGGTGGGTGATGGGAACGATGAGAAGATTAATAGTAATAGTAATGCAGACTTAGTAAATTTCCAAGTTTCACTGTCCCTTTCTCTCAAATATCTTTATAGAATGGAATATCAAGGCAGGAATGTTCTACCAACGTGATAGACTCACCTGGACCATTGTCATGCCAACTTCCTGCCCAACCAGAACCTTGCCTCCTTGTAACTGGGCCACGTGAGGTTTCTCAAGCTTCATGAAGTCCGTCACCAAATCTGTTATGTCCATCTGCCAGTCGGAGCCCAACAAATAGGACAGCTGCCCTGATGGGCTGGCATCTTCCGCCACAAACTGAGTGAGGACCCGCACCATGGCATGCTGGTACTGGAGGGTGCAGCCTCTTCCCTTCCGCTCATCTTCATCTTCATCCTCACTGTCTCGCGTCAATCTGAAAAATTAGCATTTAGAGACGAACTTCATGCTTAATGTGTTCAATATGCACACGACACTTCAAAACTGCCATGGCTTCGTCTTCAAAGAAGATGCCCTTGTAGGGAGATTCTCTATAGTCAATGGGAATCTCTCTGCTGATTGGAGAGGACAATGCATCGTTGGCTCATGGACTAATCTCCAATGAAGGCTTCCTCTAAGGGAGAATTTGCAATTACCCTGAACCAAATATATTTGTTTATTGACTTCTTAAATGGAATTGCCCATATGTTATCCTCCCCCCAATCATTATATAAACTACATTAGAGAGAGAGAGGGAGGGAGGGAGGAGGAGGGGGAAGGGAGAGAGAGAAAGAGGGAGGGAGAGGGAGAAATATGATAGATGGATGATAGATGGATGATAGATAGATAGATAGATAGATAGATAGATAGATAGAGATAGATAGATAGATGATAGATGATAGATAGATAGATAGATAGATAGATAGATGATAGATGATAGATAGATAGATAGATAGATAGATAGATAGATAGATAGATAGATAGATAGATAGATAGATGATAGATAGATAGATAGATAGATAGATAGATGAATGATGGATGATGGATAATAGATATTAGACAGGTAGATTATAGATGGATGGATGAATGAATGAATGGCTGGATGGATGGATAACAGATGATAGATAGGTAAATGATAGATGGATGGATGGATGGATGATGGATAATAGATGTTAGACAGGTAGATGATAGATGGATGGATGGATGGACAGATAGATGATGGATGGATAGATGGATGGATAATAGATGATAGATAGACAGGATGATGATAGATAGGTACATAGGTAGGTACAGTACATAGATAGATGATAGACAGACAGATAAACAGATAAATATACACATAGATAGAAGATAGAGATAAACAGATAGATGATGGAGGTAGGTAGGTAGGTAGGTAGGTAGGTAGGTAGGTAGGTAGGTAGATAGTAGGTAGGTAGATGATAGAGATAGAGGAGAGACACATATTTCAGAAAGTCCCATGATCAAGTGACAGCTTGATGCTTGATTTTCCCTGAACCCAATCCAACTCTAACCACTGCACCAGGTCCTCTGGAATTGGGGGGAAAACTGAGGTGGATCACCCTAGGGAATCTATTCCTTTTCCGGTCACCTTGGTGAACTCCTCTCCCCTATCTACTGAAAGAAGGGAAAGAAGCAGAACAGTAGGTTGAAAAAGAAGGTGCCATAGAAACAGAAGTCTGTTGTACTTAGATCGAAGCCACAAATCTCAAGCCAACCAACAAAACCCACCTCTGGTTGGAAACAATGGGGACTCTCCAACCTTTGATCTGGTTCAGCTCCGTGTCGGACACGTCGATCTGAAGAGGCAGGCGGGGGACCCAAACCGTAAGCCGCAGGGGAGCACTGAGATACTGGTAGGTGAAGTTCACCACAGCATTCACCTTCCCTTTCATCTCTTTGCCGTTGACAAAAACATAGTCACATCGATCAGAGACCTAGAAAAGAATGAAACGAGGAAGAGGTCAAGATAGAATCAGGGGATGTCGCTGAGTGGATGATTGCCATGGATTGGCCATCTTTGGAGGAGATCTTTGGTGCCACATCTGGAATTTTGAGAGCCAGGGTAGGTACTTGGCATTTGGTATGATCAGACCATGCCCATTTAGCTTTTCGGGCCTGGGCCTTCAGTGAGGCTCAATGATTTCACTGGAAATACATATGACACAATGTGCATGGTTGCAAAGTTTTTGGCAACATTTTTGACACTTTTAAGAACTGTTATGATGGCAATGTTATCACAGAGTCTCTTTGGCAACCATCTCTCTCTCTCTCTCTCTCTCTCTCCCTCTCTCCCTCTCTCTCTCTCTCTCCCCATCCATCCATCCATCCATCCATCCAGCCATCTAGCTGTAGCTTTCTGTCATCTATCTTCTCTCTTGTATCATCTCTCTCTCTCTCTCTCTCTCTCTCTCTCTCTCTCTCTCTCTCTTTATCTAGCATCTATCTATCTATCTATCTATCTATCTATCTATCTATCTATCTATCTATCTATCTAATCAGTATCCTTTGTTTCTTTGAATGATTTTTATCTATCAACAATATATATTATGTATAATTATCTGACTGTCTGTCTGTATCTGTCTGTCTATCTGTCTATCTATCTAATCACTCTGTATTCTTTGTTTCTTTCAATGATTTTTATCTATCAACAATGATATCTATCTATTATGTATAACTATCTGACTGTCTGTCTGTCTCTATATCTATCTATCTATCTATCTATCTATCTATCTATCTATCTATCTATCTATCTATCTATCATCGATCTATCTATCTAATCTAATCTTTCTGTACCTTTTGTTTCTTTCAATGATTTTTTATCTATCAATGATATCTATTATTTATATCTGTCTGTCTGTCTATCGTCCCTGTATCATCTCTCTGTTTCTCTCTCTCTTTTCTCTTTCCATCCATCCATTATCTATCTCTACCAGCCAGCTTGTCCCCAGCCATGTTAACAGAAGAGGGAAGTCAGTGGTCTGTAAAATCCAACACTGATTAAAGAAGCGATTACGGTTCTCCCTCTGAAATTGGCTATGCTAATGTATGCTTCTATTCTGGGACAATATTTACATGCTAAATAATAAATCCAGTTCAAGGCTGCCAGTGAGAAGATGGGAGGCTGCCCTGAAGTTGAATGAAAAGAAAAGTTCAACAGCATAAAACCAGCCATAAAAAAGAGATAATGGTCTGTCATAGAAGGAATGGAGGTTTTTTTTTCTCCCCTGGGTGTTTTATTCCTTGTACAGAACCATCCTAGGAATTTGTAACGTCTAAAGGGAGAAGAAAAAATAGAAGGGCTGCTTTGGGAAATAATAATAATGATGATGAGAATTCATCACAGCTTGGAGCTGCTGATATATGGTTCTTGGGAAGAACTTGGCATGAATGGAGGCCAACACCCACTAAAGAACTGGCAGCTGGATTTGGACTCCTTCCCAAGGACTTGGGATAGGAAGATATTGTTTGCAAAGATAGTGTCAGGTTTCCTAAAAATGCCCTAATTGATTGATGAGTATTGAGCCAAGTTTCAATACAAAACTAGTCATTTATTAGGAGCACCATTAGGCAAGGTGTTTCATAGTCAGATCTAAGCTTTGTTTACTTTATGGCTGAACTTAACCCGTTCCTCCCCTTCCCTCAGTCTGTGTCATGAATCACATTCTGCAATGAGGTGCGCCCCTCCCAAGCCTTCTGCAGTAATCTGACTTTAGCCGAAGGTATGTGTAGAATGCACTCCCCCCTCCTTCTCTCACTGTGGAAACTTTAGGAGTTGACATGTAGTACCAACAGTAAAAGGTGCCTTGGATATAATTGCAAAACATCTGGAGCATCACTTGAACATCGTCAGCACTGACACAACCCCCATAAGTCAATTGCAAAAGGCAGCCTGATTTGGAACAGCTTACATCTTTCAACAACATTTTTAGTGCCATCAAATGACAACATCTGTGCATGGGAAGGACTTGATGGGTGGAAAGAAATGCCAGATCTGATCGAAACATCTGGCTGAGTGGGTAAGCAACCGTAAGAATAGAATTCTGGTGTCCCAAAGGTGCTTTTTCAAAAGGCAAGTGGACTTTTTATTTTTCCCTATAAGACGTTTTGCTTCTCATCCAAGAAGCTTCTTTCCTTCTGACTGAATGGTGGAGGGGGTTCATTGGTCTAAGTGGCCTCAAGGACTCTCAGAAAGAGCACTAACGACCAGATGACTGCAAGGAATATGAATCCTTCCAACCTCCTCCTTTCAGTAAGAACTGAAGAAGCTTCTTGGATGAGAAGTGAAACGTCTTCAAGGAAAAACGTTCATTTGCCTTTTGAGAGAGAGAAAAACACATGTTTGGGTCAGCCTGGATGACTGAGAATCTCCATAGACATTTAGAATTCTGGAAAGTTGATTCTGAGTAAATTTGTATAAAATTGAGAGATGGAATAAACTTCTTTTACACCACTAGGTTGGGTTGGTTCCCCCTTGCACATATGTGCTAGTTGTTCCCAACTCTAGGGGGCGGTGCTCAACTTTGTTTCAAAGCCGAAGAGCCAGCGCTGTCCGAAGACGTCTCCGTGGTCATGTGGCCGGCATGACTCAATGCCAAAGGAACATGGAACACTGTTACCTTCCCACCAAAGGTGGCTCCTATTTTTCTCCTTGCATTTTTTACGTGCTTTCGGACTGCTAGATTGGCAGAAACTGGCACAAGTAACGAGAACTCACTCCATTATGTGGCACTAGGGATTTGAACCGCCGAACTGCTGACATTTCTGATTGACAAGCTCAGCGTCTTAGCCACTGAGCCACCGCGTCCCTTTACACCACTAAGCCAAGTTGATGGGAGGTATTAATCAAGTATGAAGTGCAAGGAATAAAGCGTTAAAATGGACTTCTTCCTAACTATTCACCTTTTCTCATAATTTAACACTCGTTGGCAAGGTGGGAATAAGCCCTAGAAGGATGTTATAAGTCTGAAAAATTCAGTTTCTTTTCACTGTAGCATCTAAAAATCTCTTGGTATGTGTGCTTAATTAAACAATATCCTCTCTATAAATCTTCAGGCTGTAAGAATGCAATAAGAGATTTTACTTTGGGAAAAACAAAGGGGCAAAGAGCCTTGGTCCATTAACTCATGAAAGCTTCCTGCTACCCTGGATATATGGAATAAAATATTGCTCCCAGACATGAAATCCAACATCTGTCGCTTCTCTCGCAAACAGCTTTCATCGCAAGTAAAAGGCACCAAATAGAAATAAAGGCGGAATAAAGAAATTTAAGGTCAACATAACTCTTTTGTCATGGCAATTCACATTGTCAACTCACCTAGTCTGGAGCTGTGGTTAACAGAGTTGGAAGAGACCTTGTAGGTCATCTAGTCCAACCCCCTGCCCAAGCAGGAGCCCTACACCATTTCTGTCAAACTGCAGTCCAGTCTCTTCTTCAAAGCCTCCAGTGATGAAGCTCCCACAACTTCCGAAGAGAACTTCTGTTCCATGGGTTGATTGTTTTCACTGTCAGAAAGTTCCTCCTTATTTCTAGGCTGAATCTCTCCTTGATCAATTTCCATCCATTATTATTTGTCTGGCCTTGGAAAATAGCTTGACCCCCTCCTCTCTGCGGAAGCCCCTCCAATATTGGAAGACTGCTATCCTGTCTCCCCTGGTCCTTCTCTTCACTAGACTAGCCAGGCCCAGTTCCTGCAACTGTTCATCATAGGTTTTAGTCTCCAGTCCCTTCATCATCCTGGTTGCTCTTCTCTGCATTATTTCTAGAGTCTCAACGTCTTTTTCATAGTGTGGTGACCAAAACTGGATGCAGTACTCTAGGTGTGATTTTACTAAAGCTTTATAGAGAGGTATTAGTTCCTCACTTGATCTTAATTGCATCTTGATTGTATCTTGATCTTGATGTTTTGGGTCAACCTGCCTTATAACACAGTCTTGTTCAATGGTAAGAAAAAGGAGTGAGAATGAAAGTTCAAAGGAGTTAGAGATCTCCCAAGATCACGGGAGATCTCATGGGGTTTGGAAGCATTTGTAGAAAGATGCCTGCAACTCACACAAGATCTCATCTCTTAACACAGACATTTGGCCAGATTTGGGGATCATGGAACATTTTCTCATTGGGTAATCTGATAAGCATTGGGGATGATGGGATATTTGCACAGGGAAAGAGTTGAGGATTTATGAAACATTTGCTCATAGAGATCTGATGAGTCAGGGATCACAGGATGTTTTCTTACTAGGAAATCTCATCCCAAAGGTGCTTTTTCAGGAGGACTTACTTGTTTTTTCTTTGAAGAGGTTTCGCTTTTCATCCAAGGAGCTTCTTCAGCTCTGACTTGGATGGTGGGGAAGGGAAGGATTTATACTTGCAGACAGTTGGTCATTTGCATCCTTTTAGAGATTCGTTGAGGCACTTGGAGGTTTATCTGTGTCCTCAGGGTCAACTAAGAGGTGCAAATGTTTTCTGTAGTCTGCAATTTTCCTCTGGAAATCCGTTCCTACTCCCACACCATTCCAAGGGTCTTCATCCCAAATTGCATAGCAAAACGTCTGTAGAGATTCTCAGCCATCAGGTCACAGTTGTCCCAAAGGTGCTTTTTCAGGAAGCAATTGGACTTTCTTCTTTTTCTTTTGAAGAATAGGAAAATCTGGGAAATCTCATAATTTGTGGGACATTTGCACATTGAAAAAATCTCAAAAGAGTTGGGGATCATGGGATATTTGATTGACTTCTAATGCAACGGAAAGCAGGATGGATGCAGCTTGCTATGCATCTCCATCATGGCTAAGCAGGAATTCCATCCTGAACCTCTGCAATCCTAGTCCAACGTTCAAAACACCTACTGCACACCAGGTCCTCCAACCTTCAAATTTAGCAACTCCTGAACTTCGAAGTCAGGTGGAAAGCTTCCAAAGATATACACATATTTTATCTCAGCATCAATGCTAGAGGAGATACTAAAAAGTATTGAATTTTACTAACTTCCTCAGGTTTATTAGCATTCTTTAGCCTTTAAAGAGGCCCGCAGGAAAAGGCAAAAGAGATTTTTGTCCTTCAAATCCTGACATGCCCCACTGGGTTGATTTACTTAGATGTATCTGAGGGGGTCCTTGCTGCTTTCTGGGCTTGGTTGGTGGTGGTTGTTTTTTTTTGCACACATTTCATTATCCAAACTAGATAACATTATTAATGCTAGAAGGGAGTGAGGTTTGCAGGGAGGAAGAGGAGGAGGAGAGGGAGGAGGAAGAAGGAGGAGGGGGAGAAGGAGGAGAAGGAAGAGGGAGAAGGAGAAGGAAGAAGGAGAAGGAGGAGAAGGATGAGAAGGTGAAGGAGGAGGAAGAAGAAGGAGGAGAAGGAGAAGGAAGCGGGAGAAGAAGAAGGAGGAAAAGGAGGAGGAGAGGAAGGAGGAAGAGGAGGAAGAAAGTAGGATTGTTGGTGCTCCCTGAGCTTGGTGGTTTCTTGAAGATGTTTCATGACCCAACTAGGGAATGTCATCAGTGCTAGAAGGGAGTGGGGTTTGCAGAATGATGGAGGAGGAGGAGGAGGAGGAGGAGGAGGAGGAGGAGGAGGAGGAGGAGGAGGAGGAGGAGGAAGGGGTCCTCAAGTGCTCCTCAAGCTTGGTTGATTTCTTGCAGACATTTCATTAGCCAAGTGAGTACCATCATCAGTGCTAGCCTAGTCTAGGACTCCACAGTCCCTCTCCTTCTCTTTGCAAACTTCCCTCCCTCCTACGACTGATGATGTTGTCAAGTTGGGTAATAAAACGTCTGCAAGAAAACCACCAAGCTCAGAGGGCACCAAGGACTCCACAGTGGTCCTCCTCCTCCTCCTCCTCCTCCTCCTCCTCCTCCTCCTCCTCCTCCTCCTCCTCCTCCTCCCCCCCCCTGCAAACTTCACTCCCTTCTAGCACTGATGATACTACCTAGTTGGGTGATGAAACCTCTGCAAGAAAACCACCAAGCTCAGAGAGCACCAAGGACCCCCTCATGCCAACCCTGAGCTACAGATATTCTCCTTTATTCTATGTTTCTTCTCTGTTGGATTCCTTTGCTGCCAACCTCAGCACATGCTCGACTTACTTGCATTTGAATAGACACAGAAATAAGTAGAAGGCATTTGACTGCCAAAGCAAGGCTAGAGTTCAAATCTGAGCAATCTGTTCTAGAGAGGGAAGCGATTTCCTCGCCCCTCAAGTTTTGCAAAAACATTAAAATTAAAAATAACTGGCTCCTTTTCTAAGTTTCCAGGAAGGGAAGAGATTCCCAAAGCCCAGAATGGAACCCTCATTATTAATAGACATTGAGAAAGCATCTTGGATGAATCTTGCTGAGCCAGCGAAGAAACCTGGGCTATTCTTCATGGTTTAGTGCCACTGTAAATATCTTCTGGTCCACTTTTTAAAAGGTTAGACCCGTCCTTGGGAGATTGAGGACTTTTATAACTGTAGGGAGGAGTGTAAATTCAGAATTCAGACAAGGCGAGGGCTGTTGATAAGCCAAACCAGGAGAGAGATAGGAAAAGAACTGGCTAAATATCCCGGAACATCAGTTACACTTTGAGTGTGTCACTTATATTGCTAAGGATAGAGAATTACCAACTTTTCAATGATGTTCATGTTTTATGGACCAGACTTGGTTGGCGTGCCAAGAGGTATATAGCAAGAGTGAGTGTGTAAAATATTAAGTCTCACCCTTCCAGTTCTGCCTTATGGTTTATTGGGCCACAATTTTCTGGTTTCCTTTAATGTTTCTTGAAATTTTTGAGGACGGTGCCAACCTAGAACTAAGGAGACATTTCCTGACAGTGAGAACAATTAATCATTGGAATGACTTGCCTTCAGAAGGTGTGGGTGCTCCATCACTGGAGGCTTTTAAGAAGAGACTGGACAACCATTTGTCTGGAATGATATAGGGTTACCTGCTTGAGCAGGTTGGACTAGAAGACCCCTGAATCCCTTCCAACTCTGGTATTCTATGTTCTGTAATTATCTGGGTAAAGTTTCCCCTCGCACATATGTGCTAGTCGTTCCCGACTCTCGGGAAGCAAAGCACATGTGGATGCTGAATGGCGCCTCCCTGACTGGGGAATAAATAGAAGGAAAGGGGAGTGGTGGTCGTAGGAGACAACAGTTCGTATTTCTGAAGATTTTGTTCATTGTGTTTTGTGCCATAAAGACTGCTTGCCAGAACTTAATTTGCAGCCTTTCAGGTGGGAGTTCACGGCCTGGCAATTATCACAAGGAACTGATAAGGTCTGTATTGCAGTTAATTCCTTGAAGGACTATTGTGTGGATGTTTTGGTGGGTGAATGCCATTAATTCACAAGAGGTAAATAAAGAGGGGGGTTTTGTGACAAGAAGTCTGTTTCTTGCTTCTGCTAACGTTGGATCAAAACAGATATGGAGGCGGGGATTAGAGAGAGCTGGGGTTTTGCAGTCAAAATAAAATACTCTTGGGAACCAAGGATGTTCTCACACCTGGTCAGAGGAAGGAGGGGGTGATGTGATTCTGTAAACCGCTTAGAGAGGGCTGAAAGCCCTATGAAGCGGTATATAAGTCTAACTGCTATTGCCGAGTTGGCGGTGGAGTTCCCCAGGCTTATGGTTCTGGGGGATTTCAACCTGCCTACACTTGGTGAATGCTCTGACGGGGCGCAGGAGTTCATGGCTTCCATGAGAGCCATGGACTTGACCCAAGTAATTCGGGGTTCAACTCATTCAGCGGGTCACACACTTGACCTCGTGTTCCTCTCGGAGCAGTGGAGATGTGATCTAGCGTTGAAGGGCATTAAGACCTTGCCCTTGTCATGGTCTGATCACTTCCTACTGAGGCTTGACTTTCGGAAACCAATCCCCCACTGTAGGGAGGGGGAACCGATTAGGTGGTTCCACCCCAGGCGCCTGATGGACCCTATGGGATTTCAGACGGTGCTTGGAGAAATACCTGACACTATCGTCCACAATCCGGTGGAGTCCTTAGTCGCTGCCTGGAATACAGCGGCAGCGGGGGCTCTAAACCGGATTGTGCCTTTGCGACCTCTCCGAGGCAGCGGATCCAGGAGGGCACCTCCAAAAGAAACGCCTAGAGCGCCGCTGGAGGGCCAGTAAATCTGAGTCAGACCGAGCACTGATGAAAGCCTTTATCAGAGCCTATCTCGTGGCAATACGGGTGGCGAAATGTTCGCATTTTGCTGCCCTTATTGCATCCGCTGAATCACGCCCAGCCGCCTTGTTTAGAATAACCCTCTCCCTCTTGAAAGGGAGGGTAGAGCTGAGGAATTTGTTCAGTATTTAAAGGATAAAGTCACTCGGATTCAGACAGAGCTGGACTCCAATTGCACAGTACCAGCCGAGGTACCGGGGGAAGGTCTTGAGCATACTTTATAGATTGAGTTTCAACTTGCTTTTCCTGAGGAAGTGGACAAGGCCATGGGAGCGGTGAGTGCCTCCACTTGTATACTGGACCCGTGCCCCTCCTGGCTGGTCTCGACCAGCAGGGAGGTGACACGCGGCTGGATCCGGACGATAGTTAACACCTCTTCCCGGGAGGGAATTTTCCCGCCCCTCCTAAAGGATGCGATGGTGAGACCCCTCCTGAAGAAACCGTCCCTGGACCCAGCCATTTTGAGCAACTATCGTCCAGTCTCCAACCTGCCCTTTGTTGGGGAGGTTGTTGAGAAAGTGGTGGCCTCTCAACTCCGACGGTCCTTGGATGAAACCGATTACCTAGATTCCTATCAGTCGGGTTTCAGGCCTGGTTACAGCATGGAAACTGCTTTGGTCGCGCTGATTGATGATCTCTGGCGAGCCAGGGATAGGGATCACCCCTCTATCCTTGTGCTCCTTGACCTCTCAGCGGCCTTCGATACCATCAACCATGGTATCCTTCTGTGGTGGTTGTGAGAGGTGGTAGTGGGAGGCACCGTTCTTCGGTGGTTCTCCTCCTACTTCTCGGACAGGTCGAAGTCGCTGTTGGTCGGAGGGCAGAGGTCGACCCCAAGGCTCCTCAATTATGGGGTGCTGCAGGGTTCGGTCCTGTCCCCCCTCCTATTTAACATCTACATGAAGCCGCTGGGTGAGATCATACGTCGGCACGGGATTAAGTACCACCAATACGCCGACGATACGCAGCTGTATCTGTCCGCCCCGTGCCAACTCAGCGAAGCAGTAGAAGTGATGTGCCAGTGCCTGGAGGCTGTTAGGGTCTGGATGGGAGCAAACAAGTTGGCACTCAATCCAGACAAGACCGAGTGGCTTCTGATGTTCCCTCCCAAAGATTGGCCAATTATTCCATCTCTCAGGCTGGGGGGTGAAATTATACGCCCCTCAGAGAGGGTCCGCAATTTGGGAGTCCTCCTGGATCCCCATCTGACTTTAGAACACCATTTGTCGGCTGTGACCAGGGGCACCTTTGCCCAGGTTCGCCTGGTGCACCAATTGCGACCCTACCTGGATCGGGAGGCCCTTCAGACAGTCACTTACGCCCTTGTGACCTCAAGACTGGATTACTGTAACACGCTCTACATGGGGCTGCCCTTGAAGAGTGTTCGAAGACTTCAGTTAGTCCAGAATGCAGCCACGCGAGCGATTGTGGGTGCACCCAGGTACACCCACGTCACACCTATCCTCCGCGAGCTGCACTGGCTACCCATTAGTCTCCGGACCCGCTTCAAGGTGCTATAAAGCCCTACATGGCATCGGACCTGGGTACCTGAGAGACCGCCTCCTGCCGATTACCTCCCATAGACCGATTACATCTCACAGGTTAGGTCTCCTCCGGATTCCATCTGCCAGCCAATGTCGGCTGGTGACTCCCCAGGGGACAGCCTTCTCTGTTGCAGCTCCAGCCCTCTGGAATGACCTCCCTGTGGAGATCCGGACCCTTACTACCCTCCCGGCCTTCCGCAAAGCCACCAAGTCCTGGCTGCTCCAGCAGGCCGGGGGGCTTGTGAAACATCCAGCCCCACGGAAACTGTGAATGTTGCATTTTTTAAAGTGTTGTCTTTGTCTGTTTATCCCCCTTCCCTTGTCTATTGTGAGCCGCCCGGAGTCCTTCGGGAGTGGGCGGCATACAAGACAAATAAACTAAACTAACTAAACTAAACTAAACTATTGCTATGTCACCAGGCAACCAGACAGCACCTTGATTGGACCATGTGACTGGTTGTTTGGGGAGGGGAAAAAATTAATTACTTTTAATTAGGTGAAAACCGCAGGACTTTTCAGAGTCGGTTTTCACCAGGTATGTGTCAATATGATATTTCCAATAAAGCTATTCTTTGAGGAATCTACTTGCCTTGGAGTGTTGCTTGAAATGGATCTATGTAGTGATGGGATTCAAATTTTTTTGCTACCGGTTCTGTGGGCGTGGCTTGGTGGGTGTGGCAGGGGAAGGATACTGTAAAATCTGCATTCCCTCCCCACTCCTGGGGGAAGGATACTACAAAATCCGCATCTCCTCCTGATCAGCTGGGACTCGGGAGGCAGAGAATAGATGGGGGCTGGGCCAGTCAGAGGTCGTATTTACCATTCTCCGGACTACTCAAAATTTCCGCTATTGGTTCTCCAAAACTGCTCAGAACCTGCTGAATGCCACCTCTATATCTATTACTTTAAACCCTGACTGCAGGACCATAACTGTGGTAGAGAAGTTGCAAGGAAGCTCTGAGATTAGAGAATGACAGATCGGTAGCCATAAAGTTTGGGGCTTTCTATTTGTATTAGGAAGATTGTGCAGTAAATAAATAAATAAGTGTGTGTGTGTGTGTGTGTGTGTGTGTGTGTGTGTGTGCCAGTTGATGAAGGTTTGCGAAATCTGCATCTTTAACTGAAAGTCTGAAGGGTCGGTAGACAACGGCGGCCAGCCAAAAACTCAAATTGCCTTGAGCCAAAGGAAGGTTGGCTGCATTATTAATACGGAAGCATTAAAATCCAGCAGGGATGCTTTAATAGCTGGAGCGACATATATTATCTCTATGGTGCACCTCAATACATTTTAGAGATATTTTCAGGAAGCACTAATTATATCCAATTTCAGGATGGGCTCTAATCTGGAATACAAATAACCCAGCTATTTTGTAACATAACTCTTTAATTCACCTCAGGTATTGCTTACTGCTGAACCGAAGTTCAGGTGTTAATCCAGATCAGGGGTATCAGGCAACCTTAAACATTCAAAGCGCCTAAATAGAAGCCCCTGGTTCAATTCTGTAGCTGACCACAAGTCTAGTTCCCCCATCATAGAGTCTCCTCCTAGCATGGCGTCCTTTTTCCTCTGTTGACCAGAAATCCAGTTCCCCCACCATAGAGTCTCCTCCTAGCATGACGTCCTTTTTCCTCTGCTGACCAGAAATCCCATTCTCCCACCATAGAGTCTCCTCCCAGTGTACCATCATTTTTCCTCTGTGGACCGGAAATCCGGTTCCCTCACCATAGAGTCTCCTCCCAGTGTGGCATCCTTTTTCCTCTGCAGATTGGAAGTCCGGTTCCCCCACCATAGAGTCTCCTCCTAGCACCGCATCCTTTTTTCTCTATCTGTCCTAACCAAAAGCCCTATCAACTGTGGCACTGACCAGTGACAGGGAGCAGCAGAAGAGGGATGAAAGAGCCACATCCAGAGCTGCGGGCTGCTGTCTTCTGCTCCAGATCATCTTTGCATCCATATAAAGTCAACAACATCAACATATTTCCCCTACAAAAGGGTGTCAGAACCCAGTATGTTGTCAGGAAAGTTCTGAATGTTTATCCAGTGGAGAAGAAAAGGCAACACCAACAAGTAAACCTTGACCAGAAAGATGGGACAAGAATCAGCAAGCCATCTTGATCCAACAAGGTCATAGTTGACCATGGAGGTGCAGAGCTGAAGGACAGAAAGTCAACTCCACATTATAAAAAAGATGTGGAGACTCTAGAAAGAGTGCAGAGAAGAGCAACCAGAATGATGAGGGGACTGGAAGCTAAAACATATGATAGACGGTTGCAGGAACTGGGCATGGCTGATCTAGTGAAGAGAAGGACCAGGGGAGACAGAATAGCAGCCTTCCAATGCTTGAGGGGCTGCCCCGGAGCAGAGGGGGTCAAACTATTTTCCAAAGCACCCGAAGGCCAGACAAGGAATAATGGATGGAAACTAACCAAGGAGCGATTCAACCTAGAAATAAGGAGAAATTTCCTGATGGTGAGAGCAATCAACTGATAGAACAGAAGTTGCCTTCGGAAGTTGTGGGAGCTTCATCACTGGAGGCTTTCAAGAAGAGACTGGGCTGCCATCTGTCAGAAATGGTGTAGGGTCTCCTGCTTGGGGAGGGGGGTGTTGACTAGATGACCTACAAGATGACCTTTCCAACTCTGTGAAACTCCTCAAAAACCAAGAATGAAACATCTCCCATAGCTGATGATCCTAGCACTTACTTTAACCACATCCTCAGCAAACGACTTGCATTCCACCGATTCAGAGATATCCATCACCATATTGTTTTCTTCAACAGAAATCACCTTGACGGGGACAGCAACTGTTTTCCCAGTGAGGATAGCCGTATTCAAGATATCCGTGTCCTGGAACACAATGGAAACAAAAGCAGGTAAAAAAACCAGTAACTGTAAGAGGGACCTTGGGGTCGGGATGGACAATCACTTAAACATGAGCCAGCCGTGTGCGGCAGCAGCCAAAAAAGCTAATACAATCCTTGGTTGTATAAACAGAGGGATAGTATCAAGATTGCGTGAAGTAGTAGTACCGCTTTATAAAGCCTTAGTAAGGTCCCACCTGGAATCCTGCATGCAGTTTTGGCCACCAAATTACAAAAAAGATGCTGAGACTCTGGAAAGAGTGCAGAGAAGAGCAACAAAGATAATTAGGGGACTGGAGACTAAAACATATGAAGAACGGTTGCAGGAACTGGGCATGGCTAGTTTGGAAGAAAGAAGGACTAGGGCAGACACTGTATTCCAGTATTTGAGAGGCTGCCACAAAGAAGATGGGGTTACTTTATTTTCCCAAGCATCAGAGGGTAGACTTTTAGCTACACAATTTGAGATGAACACTCTTGGAATAGTATGGGAGTAGGAATAGATTTCTGGAGAGAGAAAAATTGTAGACTACAGGAACTATTTGCACCACTCAGGTGACCCTGAGGACACAGATAAACCTCCAAGTGCCTCAACGACCCTCTAAAAAGGATGCAAGTGACCAGCTGTCTGCAAAGAATATAAACCCTTCCACTCCCCACCATCCAGTCAGAGCTGAAGAAGCTTCTGGGATGAGAAGCAAAACGTCTTCAAAGAAAAAACAAGGAAGTCCAGTTGCCTTCTGAAAATTCGTCACTGGAGGTTTTTAAGAAGAGATTGGACAGTGATTTTTCTGAAATAGTACAGGGTCTTATGCTTGAGCAGGGGGCTGGACTAGAAGACCTCCAAGGTCCCTTCCAGCTCTATTCTGATTCTGATTCAGGTGTTAAAATAGCACCAGTCGAGAGAAGTTCTCCAAAATGACCATTTTGTCAAGGTTTCAAACCAGAGTTGACCCATTGTGGAAAGAATCTCCCTCCTTGGGTGCCAAAGGCCACGGGACAAAGTGGGCAGGATATCATTTAGTTGTCTTCATCCAAACTAGCCAACATTATCTTGACTTGGCAGAATCAGACTTGGTTAATACTTGGAGGGAGATTACGATTAAAGAAAAAACACTGTTGTATCAAAGTAGAATGTAAAAAAAAATCAATCAGAAGAAGGCCGTGAAAACCATTTCCACATTGCTCCTAAAATAATTACTGAGCTCACCAGGAGCTGAGCCGAATCGAGAGAATTTACATTTATAGCTCAGTACTAAATTAAATCAATGATTAAAATAATATCTTGTCTTCAGCAGGTATCTGTAAGAATTCCAGGAAAAGGATATTATTAAATCTTGGTCAAATAAGTCAACATTTCCACCACCCCCTCCTAAAGTTTTGCCAAACTGTTTTCCTTTTTCATTTGGAAGGAAATATTTTCAAAATAGACCCGAGAGACATAGAAATAAATGATCCATAGACGTGCATCAAACCATCTGAAAAAAAAGCCTGCCATTTAAATGCTAAACACATCAATTCCAAAACATTTGTACAGTTTAACTTCGCTCCTGTTCCATAACATTTAAAGGACATTTACGATCGTGCTGTCATCAGAGATTAAGAAATGCGTATGAAAAAAACGCAGGGATGGAAAAAAAACATTTGGCAGATTCTTCTTCCGTTTTTCCAAATCGAACCAAATGGACCAACCGTTGGATAAATGGGATGTTGGTGGGGGGAAGCTGCAGGTTTCTAATTTCAATTGCTAGCTTGGAGAAGAAGAAGAAGAAAAGAATTACTTCTTCATCATCAGGATTTTAATAAGAGCCCTGAGCTAAATAAGAAATAAATTGATTTCTTTTAAGGTTGTTTTATCTTTGCTTACTCCTTCCTTCCCACATTTTATCCCTCCTTATCAGAACTTCAG
Source organism: Thamnophis sirtalis (assembly GCF_051295495.1). NCBI lineage: Eukaryota > Metazoa > Chordata > Lepidosauria > Squamata > Natricidae > Thamnophis > Thamnophis sirtalis. The sequence goes on from NW_028261382.1 coordinate 64,518,825, forward strand.
GTGTCTCTAGCAAGGCCTTACAACAATGCCCCCCAAACTTGGGATACCAGGGATCGGTTCCGTGATTTCGTGGCTGTGGTTTCATTTGCTTGTTTGCGTGGTCCAGTTGCTGGCATGCCATTGTTCTGACCCAGGCTTCCTTAAAAAGCAAGAAGCAGAGTCTTGGTCCCAGCAAAACCCCTTTTATTTACATGACTGTGAATTCCTTTCATTCACAATCAGCAAGTCTTAGCAAACAGTCTTTCAGAGGAATGTTTATCCACACACACCTTATCTCACTTGGCGAGCTGCCAGATAACTACTGTAGCTTCCAAATGCAGGGCAAGGCAACATTTGGCACAGAGTCTCTTATAGTCACAAATAGAACTTTCCACTCTTGAACTGACCGAAGGAACAAATTGTTTCCTGCAAAAGTTCACTCCCCATTCGCTCCTCTTTTGTTTCCCATGGGAGGGGCAAATCACCTCCGAGTTGTGGCTTTACTCCCAAGTTGACCCTGCTTTCTTAGTTGTTCTTGCTTTCTGGCAGCTCTGCTCATGCACACACTGGGAACAAGCTCCAGCTGTTCGTCTGCCTCACTGACGCAGAGCCTTTGACTGAGCTTTCCTCAGCCCCCAGGACTGGCCTATGTTCCTCCCCAACCTCCTCATTGGCCGACTCTGCTGCCAGCTCTCCTGGCAGGCCACAACAGCTGTGGCCAGAGGTGGTATTTGACTGGTTCAGACCAGTTCGCCTGAACTGGTAGTGGAAATTGTGAGTGGGCCTGCCCACCCACCCTGGCTCTATGCCATCCTATTTAGGCATGTTTTCAAGCCAAAGCACATGGTTTATTGGTGAACAGGGCCACATGGGTTTGAAGTCCTGGGCAGCCGACCCCCTGTAGTTGAGAGAGAAAGGTATTATACTTTCCTTTGGGCCTTGCCCTTGAGCTTCCTGTTTCTGTGCAAGAAATGTATTCTATTGGTTGTCAGACTCCCACGGGGCTATGTGCAAATCCTAGGAGCTTGTCTGAGATACGTTTGGTTGAACTTTGCTGGGTGATGCAATGTCCTTAGATTTTGCAATGCAGTGAGCCCTGCTGATAGATAAACCTATTATGTCCTGGAGGGTCATGTTTTAATCCCTTCACCCTGGAGCCGGAGGTCTTTTGTCTTGAGATAGGCTGGCCCAGTCCTTCTCAATGGGCACCAAATATCTGCTGGGAGCAGGGAGCTGAAGCTATGAGTTTCTGTCTCCCTTAAGATTTCCATTTCTGGAAATTTATATACAGCAATGAAAAGAAAAAAAAATGGAAGGAAAGAGGTGGAGAGATGAAGGGAGAGAGGGAAGTGGAGGGGAGGGGAGGAGGAGAGAAAGGCTGAGGAAAGAGGAGAAGAAAGGATAGAAGAAGAGGGAAGTAGAGAAGGAAACAGAGAGCAGGAAGCGGAGAGGAGAAGAGAGGAGAAAGACCAAGGGAAGAGAAGGAAGGAGACAGAAGAAGAGGGAAGCAGAGAGGGGAAAGGAGAGAGGGAAGTGGAGTGGAGGAGAGGAAGGGAGGAGAGAAAGGCCAAGGGAAGAGGAGAAGGAAGAAGACAGAAGAAGAGGGAAGCAGAGAAGGGAAAGGAGAGAGGGAAGTGGAGTGGAAGAGTAGGAGAAAGGGAAGCAGAGGGAAGTGGAGAAGAGAGAGGAGAGGGGAATGAAGGAGAGGAAAAGGAAGGAGAGGGAAGTAGGGAGGGGGAGAGGAAGGAAAGAGGGAAGGAGAGGGAAGTGGAGAGGAAGAGAGGAGAAGGAAGGAGGGAAGGACAGAGAAACAGAGGAGAGAAGGGAGGGAAGGAAAAGGAAAGAGACGGAAAGAGATAGACTGTCATCATAAAATTGAAAATGTAATATATTATAAAGGAAAATGTGTAATAAAAACATTAAAAAGAGATTTCCATTTCTTTTTCAGGGGAAATCTAATATTCTGCCTTTTTAAAAAATCTCAAATTATTTCATTGTTCTAGGAGGGGTGGTTTCTCTCCATTCAAATCTACAAAGCTAAGGAATTCCTTTTCCTTCTTGCAAACGGTGATGAATTCCCCAGTGCTTTTCATGTACAAAGGGGAGGCCAGCGATTTCATGTAAACAGATAATTAACAAGCAAAGCTATTAAGAGGTGTTTTTCTCCCTCGTTTCTGTAACGGCTTGATAAGTTCAGAGCCTCTCCTACTACAAGCATTAACAACCGGCTCTTTCAACCCCCACAAACGAAGCTGAAAAGTGATGGACGAGTGGTTTTTCTCATCTGTTTCCCTGAGAGTTACAGATTTCACTTGTTGGAATGGAGAAAACGTAGCTGCCTTTTTTTCTAAACCTCCCAAATACAAATTATTTCTGAGCCTTTGCAGGCCTCATTATTATTTATATGAAACCTTCAAGAGCCTTTCCTGGTAACGTGCACCTCAGTTACACCAAAGTTGCAAAAATCTTAGACCTTCTATCACTGTTGCACAGTTAGGAGCAGGGAGCATTTGTCAATGTTTTAGCCTTTCGGAAAAAAAAATAACTTGGTTTTTCTGTTTCGCTGCCTGCGTCTCATCCCAGGGCGCACGGCTTTGAATGCAGCCCTTGCAATTTTCTTTCTGAAGCAGCTTCGGGGCTACGAAGAATTATACACAACCTTCTGCATATTTCTGCCAATTGATTCTGCTGGCATTCAGGGTTTGGCATCATTTATTCTTCCTTGCTGCGGTGGGTTTCGTTTGGGATTTCTATGTTGCCATCCTGGCCTATAAATCAGGATTTATGGCTCCCGGTGATGTACAAATGCCTCCAATCAATCCAATCTTGTATGTATTTTCTAAAGTCTTAGCAAAACAGGGAGACTTCAGGCGTCAAAATTGGCAATCTTCTATTCTAACCCAAATTGGATGGGAAGGGATGTCCTCCTCCTCTTTGCAAATCTCACTCCCTTGAAGCACTGATGATGTTACCTAGTTGGGTCATGAAACGTCTACAAGAAAACAACCAAGATCAGAGAGCACCAAAGATCCTACAGTCCTCCTCCTCCTCCTCCTTTCTGCAAATCCCACTTCCTTCTAGCACTGATAATATTACCTAAATGGGTAATGAAACATCTTCAAGAAGCTGAGAAAACACCACATTCCTCCTCTTCCTCCTCCTCTTCCTCCTCCCCTCCCCCTCCCCCTCCCTCTTCTTCTTCTTCTTCTTCTTCTTCTTCTTCTTCTTCTTCTTCTTCTTCTTCTTCTTCTTCTTCTTCTTCTTCTTCCTCCTCCTCCTCCTCCTCCTCCTCCTCTCCACAGACTCCTCTCCCTTCCAGTTACCTCATTGCATAATGAAACCTTTGCAAGAAAACAATCAAGCTCAGAGAGCACCAAGGACCCCTCATTTCAATCCTGAGCTATAAATGTTCTTCATTGGAAATGAAAGTGGACAATTTCTTTCTTTTAAACTCCAGGAAGAATTATTTGTGAAATTGGTGCTTTTTCCCTCCCCAACAGTAGTCCAAAATGGTACAGTCCATGCCAACTGTGCATAATGTTTCCTTCTCATTCTCTGGCGTGTGTAGATAAGAATTTTTCCTATTTCTGCAGCCTCCATTATCCACTCTGGGCTAACTCTGGTGATACTAAGGGCACTTACCAATACTCTATATCTGTTCCGAATGCGCCTGTGCCTGCGCCTCCTCCTCCTCCTCCTCCTCCTCCTCCTCCTCCTCCTTCTTTGTCCTACTGAATTATTTCTCCTCCTCCTTCTCCTCCTCCTCCTTCTCCTCCTCCTCCTCCTCCTCCTCCTCCTCCTCCTCCTCCTCCTCCTCCTCCTCCTCCTCCTCCTCCTCCTCCGATGTTTCATGACCCAATTAGGGAACATCATCAGTGCTGGAGGAAGAGGATGAGGTGGAAGAGTAGGAGGCAGGGAGGAGGATTGTGTGGTCCTTGGTGCTCTGTGAGCTCAATTGTTTTCTTGCAGATGTTTCATGACCAAGCTTGGTAATGTCTTCAGTGCTAGAAGGAATCTAGCTAATGCTAGCACTGATGAAGTTACCCGGTTGGGTAATGAAACATTTGCAAGAGAAACACCAATAGACACCCCAGTTATTTTCCTCCTCCTCCTCCTCCTCCTCCTCCTCCTCCTCCTCCTCCTCCTCCTCCTCCTCCTCCTCCTCCCCCCTCCTCCTCCTTTTTTGAGTAATAAAGAGAAGGATGGATAGATAACAGATTACCAGTTGAGCCAATTTTAAGATTAGCTGCAAAGGAGAGAGGCTGGAAGGGAAGGAACAAAACAAGCAATCACGATTTCTAGCTGGCGAGACAGACCAGCGGTCTCCCTCTGCCTGGACAATTGCTAAACTGAAAATGATATTTCTCAGGTAGCCAAAAGGTGTAATTTCCTACCACGATCCCGACTTTCAAAATATGATTGTTGCCTTTCTCCTCCCCCTCCAGGCCCATCACTGTCATAGCAACACTTAAATGCTCACTGCCAGGAAGAAGAAAAGTTAGAATAGACTTTAACTTTGGCAGAAGAAAAAAGATTGGGAATAGTCCCTGCGTATCTCTCTCTCTGTCTGTCTCTCTCTGTCCCTGTCCCTGCCCCCCCTCTCTCTGTGTATGTCTTTCTGTGAAATGTGCCCACCCACCTTCAATAAGAACTTTGAACAGGACCACATTCTCTTTTGTCTGCGCTGACTTGCGCTGAGTTGTATCTGAGTGTTACAAGGTGTTGAAGCACAGAATTAGAAGGCAGCCATCTTCATTCCTTCCTTCTTTCCAACCTTCCTTCCCTTTTCCCTTTTCCTCCCTCCCATTGCCTTTCTTCCTTCTCTCTTTTCCACATCATTTTTCCTTCCTTCCTTCCTTCCTTCCTTCCTTCCTTCCTCCCTCCCTTCCCTTTCGCCTTTTCCCCTCCCTCCCATTGCCTTTCCTCTTTCCCTTTTTTCACAAGATTTATCCTCCTTCCTTCCTTCCTTCCTTCCTTCCTTCCTTCCTTCCTCCCTCCCTCCCTCCCTCCCTCCCTTCCCTTTCCCCTTTTCCCATCCCTCCCATTGCATTTCCTCTTTCCCTTTTTTTCACAAGATTTATCTTCCTTCCTTCCTTCCTTCCTTCCTTCCTTCCTTCCTTCCTCCCTCCCTCCCTTCCGCCTTTTCCCCTCCCTCCCATTGCCTTTCCTCTTTCCATTTTTTTCACAAGATTTATCCTCCTTCCTTCCTTCCTTCCTTCCTTCCTCCCTCCCTCCCTCCCTTCCCTTTCCCCTTTTCCCCTCCCTCCGATTGCCTTTCCTCTTTCCCTTTTTTTCACAAGATTTATCCTCCTTCCTTCCTTCCTTCCTTCCTTCCTTCCTTCCTTCCTTCCTTCCTTTTGTTTTACATTAGTAATTATTGGGGAGTGTGAATGGTTTGGCATCGTATTTTTACCTGTTTCCTGACCCTTCTTCCCTCCCTTCTTTTTCTTTTCCCTTTTCCCTCCCTCCCATTGCCTTTACTCTTTTCCCCTTTCCCCCTTTTTTCCACCCTTTTTCCCCACATTTCTCCTCCCTCCCTCCCTTCCGTTTCCCCTTTCCTCCCTCCCTCCCATTGCCTTTCCTCCTTCCCTCTTTTTCACATTATTTATCCTCGTTCCTTCCATCTTTCCTTCCCCTCTCTCCCATTGCCTTTACTTCTTCCCTTTTTCCACTTTTTTTCCACGCTTTTCCCACATTTCTGCTCCCTCCCTCCCTTCCGTTTCCCCTTTCCATTGCCTTTCCTCCTTCCCTCATATCCAAATCATTTATCCTCCTTCCTTCCTTCCCCTCCCTCCCATTGCCTTTCCTCCTATCCATCCATCCATCCATCCATCCATCCATCCATCCATCCATCCATCCATCCATCCATCCATCCATCCATCCATCCTGCCCCCTTCCTTCCATCCCTCCCTCTTCTCCTCCCTCCCTCTCTAAGATGTTGGATTCTTTCATTCTATGCTTTTATGAACGACTGAACTAGATACTTCATTGTCTAGTTTCACAGTTCACAGTTCAACTAGACAGATAGATAGACAGACAGATCTCCAGGCACTTAATAGTCAGGAAGAAGAAATTATGGAAGGTTATAAAGCAGCTGCTGAATGAAGAATGACTCTGCAAGACCAAAGCACCCATAACATGATAACACACTCCCTCGCTCAGAAAGGCAATTCCTTCCACACTCTTGATACCCCAGGCCTTTTAAAAGCAAAATTAAAAATGCAAAAAGTTACATACCGGGCCCATTGGTGGAACTAAGTTATTCATTTGGTAATTTACTTAATAGCAATGGGATAATAGCGGCGATCAACAAGAATCATGGACTCCAAACACCAACAAAGCAACACGCATGAATGTTTTATAAGGGAACACACATTCACGCATACCGTCAAGGGACTTCCTCAGTCCTAAACACAGACCAGATGGTTCCAAAAAATGAAATAAAATAAAATATCCAAATATCCACAGCTCCATTGTCGCTAAACTGGAGCTTCCCGGGGAGTCACCTTTTCAGGACAGAAAGGATGGGTGGACACACAGGCAAACAGCTAGATGGACTTACAGACAGGCAGATGACGGGACAGACTGAGAGGCATGTTGACAGACAGATGGATGAAGGCAAATATACATGCCCCAGGATAATGTTGCAGGATGTAATCTAAATTGCTCACTGGGACCAGAAATTTAGACTTCTGAACACCACCCAGAGGCTACGATAAGAGGACAAATGATGCATTGCAAACATCACTTGTTGTGGCCCGCCAGTGGAGCTGGCAGCAGAGTCAGACAGTGAGGAGGTTGGGGAGGAACATGGACCAGTCCTAGAGGCTGGGAAAGGCTCGGATGAGGGCTCTGCATCAGAGGCAGAGAGGGGGCCAAGGCCGTCTGACAGTTCTCAGCTGCCTTCGGAGTTGGAGATCAGTGAAGCAGATGAACAGCTGGAGCCTGTTCACAGTGTGTGCATGCACAGAGCTGCCCGAAGAAAAAAACAGCTGAGAAATCAGGGTCAACTTGGGAGTAAAGTGATGGCCCTCCCATAGGAAATAAAATAGGAGCGAAAGGGGAGGGGGCTTTTGCAGGAAACAATTCATTCATTATATTCATTTCAGGAGTGTAAAGATCTGTCCATGAATCTCAGAGACTCTGTGCCCAGCCTTTCCTTGCATAGTACCTCATTTGGAAAATATTTACAGGGCAGATTTCCAAGATAGATAAGGTCTGTGGTCATAACTTCACCTTTGAAAGACTGTTTGCCAGGCCTTTGCTAAATGTGAATGAGAGGAAATCACCTTCATTTAATAAAAGGGATTTTGTCAGGACCAGGAATCTGCTTCGTGCTTTTGGGGGAAGCCTAGGTCAGAACATTGCTTGGAGGTGGGAGATACTTCTAATGTAATCTACCAGATCCAGTGCATAGATTGCCCCTATGGCTATGCAGGACAGATGGGGAGGAAGCTAACCTCCAAACACAAGTGAGCGGTCAGCGGAAGAGACCTGAACTCATTGATAGCCTCACACTGCAATGAACAAGGGCATACACTCAATTTCGCAGCTACTTAAGATTGTTGGCTGAGCAGGTACGAAAATAGTCTTAGAAGACTATCTTCTAGTTCAGATGACTGACCCAGATTGGACCCTGCAGACCGACATAAAAAGAGGAGGGTGGGCAGGCAGGCAGACAGATAGATATACAGATGAAGCGAGAGACAGAATAACAGAATTGGAAGGGACCTTGGAAGCTTTCTAATCCAACCCCTCCTTATATTATTTCAGACAAATGGCATTGGCAGAAAACGGAATAGTTCCAAACGATGAGGAAGGCCGAGGACATCTCTGAAAGAGAATTAATAACTGCCGCTCGGTCTCACAATGAGACAGATGCCTGCTCATCCAAACTGCAGCGTGGCCATTTTCCCCTAATAGAGGATTTCAGAAGACGTAGTAGTGTAATAAATTGTAATAAAAGATCATTTATTATTTATTCATGTTTGGGGAGGCAACGAATCTTGCTGAAGGACAATCAGCACAGCTAAATCAAGGAGGGAGGACGATAGGCTTGGGAGCTGGCAGATGAAAAAGCCTGCTGTCAATCTTTTCCTTCAGTTGGCCATCACTTCCTTTCCCACTTGGTACCATTATGGGGGCTCACCATGATGGTGTGGCTGTCACAAAGAACCTTTAGAGGGAATAACATTGGATTTCCAAACTCTGCTGCACTAAGAGGTCCACAACCCAACTCAAGACATTCATACCCAAGACAATCCAAACGTACCACATTTTTGGGAGTTTAAGACACACCTTTTTCCCCATATAAGAGGGTAAAAATTTGGGTGCGTCTTATACACTGAATGTAGCCCCGCCCACCCACTAGCCCCCACCCTTTGGCCTCTGCCTCTCAGCAATTTACCTCCTGGCAGCAAACAGGGAAAATGGAGCTTGCAATAGGCTGTGGCAATCCCTGCAGCCTGAAACAGCTGCTGAAACTGAAAGTGAAACTTGCTGTTTGCTCCATCAGGCAAATTGCTGGGAGGCAGAGGCAGATTTTCTTTTCTTGTCCTAATCAGGCTCTTTGCTGTTTGCTGCAAGGAGGTAAGTCAATATCTATAAATGCCTATAGAATGTTCATATTATTAGACTTATTTTTTAAAGACTGCTTTATTATTGTTCTAGACAACTTAACAAAATGAAGAAGATTTTTAAAATAAATGCTTGATCTGAAGAGTCCCAGTGCTATTGTATCTCCTTTTAAATAGCAGAGAATAACTATACTTCCAGAAAGCCACATCAATTTTAACAGCATCTTTTCCACTATAGGCTGAAATGTAACACCATAACCAGTGTATATTGTCTATACTGTTTGCTGTTCGTTGCAGGAGGCAAATTGCTGGGAGGCAGAGGCAGATTTTTTTCCTCTTTTTTTCCTCCCCAAAAGCTAGGTGCGTCTTATACTTCAGAGCATCTTATACTCCGAAAAATATGGTAGTTTCTAGAAGATACCAGGTTCCACCTTAGTCATAGTCAAGAAAAGATCCATGGAAACATTTTTTTTCAATGTTCAACTCAGAAGCTCAGATTCACACGAAGCTTTAAGTTGTTGTATAAATCTCTATTGGCATGGTTGATCCATCAAGCTGAATCATACACTGGGAAGGGCGAATTGAGTGACTAGCAGTGGTGGGATTCAAATAATTTAACAACCAGTTCTCTGTCCTAATGACCAGCTGGATAGGCAGGGCGGGTGGGGAGGGGGTGTCATGTGACTGGGTGGGCATGGTCAACTCAAAGTCACTCACATCGATGGGCACTTTGCCTTATCTGTTACAATGCAGTAAGGGTTAACTGGAGGGGGAATTTTTGTAAGCAGGGCAATAAAGATGAGGCTAGAAACAACACCAGAATGTTTCCTTCCTGCCTTCCTTAGGATTAGTACTGTAAAGTGGGGAAAAACAAAAGGAGATTTCTTCCAACAGCCGGTTCTCCGAACTGCTTAGAAAGTTAACAATTGGTTCTCCCGAATAGGTGCGAACTGGCTGAATCCCACCACTGGTGACTAGGATCTGATTATGTTAAACCATAAATAAGCAAACCAACTTTTGCTAGCCACAAGAGATGGTTGTGGTTAAGGTTTGTGTTTGGATCAAGGAAGGGTAAAGTAAGACTGGTGACTCAGAGGCCTGGATTCCCTGACCACATGATCAGTCATTCAACCACCAGGATTGACCACGAGGTCAAGGCGGCCAATAGTACAAAACAAACCAAAGTTAAAACATGCAAATATGGCTTCTTAGCTATATCAGAATCAGAACAGACGTGGAAGGCACCTTGGAGGTCTTCTAGTCCAGCCCCCTGCTAAAGCAGGAGAACCTATACCTGTAATGGCAAACCTATGGCACCCGTGCCACAGGTGGCATACAGAGCCCTCTCTGTGGGCATGCGAGCGGTCGACCCAGCTCAGCTCCCCTGCGCATACATGTGTGCCTCCCACCGGCCAGCTGGTTTTTGGGTCTCTGCCATGGATGTCCAGAGGGTGTGGGGGAGCATGGGGGGTGGGGTTCAGCCATGTGCAGGGGCAGGGCGCACATGGGCACACAGGGGGGTCATGTGCGCATGTGGGGGGAGGTTGACAAAAAGGTTTGCCATCCCTGCCCTATACCATTTCAGACCAGTGACTGTCCAGTCTCTTCTTAAAAACCTCCAGTGATGAATACCTATAACTTCTGGAGCCACTCCTATTCCACTGGTTAATATTTGTGTATCTTTTATGGGCCTAGCATCTTCCTAATACAGAACAAAACAGAATATATTTTATTTGTGTGATTGAGCACACAAGGAATTTCTCTCCGGTGAAGAAGCTCTCAGTATATATACAAATGATAAAGTACCGTATTTTTCAGAGTATAAGATACACCAAAGTTTTGAAGAGGCAAATTAAAAAAAAAAGTTTTTGCATTCTGCAGACCTCCCAAAAATGGCCCATTTTGGGAAAAACGGGCCTGTTTTTTTCCCCAAAGGAAGGACATGAATAGCCTTTAGGAGGCTTATAGAGTGCCAGCCGGGGGGAGGAGGGGGCAAAAACGAGCAAAACGCAGCCCATTTTTCACAAAAACAGGCCTGTTTTTTGTCAAAGGGGGTTTAGAGAGTGCTCCTGGGGGCTGTTGGGGGGCAAAATTGAGCAAAAAACAACCCATTTTTCACTCATTTCTGCCCTCCCCAGCCCTTAAGAGCTCTCTGAAAGCCTCCTAAAGGCGATGCACAGCCATTTTGGTGAAGAGGCCGGGGTTTGGGGAGGCAAAAAATACAGCAGATAGTGATCCAGCTCTGCTACATGGCTAAATATCTTAGGCATGACAGGGCTGCGGGAATTAATTGTTCGGAAGAGTGATGGCACGAGGGAAAGAAAGAGACTGAGGGGGTGTATAGTATCGGGCAGTGTTTCTCAACCTTGGCAACTTGAAAATGGGTGGACTTCAACTCCCAGAATTCCTCAGCCAATGCAGCTGAGGAATTCAATCAATCAATCAATCAGAATAGACCTGGAAGAGACGTTGGAGAGGTGGAGCTCTCACCTCGTGATCAGAAGGCTGTGAGTTCGATCCTAGGTAACGGCAGATATTTCTTGCTCTGGGCACAATGAGCAATTATCTACTGTGAACTCTGCATTGGCGACAAGAAGATCACTCGACTCTCTTCAGTTAAGATACCATCAATACGCGGACGATACTCAGTTGTATCTGTCCGCCCCGTGCCAACTCAATGAAGCGGTGGACGTGATGAACTGGGGTCTTGAAGCCATTAGGGACTGGATGAGGGCTAACAAGCTTGTACTCAACCCGGAGAAGACCGAGTGGCTGTTGTGTTTCCCTCCCAATAATGCGACCAGTGTTCCATCGCTCAGGCTGGGGGGTCAAATTTTATACCCCTCAGAGAGGGTTCGCAACTTGGGAGTCCTCCTGGATTCACAGCTGACTTTCGACCACCATTTGACGGCTGTGACCAGGGGGGCATTTGCCCAGGTTCACCTGGTACGCCAGTTGCGACCCTACCTGAACCGGGAGGCTCTCACAACAGTCACTCGAGCCCTTGTGACCTCAAGGCTGGAATACTGCAACGTGCTCTACATGGGGCTGCCCTTGAAGAGCATCCGGCGACTTCAGCTAGTCCAGAATGCGGCCGCGCGAGTGATTGTGGGTGCACCTCGGTTCGCCCACATAACACCTATCCTCCGCGAGCTGCGCTGGCTACCTGTCGATCTCCGGGTGCGCTTCAAGGTGCTACTTACCACTCATAAAGCCCTTCATGGTAGTGGATCTGCGTACTTGAGAGACCGCCTCCTGCCAATTACCTCCTTGCGACCAATAAGATCGCATAGATTAGGCCTCCTCCGAGTTCCATCTGCCAGTCAGTGTCGACTGGCAACCACACGGAGGAGAGCCTTTTCAGTAGTAGCTCCGACCCTTTGGAACGATCTCCCCGTGGAGATTCGTACCCTCACCACCGTCCAGACCTTCCGCACAGCCCTTAAGACCTGGCTATCCCGTCAGGCCTGGGGATAAAGACCACAATCTGTCCCCACCCGGATGATGAATGAATGTTGTGTACTATTTTACTCTCATGTATTGTTTTATGTTTATTGTTTTGTACCCCCCCTCCCTATTTTATGTAAGCCGCCCTGAGTCCCCTCAGGGAAAAGGGCGGCCTATAAATGTTAATAAAATCTCAAATCTTCAGTTGCCCAGACTCCACCCTGATGGATTACGGGATCATAAAAAAGACTGAATGCATGCATGCATGTATGTAAGTATGCATGATTAGAATCTGAAAGCAAAATTTCTTGCAATTTTGTGAATTCCCAAAAATTGACATTTGGAAAAAAAACAGCCGCTGAAAAGAATGAGACTGTTTATATGCAAGATGCTGGCCTGAAGATCCTTATTTCTCTGTCTGGAAATGTTACATGCGAGCATTCATCTAAGAAAAAAAAGTTTTCTCTATCCGTAGTCGGCCCTTATGTAAGTCTGCCTTTGTAAATTATTCAGCAGGTTGGATTGAAGGTGAGCCGAACTGAACACAAACAGAACTGGACTTCCCAATTAGGCCCTGTCCCTGTTCAAGAAGGCTCAGGCTGTTGAAAAGCCAGGTTAATGCACTCACAAGCTTTGAAAAAAGAATCCGGAATAAAATACGGTAAACCTTAAAATTCTACCCGCTAAAGAGGGAAAAAAGGCTTACCGGGGAAGAAGGAAGCCTGAAGTTAAAAAAAACCCCAACAACTTCAGAATGACAAATTGCCCAGGTCTTTCTGTTTTACAAATCACAGTGAATTCTCCTTCCCCTTCACATCATAATAATCTCCCACACGTAAATAAATAAATATAGATGCCTCTCAAGCAAAGCTGTCATTTTAATTTTGCCATTTTGATGCATCCTCTGCCTGGTTTGTTTTCGTGGTTGGCCATCAAGTAGCAATGTTTTTTTTGGGGGGGAGGGGCTGCACCACAAAAATGCATCGTAGAGATATTGCAGATTGCACCACAAAAGACATTTTGAGATTTTGTGGGTTGCACCACAAAAGAGCATCACGGGATGCCCAGAAGCTGGGCTCTCCAAATTGAAGACTTGTCTGAAATGAATTGTTCTCCACCTTAAAATGCTTCTTAAAAAGACACCAAGGCTAAGACACTGAACTTGTCAATTAGAAAGGTGGACAGTTCAGTGGTTCGAATCCCTAGCGCCGCATAATGGAGTGAGCTCCCATTACTTGTCCCAGCTTCTGCCAACCTAGCAGTTCGAAAGCAAAAATGCAAGTAGAAAAACCGGAACCACCTTTGATGGGAAGGTAACAGCGTTGGCTGACCTTGTTCCCATGTCTCTCCCAGTCATGAATATTTTAACAGAAACTAATCAAGGAGAGAAGCAACCTGGAAACTTGTTTCCTGACAGTTAGAAACAATTAATCGGTGGAACAACTTGCCTCCAGAAGTTGTGAATGCTCCAACACTAGAAGGTTTTAAGAAGAGATTGGACAAGTCTGAAATGGTATAGAGTTTCCTGCCTAAGCAGAGGGTTGGACTAGAAGCCCTCCAAGGTCCCTTCCAACTCTATTATTTTATATTCTATCTGCTTATCCCAGGTGCTTGGGAAGGACTCGATAGATGGAGAACAATGCCTAATCCAATCGGAACATCTGACCGACTGTATCGTCGCCATCACAATAATCCCAAAACAATTCCTTGATTCCTCCCCCCTGCCAATTTGGAATGAATTTGCTTTCCCTTTTTTGTTTTTTTAAAAGCTTCCAAACTCAGAGAACTGATTTGGATATATCTGAGCAGATGGCAGCCTCAAACTTTTTTTCCTTTGAAGCTCCTGTTTTTCTCACCCTGCGATTCCGAGCCAGGGAATTGTCAGGTAATCAGCTCGGCGGGAGATTAACGCACAAATGAAGAAGAAATTAAAAAATAATGACAGCAAAATAAGGGGCTGGCTGGAGCTGCAGAGTTAGTAGAAGAGCCAATGTTGTTTTACCTTGTCTGATCCTGCCAGCATTTTATTTTTTAAAAGAAAATTCTAAGCATCGGCACCTTTATTCACCTTGACGCTATTAGCAGGTTGCCTTTACTGGCTGTGCCAACCTCGGTGATACAGCTTGGCAGAAAACAGACATACTCACACCTAAGAAGGCAATTCAAAGTGTATTTTTAGGAAACATCCCGGTTATAGTTTCGGGTCTATTTATAATTTATTGGCCAAGCATCACCAAATCCTTTTAACGTTCCCCAGATGAAGGACTTATTATTAACTTCTGATTAGCATCAGCTCGGGAGAACTGGCCTCGCTCGCTTTCTCTGACTAGGGTTGAGCCAAAAATATTTGTAGTGTTACATAGAGATTTGGGTGGGTGGGTGTCAAAGCTCTTCTCTTTCTGTTAATATTTTGTTTACCCCTCCCCCCAGGATCATGTTTCCCAGATATTTGACCATGTGGCTTTCACTTGTTCTCACTTTCAGGGTGTATCGTGGTAAGGATAAAACTGGTTAATGACCAGGTAGCATGATGTTAGCTCATCTGTTTTATGGTGGCTTGGAAAAGACAGTTGGAAAAAGGTCCAACTTTATAGGAGAACTGAAGTGCATAATAGCAATAGCACACAGACTTACAGTATATACCGCTTTACTCTGTAAGCAGTTTACAGAGTCAGCCTCTTGCCCCCAACAATTTGAGTCCTCATTTTACCCACCTCGGAAGGATGGAAGGCTGAGTCAACCTTGAGCCTGGTGAGCTGCCAGCGGGCAGCAAACGTAGCCTGCAGTACTGCACTCTAACCACTGCACCACCAAGTCTCTCTCTTGGTGGCACATAATGGTGAACGGTTGGAGATGGATCAGTGAGAACCAGTTTTGAGTCTACCCTTAGCCATGGAAGTTCATACATTTCAACTGGAGTTAATGGAACATAATTGTGGGGTTCATGTAACCATTGAATGCTCAGACTAATCATACTATGAATTAGCATAAAGACACAATTCACACAATCGATAAAATCTATGGTTGGTCTTACAACATGCCAACATGCAACTCCCAAACCAAGAAAGATATGTTGAGGTTCTTCTAGGCAGTTTCTTTTATTGCTCCTCATTGATAGACAGAATCTTGCCAAACTAAAGTCATAGGGACTGGACTAATGCTCAGCATTAGGAATTAGCTCATCAACTCCTTATTATGTGGCATTGTGATTTCAAAATATTAAAGCCACTGGGTTGAATAGCTGCATTCAATATGATGTCATGATTAGAATGATGGACTTCAGCAGATCTCCAGTCTACTGAAATGTTGGTCTTGAGTGATCCATCATCATTATCGTTTAACAACCTCATAATCCCTTGTGGGATGATGTCTGGGCAACTGAATGGAGCTAGCAGAGTGTTTACTGGCTGGATGCCCTTCCTGACACCAATGTGGAGACTTCTTTAACAGATATATTCTCACTGTGCCCAGAGAGAGAAATATCTGCCTCTACCTAGGATTGAACTCACAGCCTCCTGATTGTGAGGTGAGAGCTCTACCTCTAGGCCACTCCTTGGTTTTGGGTGATCATCAGCCAATAAATCATTCTTCAACCTATCTTTACTAGAATGTTAGGAAGACATTGCTCTCCAAACATCTTGGAGGGTAGGCGTATTATTTTTAGGAGTAATGAAGAAATTTTTAGGAGTAATGAAGAAATTTCAAAATTCCCATGAGAACAATACAAGAGCACAACAGATCTTTGGTAAATGTTGTAGGAACATCAACTCAGGATCTCTTACCATTGCTAGTGGGACAATCCCCACTAGATCCTTTTGGCAAATGAAAATTTCAGAAAGGGCCATCTCTGTCATCTTCTTCTGAGGATATTCCACTTGCCAGGATATTGGCTGGGTTCCCGAAAGGCTGCTGAAGCTGGCAATTTCAAAATTCAATCGCACAACTTCACTGAACATGTTATTATTGTTGCTTCTGCATGAAAAGAAGCAGAGAAAAGGCATTAGACTAGATAGAATGGCAAAGAATGATTTTTACAAAAGATCTAGACAACCACCAAAGCAACAACACATCATGCGGTACATGGACAATTGGGAAAGAAAGAACAGGGTAATTAAAAGTCAAAAATAACATTTGTCTTTAAGCAAATAAAATGGCATCATTTTTAAGCATTTATAAATAAATATCAGGCGTATATAGAGAAAGTGTCAGTTTGGGGATTTTTTGGTAAAATGTGTTGGGAAAAAGTGACCAGGACAGTTAAGGAGAAAGCAAAATTATCTGTTTAAATCTGTTACAGTGAGTTGGAGAAACTGTACACCACTTCTAACAATTGGCTTGAGGGGGAGGAATCATCATCATTAATCAATCAGCTGTCACCTCTCCACCATGCAACCTACCTGGATGGATCCATCAAATCAATTTAACTGAAGGTCAGTTTGAAAGATGCTTCATCTTTATTTACGCCTATCCCTTTGCAAAATTTCAACTCAGTGGGTGTGTCTAACTTGTCCCTGGCTAAATTTTGAAGCTGGCAATCCCTTTTTGTTTCTTTTTAACTAGCACAAAAATTAACTGCACTGTTCTTACTCTGAATGGATTCAGGGGTGGGCTTAAAGTTTTTTAGCAATGGGGTCTCTGCCCAGTTGTTGGGTGGGTGTGGCCAAGGTGGGCATGGCCTAGTCAGCCTCCTGCATCATTGGGGGGGGGCATTTTTGCCCTCCTCGTTCTCCAGAGGCTTTCCTTGAGCCTCCAGGAGGGTGAAAATGGCCTCCCCCAGGCTCCAGAGGCTTCCGGGAGGCCAGAAATAGGCCCATTTCTAGACTTCCAGAGTCTCTGGGAGGCCTGTTTTTTGCCCTCCCTGAGCCTCCATGTGAGCCCTGCACTTACCTGGCATCTAAAAAGGGCTGCGTGGAGACTTCTGTGAGGGGAGGGTTGGGCAGAGCCAGCCAGGAGTGAGATTTGGGGCGGTGGTGAAATTTGACATTTTTTACTACTGGTTCTGTGGCTGTGGCTTGGTGGGTGTTGTGTGGCTTGGTGGGTGTGGCTTGCTGGGCATGGCAGGGGAAGGATACTGCAAAATCTCCATTCCCTCCCCACTCTGGGACTAGCCAGAGGTAACATTTGCCAGTTCTCCGAACTACTCAAAAATTCCACTACTGGTTTTCCAGAACCTATTAGAACCTGCTGAATTTCACCCCTGATTTGGGAGTTTGCTGAACTTTGCCGAATCTTCGCTAGAGGATTGCCTGAACACGGCCGAACCCAGAGCAGCCCACACCTGAATGGATTTCACAATAACATGCAACCATGCAATATCATCACGAAACCAAGTTGGAGTGAGGACAATGCACCCTTGATCACATTCTAGGGCCATCCATAAAATGGGTGAGGTCAGGTAGAAAGGAGAAGACAAGTGAGAAGAGGAGGATCATCATAAGTCCAGAATGGTTCCACATTGTCTGAAAAGCCATCATTCAGTTGAGTTCATCTCCAAGACTCTCCACTAAGGATCCAATCTGGGTCGGTCAACTCGTGCTGGAGTCCACCCTCAGGGAATTTTTCTCTCATCAGAATGTGTCCTAAAGGTGCTTTTTTTCAGGCGGCAACTGGACTTTCTTATTTTTTGCAGACTACAGGAACCATTTGCACCACTCAGGTGACCCTGATACAAACCTCCAAGTGGCTTCAACGACCCTCTGAAAGGATTCAAATGACCAGCTGTCTGCAAGGAGTATAAACCCTTCCATTCCCCACCATCCAGTCAGAGCTGAAGAAGCTTCTTGGATGAGAAGCAAAACATCTTCAAAAGGAAAAAACAAGAAAATACAATTGCCTCCTGAAAAAAGCACCAAAACCCCCCAACAACACCAAAAGTTCTCTCTGAGCAGATGGGATACCAATCATAAAAATATCTAGGTGTCGTCCTCCCCAAATTGTCATTTTTAGTCAGCTAAACCTTCATCTCTTCTCCACGCAGCTTACCCAAAAGAGTTCAAATGCTGTGTAAAAATGTTGGCACTGGACAATTTTGCTCTCCTTCCGGCTTAAAAGGAAAAATGGCATCAATTCCTTCAACCTTTTGGCTTCAAGCCTTTGAACGCTTCCTCTCGCTCTCTTCAAATTTCCTTCAACCCGTTGGCCTAAAACTTTTACAAAAGGAACTCAGTGGTGTTTTTTCAGATGGAAGGTAACCTGACTCCTTTGCCATCTCTTTCTTCCTTTGAGACGCTGTCTCGCTTTTTAGTATTCACCCGATGTGCCATTCTTCGGCTGAGAATGTGGAAAACAAAAGACTGCGAGAAAAGCATCACTTTAAGGGCTTTAAAGTTGCAGAAAATGGATACAATTAAGAAAGACAGCCTCTTTAGGAAGATGTGGGGAAAAGAAGAGTCGCTTCTTCAAAAACAGATACTATTTTTACATTTCCCCCTTTTGCACTGTGTCAATAGGAAGCCTGCCAACTAAAAAACAAATTATAACTCTAATGAAGCTGAATTTTCCTCCCACAGGCTTATGCCCTAAGCTAAATAACTGATTCAGGTCAAGGTATCCTTTGGAAGGTTGTGATAGATGAATTCACAAAAGGCTTCTGAGAAGACAGATTAACAGAGTTGGAAGGGACCTTATAGGTCATCTAGTCCAACCCCCCACTCAAGCAGAAGACTCTACACCATTTATGACAAATGGCAGTCCAGTCTCTTCTTGAAAGCCTCCAGTGATGAAGCTCCCACAACTTCTGAAGGCAACTTCTGTCCCATGGG
Source organism: Thamnophis sirtalis (assembly GCF_051295495.1). Taxonomy (NCBI): domain Eukaryota; kingdom Metazoa; phylum Chordata; class Lepidosauria; order Squamata; family Natricidae; genus Thamnophis; species Thamnophis sirtalis. The sequence continues at coordinate 64,537,588 of NW_028261382.1, forward strand.
TTGATTGCTTTCACTATCAGGAAATTTCTCCTTATTTCTAGGTTGAATCTCTCCTTGATCAGTTTCAATCCATTATTCCTTATCTGGCCTTTGGGTGCTTTGGAAAATAGCTTGACCCCCTGCTCTCTGTGGCAATGAAGCTTCCCCCAGTTGGATAATTTGGACTCTCTCCATTGGGATTCTGTGGGATCTCAGGAGCAAGAAGGGTCAAAATCTGCAAGACATGGGTGAAGGATTGTGATGGAAGCCCCAACCCCTTTGCACATGCTGTGACATTGCATGCATGAACACAAGGGGCAGTGGGTACACCATTGCACTTGCCATATTTCCTATTTGTAGATGAGAAAAAGCTGGTTCAGGACCTTGGAGAGCTCAGGACAGAAGCCAGTCAAATCCTGTTTCAGCTCTTGATATTTTCATCGAATCATAGAATTCTAGGGCTGGAAGGTACCGTGGAGGTCTTCTAGCACTCTGTTTCAGCTCTTGATATTTTCAGAGAATCATAGAATCTGAGAGCTGGAAGGGACTTTGGAGGCCTTCTAGTCTGTTTCAGCTCTTGATATTTTCGTAAAATCATAGAATCCTAGGGCTGGAGGGGACCTTGGAGGTCTTTTAGTCCTCTATTTAGCTCTTGATATCTTCATAGAATCATATGGAAGGGAAAGATCCTTGGTGGTCTTCCACTCCAACCCCCTGCCGAAGGGGGATTCCATCCCAGACAAATGGTTGGCCAATCTTTTCTTGAAAACTTCCAGCAATGAAGCAGCCACAACTTCCAGAAGAAAGCCATTCCACTATATTCTCACTGATGGGAATGTTCTAGGTTGGATCTCTCTCTGTTAAGCTTCCATCCATTGTATTGGAAGATGGCTATCAAATCTCCTCTGAGGCTTCTCTTCATTAGGCTAAAGATACCTAACTCTCTTAGCCATTCATCACACAGTTTAGCCTCCAGACCCAACTAGCTTCCAACAAGCAAAGCCAATGGAGGAGTTGGATTTGCTTAACAAGCATGTGAATCATTGAACAACCATGATGAAAAGGGTTGTAAAATCAGAAGTGACTCGACTCCCGATTATGATTGTACATCAAAGACTACCAGTAGATTTGTGATGTGTTTATATTTACCGACAAAGAAAGAAAGGGAGACTAGCCCAGATCTATTTCAAGCTCTTTAGCTTTCATCAGCTAGCCATACTCTTTCTGGGATTCTGGAATTCTGGGATGAGAGTGAGGGAGGGTCTGAGAAAAGTCTTGCCTTAGCACTTGGCCATCACAGGTGCCCCCCGACATGAGTGACGTTGAGCTGGCCATGCCCACCCTACTCACGCCTGCCCTGGCCACACCCATCCTGACCATGCCCCCCAGATCAAACACTTCTCTGATGCGACCCTCAAGGAAATCAAGTTTGACACCCCTGCCAGTGGAGTTATCACTACTTTATCAAGGGGCAACGAATCTCTACTGAAATGAGATTTTTTTAAAAAAATCAACAGATCAGGGGTGCAAACCCTCTTTCAGTTCACACTCTGCTTGGCGTTCTCAGGGATCAGGCTTCAAAATGTAGAAAGCTCCTTTGCAATCATGCACTGTGATTTAATCCACAGCCCGAAGCAGAAGATGGGAAAGTGCTCGTATTTTTATTGGTTAAGCAGAGAAAATGATCTCACAAAGAAATGCACTGAAAGCCGAAGCATTTTAAGGAGAAAGAATTTCGGTGTGCGTGTATTTGCCAACACAGCTATTTCCCCCCTTCCCAAAGCAATTTCCACATTCTTTTTATTTAGCCACGGAAACACTTCTTCAAACTGAAGACTATAATGCAGTTCTAATATACAACAGTAGCCCGGCTGGTGGCACTATTCTCAGCTTTATCAATCCCAAACTCGGAATTCCTCTCCTATAAGAAATAAAATATTCTTGAAGCTACTAGATAGAATATAGAATACTAGCTGGATACTCGTGCTTCGCTACAAAACTATGTGATCGGGCTTGATTCTTAAAGCTTGAAAATTAATGTAGAATGTGTAACTCCTTAGTATCAGAGCGTGTTAATATATGGCAACTGGCATTTGGAACAGAGTTCTTTTTAGGTGGGGAGGGGGAGTAGAATGTCTAAATTCCTAACCCACAGGCTGGATGAGTCATGCACTGGCCACACCCATGACCAGTCTAATGAAAGGGTAGCATCAGAGTATGTTAATATAAGGCAATTGGCAGTTGGAAAACTACATTTGTCTGGAAGATTTCCAGACAAATGGAAAATCCGCTATCCTAGGCCCAATGTTTGGGAAGCCAGGCTCTGCCTGTCACAAGCCAGGACAGAGCGTGATTGAAGTGTAACACCTCCTCAAAAAACCTCAGTCCAGCTGGCCCGGCTGGTAGCACCTCGTAAGGGCCCCTTTCCACAGTTACAGGAGAAGACGGTCAACAGTTATGAAGGCGGAAGAGGGCTCTATGCCTCAACGGCAGATAAAGCAGCAGGACCATCTTCTAGGAGAAGGGAGGCTCTGATGACAAACCTCCACTGCCTTGTGGCTGCATCCACTCCTGGAAAAGGCTTCGGGAGTCAACCTCCAGGCAAAATCCAGAGTCGGAGTCCCGGAAGCAGTTCGTGACTGTGTACAACCACGTTCTGGTAACTCCTGCGACGCAGCTGGAATGAATCGTATCATCTCAGCCATTTCATTAGACCATTTCAGTCACGTGGAAGGGAGGATCTGTTGCTTGGGTAATAGTCTATCCTCCATATTAATCTACCCAGGCCTCGTGCTCTGGAGAGGTCACTCCAGCTTTACCTCTTTCCAGGCATGATGCCCTAGTCTTTTGAGTCTGAAGGATGCCAATGCCAGTAGTTGGAACAGAGTTCCTTTCAGATGGGAAGGGGGAGTAGAAAGTCTAACTCCTTAGCATTGACGCAAGTTCTGGAGGTAAGTTGTTCCACTGATTAATTGTTCTCACTGTCAGAAAGTTTCTCCTTAGTTCTAAGTTGCTTCTCTCTGTGATTAGTTTCCACCCATTGCTTCTTGTCCTGCCCTCAGATGCTTTGGAGAATAGCTTGACTTTCTCTTCTTTGTGGCAGCTCCTGAGATATTGGAAGACTGTTATCATATCTCCCCTGGTACTTCTTTTCATCAAAGTAGATGAATTACTGCAGTTGATAAATTATAAATTAAGGCGGCTGTTAAGTGCATCTGGATACTGCATGGACTTTGCTTGTCAGAAGGTTGCAAAAGGGAATCACATGACCCCAGGATGCCGTAACTGTCATAAATATGAACCAGTTGCCCAGCCTCTGAATTTTGATCACATGACCGTGGGGGTGCCTCGAAGGTCAGAACTCTGAAAAATGGTCATAAGTCACTTTTTTCAGTGCTGTTGTAACTTTGAACGGTCACTAAATGAACTGTTGTAAGTCGAGGACTACCTGTAGTTATTTTTAAAAAATGGAACCCTAAGCAAGCTTTTTTTGCTGCCGAATGGATGCTTGAAACTTATCTTGGCTTAGGTTTGTTTTCAACACCACATTGTTACTCTGTTTCCCTGAAAATAAGATCTCCCCAAATAATAAATCCAATTGGGCTTTTGAGCGCATGCACTAAAATAAGCCCTCCCCTGAAATATTTAACTGCATCCGCAGCTGGTTCCCACCATTTCCTGGAGGGGGAGGGGGAACACGCCCCATGTGCCCCATATGCACCTGCCAGGGTCATGCCTGCAAGCCATCTTTTCTTTTGGACTTCAGGCCTGCCACACTTTCTACTGTCTACTTTCTATTGTGGGAGAATGGGAGGGGGGATTATACAGAGTTGGATGATATGTAGCCATGACAAAATTCTTTCTAGAAAGCCAAGGTCACCCTTTGTCTCTGCACCTCTGCACCTGAACAGAACTGGATGGGTGGAACTGCCAGCATGGCAGTGGACGATTGGACCATGGGATGGACTGGTGGGGGTGGGGGGAAGATCTTGAACTTTCAACTGGGTGGGGAAAACCTGGAAGCTTTCAGATTTGGGTTTTCCCAGATATGCCAACATGGCATCTCTAATACATTACATCGTTGGGGGTGTTTTTTGGAACCCTGAGAGAAAACCACATGGAACGGTCTCATGGAGGCCACTCCTGCAACCCTAGCTATTGCGCCCCTTCTCTTATAAGAGCCGAGGTGGCGCAGTGGTTAGAGTGCTGTACTGCAGTCACTTCAGCTGACTGTTATCTGCAGTTCAGCGGTTCAAATCTCACCGGCTCAGGGTTGACTCTGCCTTCCATCCTTCCGAGGTGGGTAAAATGATGACCCAGACTGTGGGGGCGATATGCTGACTCTGTAAACCGCTTAGAGAGGGCTGAAAGCCCTATGAAGCGGTATATAAGTCTAACTGCTATTGCTATTGCTATTAATGGCGGCCACAAAAAGAGGGCAGGCCCAGCAACACTAGGGCTGGCAAGAGTGTGCCAGAAACAGAGACAGAATTTCCGGGCCTCTCTGGATCAGCTGATCCATGGGCCGAGGTTAAGCAGCCTCCTGCACCTCAAAAATAATAAGACCTCCCCGAAAATAAGGCCAAGGACTTATTTCGAGGGTGAAAAGAAAATAAGACCCTGTCCTTGCTAGACTTGGCTGTTGGTTCTTTGAGAAGAACAGAATTTAGAGGACATTATGGAAGACTCAGTAATACTTTGGTACACATCTGTCGTCCTTTTCTAGAGGATAAACAAGTCACTGTCCACACAATTGTTCGTGTCGAATGTCCATCTTTGCATGTTGGCCCAGCTTATGGATCAGCAAACAGAATACAGAGTCAAATGGGTTGAACGGTCGTAACGATTTTGTCCACAATATCCCTGCCCTGAGCTGTAAAAATGCGATATAGGGCAATAAAAAGGAACAATATTCCAAACTATGTAAAAATGTTAAGGACAGTCACAGATGCTGGCGAGTACCAGAGGCTACATAGAATAGATGGGAATTTATCATCGATCGGGATCTGAATTAACTGTCTGGCTCTACTTTACTTTTTGATTCTCTAATAGGGCAGAGAAGGAGCCATCTCCCCTCCTATTCTGCCTTCTTTATAATTATTGATGCTTTCCTATTTTGACTGGGAGGACAAAGTTATTTATGACAAGTCAAAGAACTGAGAATATTGGAGGTGTAAATGGAACGCCCCCCCCCCCCCGCCCCCAAAAAAGCTTGGCTGAAAATAGGGATTTCAATGAGGCACCGAGAAGAGGCAGGAATGCACAGAGGGTTTAACTCAGCTCAACTTGGTGGATTGGCCTGAAGTCACCCAGCTGGCTTTTATGCCTAAGGCAGGATTAGAACTCAATGTCTCCTGGGGACTGACCCGAAGTCAACCCCGCTGGCTTTCATGTCTAAGGCGGGACTAGAAGTCAGAGTCTCCTGGTGATTGGCTCAAAGTTACCTACTTACTTTTGAGGTGGGACTAGAATTCAACATCTCCTGGTGATTGGCCCAAAGTTATCCAGCCAGCTTGAATGTCTAAGGCATTTACAAAGTTTTCCTTAGTGGGTTGATTCACCTAATTCATTTTTAAAATCAAATTCAGGGAACACATGCTGTCAAAGGAAAATATTACCAGGATCCCTGCTGAAAAGAACACAACCATTCTTTCAGGCTTAGACATTGGTGGATGTGATTTATGACACAGACTAAGGGGAGGGGAGACACAGGGGTAAAGTTCAGCCACTATTAAATGGAAATCCGATCTGGTTCCGTGGCAGGAAATGCCAAAATATTGCCTCTAATAAATGACTGGATTTCTTTTGAACTTTGTCTCGAGGCGCGTAAATCAATTAGGGCATCTTTTGGGAGCCTTACAGAGAGCCAGATCTGATTTCCGTTTAATAGTTTGAATTGAATTGTGAGACTGTGAGTTAGAGTCTCTCTTCCCCCAGTTCCAACAGCTCACAAAAATGGATGCCAGGCACTATTGGGGATCCCGGAGAGAGCAAAAAAGCCCAAGCAAATGTCAACAATCAGATCTCTCTCAAACACACACTTGGCAACAACAACAACAGCAAAACTCTTTCTGATACCTATCAATACCTTCCTCGACGCGCTAATCCAAAGCTCGTGTCTCAACAGTTCCTTGACATTTAAGTCAAAACTAAATTTTGCAGAAGGTCAGAGAAGAAACATGATGGGCGGCCCCAGACAAGATCAACTCACAACTAACCCTGCCACAAGCGCAGGTGGAACGGAAAGACGATGGATGAACTTTATCCCCGTGAAGAGGTAATTCGTTTTCTCCGTGAAGTGCCAGAAACACTGTTTTGCTGTTTTATTCCTAGAATATTGGTTGGCTTCTCTTAGCCTATTGATCAGCTGTCACATCCTTTCCCTCCTCCCCCCCCAGGGAAGGGGGCTTGAAAAACAAGCACCTGTCTACTTAATCCAGTATTCTGTTTCCAACCAGAGCTACATTGTTCCCTCTAGGCAGGAACCACATCAGCAGACATAGGAGAGATACGACCATGGTGGCACCAGAATTAGAAGTAGAGGAGAAGGTTTCTTTGCAGGCACCAGCTGTTGGGTGGCATGTATTGTAGGAGAAGAGCTGGAGGCAGTGGTGCAAGGATGGGTTCCTACTGGTGTTGGTACTGGTTTGCTTCGCACATGCTTTGCTGCGTGCATGTGCACAGTTCACTGTAAACTGTTCTGCGCATGCACGAAGAATGTGAAAAACTACTAAAAAAACATGCCAGCAATGGCAGCAATTGTGACCAGGGAACCAGTTCAGGGGCGTGGCCAGCCTGGGTCACTGCTGGTTCTGTGACCAAGGCCAAATTACCACTCCTGGTTCGAACCAGTAGAAACCCACCTCTGCAGTGGTGATATTCAGTCAGTTCAGACTGGTTTAGGGGAACCGGTAGTGGCGACCTGTGGGTGGGCTGTCCACCTGCCCCGAGTCTATGCCATTCTATTTAGCCATGTTTTCTAAGCTGCACACATGCGTGCAAGTTGCGTGTGCAAGCAAAGTGCATGTACGGAAGGTGTGCACCCTCACAGTTTCGGTGCGTGGTGACCCGGTGGTAAAATGATGTGAAACCCACCTCTGGCTGGAGGGTGTAGTTAAGCATGCTATCAGCTTAGCATTGTTACGTTCCCACAAAAGCTTCAAGCCCAACCTCTCCTGAATGCCGTTGACTCTTATCAATATAATACTGAACTTTAGTTGACTAGATTCATCTGGGTAGGCTTGAATAAATCTTCTAGGCTAATTAGGCTGATGAGCCATGGTGGCGCAGTGGTTAGAGTGTAGTACTGCAGGCTACTTCTGCCGACTGCTGTCTGCCTACAATTTGGCACTTTGAATCTCACCTGGCTCAAGGTTGACTCAGCCTTCCCTCCTTCCTTCTGAGGTGGGTAAAATGAGGACCAAGACGGTTGGGGTCAAGAAGCTGACTCTGTAAAGCACTTAGAGAGAGCTGTAAAAGCACTGTGAAGCAGTATATAAGTCTAAGTGCAATTGCTCTTACTTTCCTTCCTCCTTTCATCCTTCCTTCCCTCCTTCCTTTCCCTCCCTCCCTCCCTTCTTTCCATGGTGTGCAGTGGTTGAAGGCAGCATTGCAGGCTAATTCTGCCAACTGCCTCTTTCCACAGTGGATAAAATTGTTGGGGGCAATAAGCTGATTCTATAAACTGCTTAGAAAAGGCTGTAAAGCACCGTAAAGCAGTATAGAGGTCTAAGTGGTATTGCTATTAATATCAGGCGCAAATAATCAGACCCTTCATAAGGTTGCAGGATGCTCCATCCCAGAAGAAAACAAACTGGTCTTCAATGTTATACCAAGGAATCATTGTAGCAACTCCAATTTGTTAGAAGTGGAGGTTGGTGTGACTTCATAATTTTACTTCACTCAATCCTTTCCTGCCTGAAGCAAAGTCCCCACTCAAAGGGTATCCCTCCTGTCATAAATATCATCTGTTCTTGAGCAAAGCCTTATTCTTGGTCTCCATTTCTCTCGCTCTCTCTGTTCTGACCGAGGCTTCCCAAGAGCCTGAAGCAAACTCCTTGTCCTGACAAAAACCCCATTTTATTAATTTACTGTAAATTCTGCTCATTCACATCCAGCAAAGTCTTTAAAGGGAAGATTTACAGTCACAGACCTTCTCTGGCTTGGAGAGCTGCCAGGCCGATATCTGCAAAACTCGGCAAGGAGCCTTGGAGAGTCATGAACCAATTAAGCAAACTAATTGTCTCCTGCAAACTCCACTCCCCTTTCACTCCTCTTTTATTTCCTCTGGGAGGGGCCATTCATCATCCACCTGTGGCCTTCCTCCCAAGTCAGCCCCTGTTTTTTAGCTGCTCCCTTCACCTGGCAACTCTGCACATGCGCACACTGGGAACAAGCTCCAGCTGTTTGTCTGCCTCACTGATGTCTAACTCCAAAGGCAGCTGATAACTGGCATACAGCCCTGGCTAAGGGGAAGACTTGGCAAATCATCTCTGGGTTGAGTTTCAGGAAGTTGCCTCTGGGGATGTGGACAAGGCTATGCGAGCTGTGAGTGCCTCCACCTGCATACTGGACCCGTGTCCCTCCTGGCTGGTTGCCAACAGCAGTGAGGTGACACGAGGCTGGATCCAGGCGGTTGTTACCGCCTCTCTTCGGGAGGGGTATTTCCCCACCGCGCTTAAGACAGCGGTGGTGAGGCCCCTCCTGAAGAAACCGTCCTTGGATCCAGCTGTCCTTAATAACTACCGTCCAGTCTCCAACCTCCCCTTTGTGGGGAAGGTTGTTGAGAAGGTGGTGGCCCTCCAGCTTCAGCGTACCTTGGAGGAAGCTAACTATCTTGACCCCTTCCAGTCTGGCTTCAGGCCCGGTTACAGCACAGAAACCGCTTTGGTCGCATTGACCGATGATCTCTGGAGAGCTAGGGATGGAGGCCGTGCTTCCATCCTAGTTCTCCTTGACCTCTCAGCGGCTTTCGATACCATCGACCATGGTATCCTTCTGCGACGACTGCGGGAGATAGGGGTGGGCGGCACTGTTTTGCAGTGGTTCTCCTCCTACCTCTCGGACAGGTCGCAGTCGGTGTTGGTGGGGGGGCAGAGATCGTCCCTGAGGCCCCTAACTTATGGGGTGCCACAGGGTTCGGTCTTATCCCCCCTACTATTTAACATATACATGAAACCGCTGGGCGAGATCATTCGGAGGCACGGGATAAAATACCACCAATATGCGGACGATACACAGTTGTATCTGTCCGCCCCGTGCCAACTCAATGAAGCGGTGGACGTGATGAACCGGGGTCTTGAGGCCGTTAAAGACTGGATGAGAGCAAACAAGCTGATACTCAACCCAGACAAGACCGAGTGGCTGTTGTGTTTTCCTCCCAAAAATTTGACCAACGTACCATCACTCAGGCTGGGGGGACAAAACTTATACCCTTCACAAAGGGCCCGCAACTTGGGAGTCCTCCTGGACCCACAGCTGAGTTTTGACCACCATCTTTCAGCTGTGACCAGGGGGGCATTTGCCCAGGTTCGCCTGGTGCGCCAGTTGCGGCCCTACCTGAATCGGGAGGCCCTCACAACAGTCACTTGAGCCCTTGTGATCTCCAGGCTGGAATACTGCAATGTGCTCTACATGGGGCTGCCCTTGAAGAGCACCTGGAGACTTCAGCTAGTCCAGAATGCGGCCGCGCGAGTGATCGTGGGCGCACCACGGTTCGCCCACATAACACGGATCCTCCGTGAGCTGCACTGGCTACCTGTCGATCTCCGGGTGCACTTCAAGGTCTTACTTACCACCTATAAAGCGCTCCATGGTAGTGGATCTGGCTATTTGAGAGACCGCCTTCTGCCAATTACCTCCCTGCGTCCCATCAGATCGCATAGAGTTGGCCTCCTCCGTATTCCATCCGCCAGTCAGTGCCGACTGGTGACTACTCGGAGGAGAGCCTTCTCTGTTGCGGCTCCGACGCTATGGAATAATCTCCCCGTGGAGATCCGTACCCTCACCACCGTCCAGGCCTTCCACACAGCCCTTAAGATCTGGCTAGCCCGTCAGGCCTGGGGATAAGTTTTACTTTTGCCCCTCCCGAATGTCGAGTGAATGTTGTGTTTTACTGTTTGATTTATTCTTGTTCACATTTCTTTTTGTATTTGTCCTACACTCCCTTTCCCCTTTTATTGTAAGCCGCCCTGAGTCCCCTCAGGGAAAAGGGTGGCCTATAAATGTACAATAAATACCAAATACCAAATACCCACTCTCTGCCTTTGACACAGAGCCCTCATCAGAGCCTTCCCCAGACTCCAGGACTGGCCCATCTTCCTTCCCAGCCTCCCCACTGTCCGAATCTGCTGCCAGCTCCACTGGCAGGCCACAACATTCTCAATCGTTGGTGTCTTCTGTGCTTCTCAGAAGGCTCGGACTGTTGAAGAACTGACCCAACTGAACATTCATCTGCGAAGTATTTCCTTTCCCTAATCATTGGCTTCTGCTTGCCAGTAAGCATGAAGACCTTCAGCTCCTCATCAACAGAGTCTCAGAAATATCTGAATAATACGGCTTGAAGCTTAACACCTCAAAAACCAAGATCATTGTTGTCAGCAAATAACTCATGAATTTACCACTGATAAATTTGGAAGGAATACCACTAGGAAAAGTCAAAAGGATCACATACCTCAGTTCTAATTTACACGAAAGCTGGGACATGATCAGTGAAGTAAAGACAAGGATAGAGAAAGCTTAACTGTTCCCTTCTCCTGGCAGCTCTGCACATGAGCACATTGGGAACAGGCTCCAGCTGTTCATCTGCTTCACTGATCTCCAACTCCGAAGGCAGCTGAGAACTGTCAGACGGCCTTGGCCCCCTCTCTGCCTCTGATGCAGAGCCCTCATCCGAGCCTTTCCCAGCCTCTAGGACTGGTCCATGTTCCTCCCCAACCTCCTCACTGTCTGACTCTGCTGCCAGCTCCACTGGTGGGCCACAACAAGTGATGTTTGCAATGCATCATTTGTCCTCTTATCGTAGCCTCTGGGTGGTGTTCAGAAGTCTAAATTTCTGGTCCCGGTGAGCAATTTAGATTACATGCTGGCTGTTGGTGGGCCCAACAGATTGCTCCATGCTCCATGTCATGAGGACCAACGAAAGCAAAGCATCTCTCATGTAGAAGCACTTTAGCATAATGAGGAAGCCATGGATTTATTCAAGAAGATCCTGAGGTCTCTTTTGGCATCTCTGGAAGACTCATCTAAACAGAACGGTTGCAGGAATTGGGTATGATGACTGAAGTAAAGATAAGGATAGAGAATGCTCGAACAGCATACTTCAAATTGAAAAAGGTCTTCTGCAATTACAACATAAGCCTAAGACTGAAAATTAGCCTTGTCAGATGTTACATCTTTTCTATCCTGCTCTACAGAGGGGAGAGTTGGTCTCTGATAGAAAACCACTTGAAGTGACTAGAAGCATTTGAAATGTGGATTGACAGGCGGCTGTTACATATAAGCTGTGTTGACAAAATCAGAGATGAGCTGGTGAAAAGCCGCTTGGGAAAGCCAAGGGAGATCATCAAAGCCATTAAAAAGCAAAAGTTAGAATATTTTGGACATGTGATGCAACTCATGGAAAAATACGCCATCCTTCACTTAATCCTCCAGGGAAAGATTGAAGGCAAATGAGGTCCAGGCAGAAGAAGAACATCATGGTTTCAAAACCTAAGGGAGCAGTTTGGACAAAACTCAGCAGCACTTTTTCGTGCAGCTGTTGACAAAAATAGGGTTGCCAACATGATCGCCAACGTCCAATGATGGATATGGCACAAGAAGAAGAAGAAGAACCATTGGCTTGAGATATCAACTCTACTCTCCAGAAGACAGATGTGCAACCAAAATATGGAGCCAGGTTTGACCCCTGTGATGTGACACAGGTGTGAGACTGTCATCCCTTGAGGTTTGGTAGCACTAGCAAAGATGAGGAGATGCATCTGTAGGTGCCACTCAAGGCTACTTTCTTCCTATTAGGACAACCTGCTCCTCTAATCTCTGGAGAAGATGACCTTTTCACCAGTTGTTAAATAAAGATTGGACCAATTCATTTTGGGTCCATAGAACAGAGCACATCTTAACTTCCTGTTCTGACCTAAGTTTCTTGAGACAGTAAAAAATTACACACTTAGTCCCCAAAACCCTCTTTTTATTTATGTGAATTATCTTAATTCACACCCTGTAATGAGTCACAAACAGTTGTGAAGAGTCCAACAGAAGTCTGCCACAATCTTTCGGGATAAGGCTGATAAGCATCCACCTTTATCTCCCTTGAAATGCTGCCAAAGACCTAATTGCCAATTAGTTTTGAAAGGCCAAATGGAGCACAGTCGAAACAGAGCTACAGAGTTTAAATCAACCAGAACGAACAAAGTTGCTTCCTGCAAAAGCTCACGTCCGTTTGCTCCACTTTGTTGGAGGGGCCAATCATCTCCAAGCCTTACTCCCAAGTCGCCCCTTTTGTCTTAACTGTTCTTGCCTACTGGCAGCTCTGCGCATGCACGCCCTAGAAACAGGCTCCCCCTGTTCCTCTGCCTCACTCATGTCAGACTTTGGAGGCTCCAGAGGCAGGCACATAACTTACCAGATGGCCTTGGCCCCCTCTCTGCCTCCGACACAGAGCCCTCATCAGAGCCTTCCCCAGACTACAGACTGGCCCATGTTGCTCCCCAACCTCCTCACTGTCCAACTCTGCTGCCAGCTCTGCAGGCCACCGATGGACCACAACATTTCCATTCTGGATATCAAAAAGTCTTGGCCGTCATATGTGATGATTTATTAAAGTAAGAACATTGCGGAAAAAGTTAGGGGAATAGAGTCTCCCTCTGTTTCCAAAATTTAGAGATCCATTTGATGTTCCCATCCACATCCAATTTTTATGATCTGGAGCCCCATGTGATGTTTTCCATCCGTAATTCCGGGTAAGCAATTCTCATCTTAACTGGAGGACAATGAAAAATTAATCTCCGCTGAATGTAACTAAGTTTTTCAGAGCAACAGCAAAACTACTTAGGCATTATCACTTTCAACAGATGTTTCCTGACTGCTTTCATTTACAAAAATACCTGTCATGTTTTACTGTTTCCTTGAGGAAAACCACACAAAGACACCATCGGTTGGAATTAATAAAATTTTCCCTGCGGAGAAAGGTTTTGAGAAGAGGCATTCAAGCTGCCATTCTAACACTGATCAGAAATGATTGAAAAACAATGAGCAGGGGACAGCTCCCTTCTTCTCTTGATTAAGCTTCGATATGCTTAACTACAATAGACTGCTCAATCTTATTGCATAATAACCTCTCCTTTTATCTCTCATGAACATCTGTTTCTGCTTCTGGAAAAGCTGAGGTGTCACAAGTGAAAAGTGTGTCTACAAGGAGGGAAAGTGCCTTGAAGAAAATGATGGAGATGTCAACTCAAGGCATCTCTTGATACCTTAAAATGGTGTTTCTCAACCACCACCATCATCATCCTCTTTTAATGACCCCATATGTTTGGGAAACTCAATGGAGCAGAGTGTTTACTGGCCAGATGCCCTTCCTATCACCAATGTGGAGTTTTGTTCAGCAGCTATATTATCAACGTGCCCAGAGAGAAAAATATCTGCCTCTACCTAGGATCGAACTCACAGTCTCCTGATTGTGAAGCGACAGCTCCATCTCTAGCCCACCATGCCACTCCCATGTTTCTCAACCATGGCCACTTGAAAATGTATGGACTTCCAGAATTCCTCAGCCAGCATGACAATCTTAAGATCTGTGGGCTTCAATATTAAGATGTATGGACTCCAGCATGACTACCTTCATATGTGTGGACTTCAACCTTATGATTCGTAGACTTCAACTCCCAGAATTGCCCAACCAGCATGACAACTTTAAGATGTGTGGACTTCAACCTTCAGTTGCGTGGACTTCAACACCCAGAATTCCCCACCCAGCACAACAACCTTACAATGTATGGACTTCAACCTTAAGCTATGTAGACTTCAACTCCCAGAATTCTCAGTCAGTGCAACAACCTTACAATGTATGGCCTTCCACATTAAGATATGTAGACTTCAACTCCCAGAATTCTCAGTCAGCATGACAACCTTCAAATGTGTGGACTTCAACTCCCAGAATTCCCCAGTCAGCAAGGCTCCCCCTCTTCTAATTCACCAACAAGTCTGCACCTTCAGCTACATGCCTTGTTTTACATCCTAGTTTTATTTATGTTTTTAAATGTATGGGTTGAGTCCCATTGTTTTCTTCAAAGAAATTAGAACAAGTGAAGATGGTGGTTTTAATTTTGTGATCGAAGCCCCACCCTTTTTGACAGGTCATGGATGCCATCTTTATTTTTTAACCCCACCCTACGATGACTTTGATTTAGGGGAGGATATATTAACTTTGAACTTCATCCCTTCCAATTATTTCCATGCTCCAGACGGTTCCATTTTTTAAAATGAAAAAAAAAATCCACTATACCTTTCTGTCTGCAATAAATCCAGATAATTTATACACTTGCTCTGCCTCAGCCTTTCTGCTGAATTTGTCTACAGATCTTTCTGGCACCATGGCACTGCTACTAATTCAATGTTTTTATATTGCACTGTTCCATCTTTTTTAAAAAAGGTATTTGTGAAATAATAACAGTGACAAAAACATCCACAATATAGATATAATGCCTCAGGAAAAAAAAGCCTTCTGGGTGTGAAAATCCATACTCCCATCCTGGACTGGTGACAACTTGTGTTTCCCACACACACAAAATAATCAAAAAAATCTCAGAGCAGTTTGCAATCATAAAATATACATACGATCAATCCAAGCCCAATGCAATAAACAAGCATCAAGAAATATGAGCATCATAAAATTAAAAAGAAATTGTTCAATAGAGCAGACAAAGAGCCCTCTTTAAAAGAGTCAAAATGAGAGAAACATTATTTGAACTTAGCCACCACAAAAAAGAGAACACGGTGGGGTTTTTTTTAACTGCAGAAGGAATCACAGTTTAGCAGCTAAAATCCATCAATTGTCAAGGCTTTGGAACTCATGAGGGAAATCTACTTCATGTGGCAAATAAAAGCATACCTGCTTCCTCCTTATTTTTTGCTTACGAGGTTGGTCTAAGCCAGCCTGGGATCCAATCCTACCCACTCAGGGATCACAACCAGGCTAAGATGGAGCAGTGTTGTGTGTCCTTTGGTGGAGATCTGTAGCTCCAGGCAAAGAACTAAAGATCCAAAGCTCAGTCCATATTTCCAAGTAAGGATGAAACCATTCTTATAACTAGTCAAAACTAAGCTGACATGAAGAAGCTTCTAAGGCTTCCATAGTCCTCATCTATACTTAGACTGCATAAAGTCCTACAATGGATCCCAGGATCTCTACACAAGCTAGAAAGGGTGGGTTGAGTGATTATGGAGATTGTAGTCATATATATCTAGAGAATGTTGGAGAAGACTTTTGAGAGTTCCTTAGACTGCAAAGGAAACTTCAAAGGAGAAGTTGTGGGAGCTTCATCACTGGAAGCTTTCAAGAAAAGATTGGACTTCCATCTGTCAGAAATGGTGTAGGGTTTCCTGCTTGGGCAGGGGGGTTGGACTAGATGACCTACAAGGTCCCTTCCAACTCTGTTAATCTGTTATCTGTTAAATCAACCCTGACTGTCCTTTGGAAGGACAGATCCTGAAGCTACACTCGATCCCAGGATCTCTACACAAGCTAGAAAGGACTGGGTTGGGTGATTATGGAAATTGTAGTCATAGACATCTACAGATGTTGTGGAAGACCCTTGAAAGTCTCTTGGACTGCTAAGGAGACCCAATAAGCTCATCCTAAAGGAAATGAAGAACCCGGACTGTCCTTTGGAACGACAGATCCTGAACCTGAAGCTCAAATACTTTGGCCACCAAAGGAGAAGAGAGGACTCCTTGGAGAAGACCCTGAGGTCAGAAAAGATGGAAAGCCAAAGGAGACAGAGAAGGGAGGTGCTTAGATAGTGTCATTGGAGCAGTGGGCGTGAGTTTGGGCAAACTCAGGGAGTCAGTAGAAGACAGCAGGACCTGACGTGGTATGGTCCATGAGGTCATGAGGAGTCAGAAATGACTTAGCAACTGAACAACAAAACCCCAAGAGAAACAAACGTGTGTTAAAGGCAAACATCTTGGAAAAGAAGATCTCTGATAGGTTCACAAATATCCATTTGTGAACAGGAGTGAAGTTAAACATCAGCACCATCTTCTGGCAGACAGTATAACGCAGGAACTAAGCCCTAGGAACTCTTGACGTGTCTCAAAATGCAGGTGTTCGGGGGTGTCCTATGGTCATCTCCACCCTTCGGTTTCAGGTGAGAATGGAGGAGAAAGGGCAATCTTGCTACACAGCTGGAACTACTTCTACAGGCCAGGGTGCAAGATTGCTGTGGACACCTTCTTATGAATTTAGAAACCCTTTTTAGTTGACTTTCACCAATGTCTCCCTTCAGAGGTTTTTGGGTAGAATACAAAATATGTTGTTCTCCAATATAACTGTTTATAGAGATAAATTTCTTTGTTGCCTAAACAGAGGCAGGTGCAGAGGGATGGCCCAATTCTCATGCAAGATTTAAAATACTTACTGTTCCAAGTGCCAAGGAAACTATCTATCTATCTATCTATCTATCTATCTATCTATCTATCTATCTATCTATCTATCTATCTATCTATCTATCTATCCATCCATCCATCCATCCATCCACACATCATCTATCCATCCATCCATCCATCCATATCTCTCTATCATTTATCATCATGCTGTCTATCTATCTTTCTATCTATCTATCTATCTATCTATCTATCTATCTATCTATCTATCTATCTATCTATCATCTATCTATCATCCATCTATCTATCTATCTATCTATCTATCTATCTATCTATCTATCTATCTATCTATCTATTTATCATCTACCTATCTGTCTATCCTCTATTATCCATCCATCCATCCATCCATCCATCCATCCATCCATCCATCCATCCATCCATCCAATTATTACATACTTGACTATATCTGGCCTTAGGGCTTTATAGACTGATTGATTGATCAAAGCTGAGAAAACTCAGGATTCCTCCTGTAGGAATCTTATCAATAGAGAGTTATGAAGAAGTCAGTGCATCCCTTGGACTTGCCCTGCCTGAGGTTATAAATAGGAAGCGCTTGACGCAATGCCTGGGAGATTCCTGGGAGGTCACCCAAACAACCTTCAACAAATTGAAAGAGGCGAAGCAAATGGATCACTAATCAAATCAATTTCCTCCGGGGGGAAATTGATTTGGAATTGAACGAGAGAGATGAGTTGAGCGTGATTGGTATCGTTAAGCCAGAACATCAAGTTGATGAATAACAGCCATTATGTCGCACTGTACAAGACAGAACAACGTTATAAGTGGAGGAACTGACTGCCCAAATGATTGGAGTTAACAAGGGGAAGATTTAGGCCTTGCGAGAGAGAAAGCGAAGGATCTGGGAGGTTACAAAAGATCTGGCAGCTGGCCAATCCTTGACTTGGAACTCAAGAAGAAGATGGAAAACCCAACCCTAAGGACCATACTGGTGTTACAGGACAGAACAAAATGACGGACCTGGAAGGGACCTTGGAGGTCTTCTAGACCAACCTCCTGCCCAAGCAAGAGACCCTATACCCATGATGGTGGACCTATGACTTGTGTGCCAGAAGTGCAAAACAGAGCTATCTCTCTGGGCATGACAGCCCTCACCTGTTGCTCTTCCGAGTTCCAGCATCACATGCATGCTGGCCAGTTGGTCTTCAGGTGAGGGGGAGTGCTGGAAACTGGAAGAGCAGCTCCCTGGCATGCATGCATGCACCAGGAATCTGAGCTTCCAGTTTCTGGTGTGTGCATGTGTGCAGGCCAGTTGGTCTTCGGGGCGCATGTGTGCAGAAACCAAAAGACCAGGTGACTGGCATGCATGCACATAATGGAAACCAGAAGCTCAGCCTCCTGGTACAGTCCTGCGCGCCAGGGAGCTGCTCTTCTGCTTTCCAGTGCTCCCCCATGCACATGCTCCTCTTTCAGCACTGTCCAGTTTCTTCTTGAAAACTTCCAGTGATGGAGCATATGTAACTTCTGGAGGCAAGCCATTCCTCTTTTCTAGGTTGGTTCTCTGCTCGATGAGTTTCCATCCTTTACTCCATGTTGCATGATGGGATAATATCAACCTCCCATATGGCCACCATCTTGACGTGTTCATCAAACCCTACAACACCTCTGCTCTTTCTCTTTTTTCTAGACCATAAGTCTACTCTAAGTAAATCATGTGAGAGGTATATTTGCCCAGCCTGTTGTAAAGATTTCTAAGGCGATCTGCATTGAAGCTAATTCCTAGGAAGGAAGGTAGGACCTCTCGCCATTTAACCTGGGTTAAAAAGCATCTACATGATTCTAGAAGATGGTTGAGCAGAAGCAATGTGTGAAGTTTGTGCAACTCGTCCCCTATCATTGGCACAAATCTCTTTTGTCATTTTGAATCACCACCTAGTGAGAAACTGGTTACCACAATATTAAAAAAAATATTGAGACTCAGAGAGGAGGGTGTCAAGTTATTCTCCAAAGCATCCGAAGGCCAGACAAGGAAGAATGGATGGAAACTGAACAAGGAGAGAAACAACCTAGAACTAAGGAGACATTTCCTGACAGTTAGAACAATTAACAAGTGGAAATTCAGATGTTGTGGGTGCTTCATCACTGCAAGTTTTCAAGAAGAGGCAGGACAATCATTTGTCCAGAATGATATAGGGTTGCCTGCCTGAGCAGGGAGTGGGACTAGAAGACCTCCAAGGTCCCTTGCAACTCTGTTAATCTGTATCTATCTACCTCCAAGATCCCTTCCAACTCCATTATTCTGTTACTCAATGGAACGGCTTGCCTCCAAAAGTTATGGGTGCTCCATCACTGGAGGTTTTTAAGAAGAGACTGAATAACCATTGATCTGGAATGGTAGAGGGTTTCCTTGCCTGAACAGGGGGTTGGACTAGAAGATCTCCAAGGTCCCTTCTGTTATTCTATTCTGAATGCTGATAGGCTTCAAAGTTATCTGTGATTTTTTTTATTTTCTTTTTTGTCAACAGGGCTTTGTCTGGAAAAGTTTGGGACCCTGCTGCCTGCAGAATGCTAATGGGATTGTTATTCACTTTCTTTTAAAGATGTTAGATCAAGGGGTTTCAGCCCCTCCCGGCCTTCCAAGTTTTATTGCCTGGGTGATTTATTCTTCTCGCCATTATCAAAAGCCAAGGAAGTGATTTCTCTCGCTGAAGTCAGCTGTTCACGAATTCCAGCAGATGTTCTGATTTCCATGGTGCTTTGAGCCTGCAGGGGAGGGAGGGGCCCAGAGCTCACCTCTGTTATGCATCATTTTCCCTTTTTTATTTTTTAAAGTCACAAGCGCTTCTCTGCCCAGGATGATCAAGCTTGGCTATCAAGATAGCAAAAGTGGGGCGGGGAAACGCGTAGAACAGGGGAGGCAGAGAATATATATTTTTTTTTATGGGTCCCCGTGTTTTCAAAAAAGGAACAGGGCAAGAATCGGGGTGCACAATGTATGAGCCGTGGTGGCACAGTAGTTAGAATGCAGTACTGCAGGCTACTTCTGCTGACTGCCAGCTGACTGCAATTTGGCAGTTTGAATCTCACCAGGCTCAAGGTTGACTCAGCCTTCCATCCTTCCGAGGTGGGTAAAATGGGGACCCAGATTGTTGGGGGCAAAAGGCTGACTCTGTAAAATGCTTAGAGTGGGCTGGAAAGCACTGTAAAATGAATTATAAGTCTAAGTGCTATTGTTATTGCTGTTCCTTCCCACAATGATTAGAATGTAGTATTGCAGGCTAACTCTACTCAGTGCCAGCAGTTCAATTCTCACTGGATCAAGGTTGACCCATCCTTCCATCCTTCTGAGGTGGGTAAAAGGAGGACCCAGATTGTTGGGGGCAAGAGGCTGACTCTGTAAACTGCTTAGAATAAAGTGGTATACAAGACTAAGTTCTATTGATATTGCTATTCCTTCCTTCCTTCCTTCCTTCCTTCCTTCCTTCCTTCCTTCCTTCCTTCCTTCCTTCCTTCCTTAACTCTGCCCACTGCCAGGAGTTCAATCCTTGACCAAGGTTGACTCAGCCTTCCATCCTTCCGAGGTGGGTCAAACCCAGATTGTTGGGGGCAACAGGCTGACTCTGTAAACTGCTTAGAGAAATCTGTAAAGCTCTGTGAAGCGGTATACAAGTCTAAATGCTATTGCTATTAAGCATAATCATTTCTAGCCAGCCCAGAACTGAAGTTTCTCAAAAGAGCAATGGGGAAAAATGGGATTTTTTGCTCAGCTGAATTTCTGAGACCGCTCAATCGATGATTGCGGTCACAGTGAGGTCTTTGCTTCACTGTAAGAATTTATCTCACCCCGTTTCAAGGTTGTGTTGTGAATTCAGTGTCATTTAGCCTCCTGGATGGTCAGATGTCGCCCTGAGATGCTCCTTTTTCGGGACTCTGCAATTGGATTCCTCTCCCATTATCTCCAGCTTCTCCTCTTTCCCTTTCAGCATCCTTAAATCTCTGACTCTGAGGAAGATGCCAAGAGCCCTCCTGCAAAAACTCAAGAGGCAGGAATCTAGGGATCTGCGTCCTGTCTTGGAGATGAATAGTTCTGTGAAATCACTTTGGGAAAAGGAGAAAGGCGAGAGGCAAAACAAAAATAAAAAAAAGCCAGCCCACCCCCCGGGAGGATGGTGGCGATGCAGAATGATCCCATTAAGGGATTGTAGACCATTGCCAAATTAAATTACTTTTAATAAAAATAACTGTGCTGTGCAGACGGGCTGCTGAAGAAGCCTTTGGAGGATTCTGAGAGCCTGGTTCTGTGGGGGAGGGGGTGAGTGGAAGGAAGGAGGAGGGATCGAGGGATCGAGGGAAGGAAGGAAGAAGAATGAAGGAAGAAAGACAGGAAGGAAGGAAGGAAAGTAAAAAGGGAGGGAGGAAAGAAATGAAGAAAGGAAAGAGGGAGGGGGAAGAAAGGAAGGTTGGAGGGAAGGAATAAAGGAAGGAGGGAACAAAGAAGGGAGGGAGGAAGAAGTGTAAAGAAGGGAGGAAGGAAAGGAAAAAGGGAGAGGGAAGAAATGAAGGCAGGAAATAGGGAGGGAGGGAGGGAAGGAAGGAAAGGAAAAAGGGAGGGAGGGAAGAAATGAAGAAAGGAAAGCGGGAGGGGGAAAAGGAAGGTGGGAGGGAAGGAACAAACGAAGGAGGGAAGGAGCAAAGGAAGGAGGGAAGGAACAAAGGAGGGAGGGAGGAAGAAGGGATGGAAGAAGGGAGGAAGGAAAGGAAAAGGGTGAGGGAAGAAATGAAGGAAGGAAAGAGGAAGGGAGGGAAGGAAGGAAAGGGAAAAGGGAGGGTGGGAAGAAATGAAGAAAGGAAAGAGGGAGGAGGAAAAGGAAGGTGGGAGGGAAGGAACAAAAGAAGGAGGGAAGAAACAAAGGAGGGAGGGAGGAAGAAGGGAGGGAAGAAGGGAGGAAGGAAAGGAAAAGAGAGAGGGAAGAAATGAAGGAAGGAAAAGGGGAGGGAGGGAAGAAATGAAGAAAAGAAAGAGGGAGGGGAAAGAAAGGAAGGTGTTAGGGAGGGAGGGAAGAAATGAATAAAGGAAAGAGGGAGGGAAAGAATAAAGGAAGGAGGGAGGTTGGGTACATAGGTAGGAAGGAAGAAAGAAAGGAAGAGGTGAGGGAGGGAGAGAAGAAAGGAAGGGAAGGAAGGAAAGGAAAAAGGAAGGATGGAAGAAAGGAAGAAAGGAAAGAGGGAGGGACGGAATAAAGGAAGGAGGGAGGGAGGGTACATAGGTAGGAAGGAAGAAAGGAAGAAGGGAGGGAGGAAGGAAAAGAAGGGAAGGAAGAAAGGAAAGGAAAAAGGGAGAAAGGGAATAAATGAAGAAAGGAAAGAAGGGAGGAGGGACAAAGGAAGGAAGGGAGGGAGGGAGGAAGGCATTCCCGACTAGGACAGAATAGAATAATCTGAGTTAGATGCATTTTCGTCGCCCATGTAAGCAAAATGAAGAAGTGATGCCAGAAGGTAAAGATACAGCAAATGCTGGAAAATGCCACAGACTCCCAGATGTCACTCATGCGCCTGTGGACATCCTCAAGGGGACCAGAATTCCCTGTTCACAGAAGAAGGAAGAGCTACTTGTGCTGGGAGTTCTCTTTAGGGGAAGAAAATATCTCCCTTCTCCTTTTTTGCCATCCGCAGTTTGATGGAATGGGTGAGAATACCCAGGGGAAAAAAAAATGCTCCAAGAGTTTTGGCACATTAGCTTTCCACTCTCATCCCTTCGAGCCACCCTATAAATAAAGGTGGCTTCGGTGCACGGGAGGGAAGACGGCGTCCTTCGAGATCATCTCAAAATAAAAGAGAATTAAGCCTTTTATCTCGACGTGTTTCCCAAATGGGTGGGCGCATCTGTTGCTTTCTTTCCCGTGGATGGGAAAACAGGGGAAACTCTCTCGGTGGCCCGTTTGCATGACTCCCAAGGTCACGTCAGGCTTACGTGGATGAGCAAACCAACCACACGAGAGAAAGAGGTTGTCATTGGCTGGATGATGGATGAACAGTTGCCTCCATGGTTTTGGTCTCTGAACTTGGCTTTTTTTCTTTCTTTCTTTCTTGCAGATGTTCCATGACCCAATTAGAGAACATCATCAGTGCTGGAGGAAGAGGGGGTGGCAGAAGGAGGGAGAGAGGGAAGGAGGAGGATTGTGGGGTCCTTGGTGCTCTCTGAGCCCCGTTGTTTACTCGCAGACGTTTCATGGCCCAACTTGGTAACGTCTTCAGTGTTAGGAGGAATCCAGTTAACTCTAGCCCTGATGAAGTGATATGGTTGGGTAATGAAATTTTGAACGCCAATAAACACCACAGTTATTTTCCTTCTCTTTCTCTTCCTCCTCCTCCTCCTCCCCCTCACAAACCCCACTCCCTCCTATCACTGACGATGTTACCTAGTTGGGTTATGAAATGTCTGCAAGAAAACAACCAAGCTCAGAAAAAAATAAGGACCCCACAGTTGCCCTCCTCCTCCCTGAAAACTCCCCTCCCTTCTAGCACTGATGATGTTCCCTAGTTGAGTCATAAAATGCCTGCAAGAAAACAACCAAGCTCAGAAAGAACTAAGGACTCCACAGTTGCTCCCCCCCCCTCCTCCTCCTCTGACAATCAGCTGGGTGACAATCTTGGTGCGTGATCTTTGGAACTTTAAAAAAAACTTTTTAAAAGCATTTTTTTACTACCAGTTTGGGTGAACCAGCCCGGACCAGTAGTATGGGAGATATATAGTCAAAATAACATTCCTTTCTCAGAGAGTCAAAGACATCTTGCCCTGCACTTGGAGTGGCGTGACTGGGAGGCATCTCCAGTTTTGGACGGTGCACGTTTGGGCCATGGGATGGACATGTGGGTGCTGGGCAGGGACTTGGACTTTCTTTTGGGTGGGGAAAACCTGGAAGCTTTCAGATTCGGGTTTTCCCAGGTGTGCCAACGTGACATCTCTAATGAAGTGGAACTTTGAGGAACTTCAAGCCTCGGAGTCTTCTTTCGCTGGGACTTGGGACCCTCAGAGTTTGTTTCCTTCATCTCTTGTCCAGCCAATGCAGTGCTAAGAGCCACTGGGACCCAGGACCAATTTGCTGGGCAGGATGGTGGACAGTTGGAGGACGCCTGCTCAGATGCTCTGAGGAAGCAGAGACCGGATCAAAGCATCTCGCTCTGCCTGCAGAGGCCCAACGCTCCCCCTCCCCCGATCGCCTATCAAAGTAACATCAGAAAGGAGAAAGGCAGCCAATTATTTCTTTAAAAGCCCTAATGTATTTTGAATCTGGGATTCTTCATTAGAGAACAAAGCAGTGGAGTTGAGGAAAGTGCCTTCTTTCTCCTCGTAATGGGGCAAAGGATGAGGAATGTTGGAGCCAAGCCACAAAGAGCTCAGATGCATCATCCTTTCGCTTGGCCCCCTTGATGCATTATTCAGGTTCTGTTAGAACATCCAAAGTCCTTCTGGATGGCTTCCTGATTCTTCAGAAAAGGGATTCTTAAACGCTCACATTGACAAGTGATTCTTTCCTTCCTTCCTTCCTTCCTTCCTTCCTTCCTTCCTTCCTTCCTTCCTTCCTTCCTTCCCTCCCTCTCCCCTCTTTCATTGCCACCCTCCCTCCCCCACTTCCTTATTGCCCTTCCTTCCTTCTTTCCTTCCTTCCTTCTTTCTTTCCTTCCTTCCTTCCTTCTCCCCACTCTCATTGCCACCCCTCTCTCCTTCCCTCCCTCCCCCACTTCCTTCTCATTGCCCTCCCTTCCTCCCTCCCTCCTCTTTCCTCTCCTCCCTCCCTTCTCATTACTCCCCCCTACTTTCCTACTTCCCTCCCTTCCTTTCTTCCTTCTCATCACTCTCCCTCCCTCCTCTTTCCTCCCCTCCCTTCCTTCCTTCTCATTGCTCTCCCTCCTTCTTCCCTCCCTTCCTTCTCATTGCTCTCCCTCCTTCTTCCCTCCCTTCCTTTCTTCCCTCTCCCTCTCTCATTGTCACCCCACTCTCCTTTCCTCCCTCCCCCACTTCCTTCTCATTGATCTTCCTTCCTTCCTCCCTCCCTCCCTTCTCTTTCCTCCCCTCTCTCCCTCCCTCCTTCCCTCTCTTCCTTTCTTCCTCATCGCTGTCCCTCCCTCCTCTCTTTCCTCCCCTCCCTCCTTTCCTTCCTTCCTTCCTTCCTTCCTTCCTTCCTTCCTTCCTTCCTTCCTTCCCTCTCCCCTCTCTCATTGTCACCCCTCCCTCCCTTCTCATTACTCTCCTCCTCCCTCCTTCCCACCTTCCTTTCTTCCTTCTCATTGCTCTCCCTCCATCTTTCTCCCCTCTCTCCCTCCTCTCCATGCTTCCCCTTAGCAAAGGGGTCCTTCCCGTTTTTATCAAAACAAAAGAGGGCAGAAGGCTCAACAGGCTGAAGCTCTGGCTATCACTCACCTGCCGCGTGAATTCGCCTTGATTCTGTGACACATCACAGCCATCGTCGAATGCTTCCCGCCATTACTGACCTCCTGCATCACATCCCACTGCCGTAGCTCGCTGATTTTGGCGCTCAGAATGTTTACTCCTTTCTTCACTTTTGCCCTGTGGAAGGAAGGTTGCAAAAAGAAAAAGGAAAAATGTGATATAAAGGAGAAGGATCATTCTAATGGGCACATGTCCACCTGTGGAGAATGCCACTAAAGGCAAAGGTTTCCCTCGCACATATGTGCTAGTCGTTCCCAACTCTAGGGGGCGGTGCTCATCCCCGTTTCAAAGCCGAAGAGCCAGCGCTGTCCGAAGACGCCTCCGTGGTCATGTGAACGGCATGACTAAACGCTGAAGGTGCACAGAACGCTGTTGCCTTCCCACCAAAGGTGGTTCCTATTTTTCTTCTTGCATTTTTTACATGCTTTCAATCTGCTAGGTTGGCAGAAGCTGGGACAAGTCACGGGAGCTCACTCCGTTATGCAGCGCTAGGGATTCAAACCGTCGAATTGCCAACCTTTCTGATCGACAAGCTCAGTGTCTTAGCCACTGAAACTAGAACTCACAGTCTCCTTGTGACTGGCCCAAAGTCATCCAGCCAGTTTTCATGGCTAAGGTGGGACTAGAACTCACTGTCTCCTGGTGATTGGCCCCAATTACCTAACTGGCTTTCCTGCCTAAGGTGAAACTAGAACTCTCTCCCGATGATTGGTCCAAAGTCGCCAAGCTAACTTCATGCCTAAGGCTAGACTAGAACTCACGGTCTCCTGCTTTCTAGCCCTGGTCCCTTAGCCAATAGACCAAACTGTGCTAGTACAGAGTGAGACTGGTTAGTCTTGTTGCTTGTTAGGCTTGGTGTGTGTGTGTGTGTGTCTTGGACAAGGTTAGCAAAATTTAGACCTGCAGGACAAAGCAAAACAAAGGGAAATGGGCGGGTGGAACGCTGGAATACAATCGAGAAGGCTGATGTTGGAGCTATGAGTTAATTAACTGCTATATCAGACATTTACAAAAAAAAAAGTGTCTCTCTCTTTATGTCACCAGCACAATGGCTCTTTTAATAAAAGCAAAAAGAAACTGGGCCAAAGAAGCTAATCCATAGTTATAGAAATCAGGAGTTCGAAGCTCTTAATGCAGTGAAGGTCTCACAAAATGCCCCCCGAGCTTTACCTTGGAAATAAATATGGAGAGGCATAATCAGTTATGCTACTAGTCTCTCTCTCTCTCTTTTCCCTCTCTCCCTTCCTCTCTCTCATTCTTTATCCCTCCCTCTCTCTTTCTCTTTCTCTCTCTGTCTCTCCCTCTCTCCTCCTCCCTCCTTCTTTCTCTCTCATCCCTCCTCTCCCTCCCTCATTCTTTCTCTCTCTCCCGCTCTTTCTCTCTGTCTCTCCCTCCGTCTCTCTCTCTCTCCTCTCTCTTTCTCTTTCTGTCTCCCCCTTTCTCCCCCTCTCTCCCTCCCTCCTTCTTTCTCTCCCTCTCTTTCTCTGTCTCTCCCACTCTCTCACCCCTCTCTCTTTAGCCCTCTCTCCCCCGTCTCTCTCTCCTCTCTCTTTCTTTCTCCCCCTCTCTCCCTCCCTCCTTCTTTCTCTCCCTCTCCCTCTCTTTTTCTGTCTCTCACCCCTCTCTCTTTGGCCCTCCCTCCTCCTCCCCCTCCTCCTCCTCCTCTTCCTCCTTCTCTCTCTCCCTCCCTCCCTCTCCCGCTCTCTCTCTCCCTCCCCCCTCTCTTTTCTTCCTTCTCTTAGGTTTAGATAACAAGTCCAAAAAATGAAGACAAATTAGGTCATGAAGTTAAAGAGGTCTTCTCTCTCTTTTTTAACCAGGTCTTTGTTGGCATGAAAGGGTCAGTTTCCAAACACAGCAATGCTGCAGCTCTTCTAGCCATACTTTTTTATGTGCATGGGGACATGTAGTCTGATCCCACTAGGTAGGACAGATAAACAGAAGAATAGGAAGAGCGCATCCATGAATTAGCAGTCAGAAGAGATAATGAAATCTCCTTAATCTCACAACACATGGACAGACTCAAGTGTTGTTTCCTCCTAGAGCATTCTAGGCCAAGCTAAATCTGGGCTAGAGAATTCCTGGAAGCTTGGCATTCACAAACATCAGCCATCAAACAAACACATAGAGGTAAACTACATTTACACGTCATTCAAATTAATAGCAATAGGACTTAGACTTATATACCACATCATAGAGTTCTTTGTAGCATTCTCTAAGTGGTTTACAGAGTCAGCGTATTACCCGCAACAACCTGGGTCCTCATTTTACCAACCCCAGAAGGAGGGAAGGCTGAGCCACAAAGCAAAAAGATCAGAACACATTCTCCCCAGCAGTCTACTCCCAGATAAGCAGGGACTGACACCAGACAAACAATCAAGCAGAAAATCATACCCTAATCAAAGGAAAGGAAAACCATACCATCACCAAAATAGTCAAGGTAAACCACTATATATAAACAGGAAGCAAACTGCATACCCCCTCATACTGATGATATTCCCTAGTGGGGTAATGAAACATCAAACAATACCAAGGACTCCATAGTCTGATTTTCTCCTTCCCTGTGCACACAAAAGAAACTTTCATTAGACTTGCTTAAGAATTAGATGAAAACCCACTGAGAGACCCCAAGGATGGGTCACCATGAAGTCCAAACACCACTTCCACATCCATTCCACACTATCCTGTCAGAGCTGAAGAAGCTTCTTGGCTGAGAAACAAAACGTCTTCAAAGAAAAAAAAAACAGACAGTCCAGTTGCCTCCTGAGAAAGCCCCTTTGAGACAACTATGGCCTGGATGACTGAGAATCTCTACAGATTTGTAGCTATGCAATTTGGGATGATCACCCTTGGAATGGTGTGGGAGTAGGAATGGATTTCAAGAGGATAAATTACAGAGTACAAGAACCATTTGCACCACTCAGTTGACCCTGAGGACACAGATAAATCTCCAAGCGACCTCAACAACCCTCTAAAAGGATGCAAATGACCAGCTGTCTGCAAGGAGTAGAAATCCTTCTATTCCCCACCATCCAGTCAGAGCCGAAGAAGCTCCTTGGATGAGAAGTGAAATGCCTTCAATGAAAAAACAAGAAAGTCCAGTTGCCTCTTGAAAAAATGGATGACTGAGAATCTCTACAGACCACTTCCACTTCATGACAAGAAGACTAAATGGATGGTGCTTTTTTTGATGCCCTCCATTGTCCAGATGGCAGCCATATAAATCAGCTAAATGGATAACTAAATAAAGAAGAGAGGGTTTAAAATAAAAATAAAAATTGGCGGTGCAACTTTCATGGTGGTGAGGATAGGGATGAGCTCATTTGCAATGTGCAGCGTGATATGTGCACTTCGGGCTAAAGCTGCACAGAGTGAATGGGAATTCAAGCTCTACATTTGGTCATCAAAAGAAATTATGCACATTAAAAGCGTGGCTGCAGAACGAAATGCTTTATAAAACACCAAAGCTCTCTCTGTATGTGGGGGTTTAAAAGTGGGTTTAAAGGAGCCTACCGTTTCATTGGACCATTTTCCCAAAGAGATCCAGGCAATAGGAAGGAAGGAAGGAGAAAGAGGCAGGAAAAGTGGAAGAAAGGTAGGAATGAAGGAAGGGAAGGATAGGAGAGGCAGAGAAGGAAGGAATATAGGGAGGGAGGGATGGAGAGTGGGAGAGAAAGAAGGAAGGAAGGAGAAAGAGGGAGGGGGAAGAGGAAGGGAGGGAGGAAACAAGGAAGAAAGAAATATAGGGAGGGAAGAAGGGAGAAAAGGAAGGAATATAGGAAGGGAGATAAAGAAGGAAGGAAGAAATTAAAGAAAGAAGGAAAGAAAGAAAGAAGAAAGGAGAAAAGAGGAGGAAGAAGAGGAAGGGAGGGAAGAAGCAAGGAAGAAAGAAATAGAGGGAGGGAGGGAGGGAGGGAGGGAGAGAAGGATTGTTTTGAACTTGCTAGGACCTCACTTGTGTTCTCCATTACATCAATTTGGCTCCAAACGTTCAGGACCTTCACAGGTCCATAAAGCAAAGGAAAGCTGAAGGAAGATCATAAGTACAGTCACTGTTTCACTTAGCAACTGATTTACTTAACAACGGAACCATGGGACTCATTTGTGATCATTAAATAAGGACCACCTGTATGATTGCAAAAATAAAAAAAAGGTTGCAGACGGCATGGTTTCTAAATTATCATTCTGTTGAATAGAACAGAAGAGGGAAAGAATAGAATAGAATACAGTACAATAAAATACAATACAATACAATAACAGAATTGGAAGAGACCTTGGAAGTCATCTACTCTAACCCCCAGCATGATCAGGAGACCCCATGACATCTTGGACAAATGGTTGTCCAATCTCTTCTTAAAAGCCTACAGGTATGGAGCATCCACAACTTCTGAAGGCAACTTTTGTTCCATTGTCCTCACCATTAGGAAATTTCTCCTGAATCCGTTGCTTCTTGTCCAGCCTTCAGGTGCACTGGGGAATAGGTTGACCCCTACACACACACACACTCTTCTTCTTTGTGGCAACCCCTCAAATACTGTAAGAGTGCTATCACGTCTTCTCTTAGTCCTTCTCCTCACTAGACTAGATACAAAGGTGAACTTACAAGCACCCCGAGAAGCCATTATTCCTGGAGAATTCTGGTGAGATATGATGTCCGTTGGGCCACCAGGGTTGTAGCCCTCCAGCGGCCAGTGGAGCTGGCAGCAGATTTGGACAGTGAGGAGGTTGGGGAGGAAGATGGGCCAGTCCTGGAGTCTGGGGAAGGCTCTGATGAGGGCTCTGTGTCGGAGGCAGTGAGGGGGCCAGTTATCAGCTGCCTTCAGAGTCAAACAGCAGTGAGGCAGAAGAACAGCTGGAGCCTGTTCCCAGTGTGCACATGCGCAGAGTTGCCAGACGAAGGGAACAGCTAATGAACAGGAGTCAACTTGGGAGTAAGGCCACAGGTGGATGGCGAATGGCCCCTCCTAGAGGAAATAAAAGAGGAGCAAAAGGAGAGTGGAGTTTGCAGGAGACGATTAGTTTGCTTAATTGGTTCGTGACTCTCCGAGATTCCTTGCCGAGATTTGCAGATATCGTCCTGGCAGCTCTCCAAGCCAGATAAGGTCTGTGACTAAATCCTCCCTTGAAAGACTTTGCTGGATGTGAATGAGCAGAATTCACAGTAAATTAATAAAAGTGTTTTTTGTCGGGACCAGGAGTTTGCTTCAGGCTCTAGGGAAGCCTCGGTCAGAACAACTGGGAATTGAAAGTGACTGATCCTCAACAAACGGCCTCCTGTTTTTGGAATATCTAATGCATCCAATAAAAATGGTAAAGATGCTAGTCCAGGCTGCTATCAGCAACTATTACCTCTCAATCAAACTCCTCTTATGCAGAAGACATTTTTTCTTAGAAGTGGACTTCGTTTATTTCCTCCTTAATATCTGCCGCAGCCCCTTCTCGAAAAAAAAGCTCGGTTTTTCAATCAAAGTTTGCCTCGGGGGGGCAGCAAGAAGAAAAAAAACCAACATAATAGAAACAACGAGAAGGAAGAACCGTTTCCGCACGGCGTGGAACTCTCCAAGGAGAAAAGTAAAACCGTTGCTCAAATGAATGATGGCAGGAGATATAATGGGGCTCTCTAAGTGGTTTCTTATTGCACTCAAGTTCTTATTACAGAATTTCCACCCAGCGCTTCCACGCCAAGTGGGGACTCCCGGTTGTTTCCTAGCTTGCGGTTGGGAAGCTCAGAGGAGAGTAAATATGAAGCTTGTAGCTTCGAGGCAGCGAGGAAAATCGGAAGGCCTTGTGGGAAACCCCTAGGGTGCAAGGGAGACTTGCAACTGCCATCAGTGCTGTAAGGGAGTGAGGCTGAGTGGGCTTCACGTAATTTTACCACCGGTTTGCCACGCACCGAAACTGTGAGCGCACTTGTGTGTGCTCACTTTATTTGCACGCATTCTGTGCACGCGCTTTGCTCACACACAAGGCTTGCACACATGCACACAGCTTGGAAAACGTGGCTAAATAGGATGGCATGGTGCCAGGATAGAATAGAATATAGAAATAGAATAGAATAGAAAAGAAAATAGGAGTAGAATAGAATATAGAAATAGAATAGAAAATAGGAATAGAATAGAATATAGAATAGAAAATAGGAATAGAATAGAATATAGAAATAGAATAGAAAATAGGAATAGAATAGGATATAGAAAATAGGAATAGAATAGAATATAGAAAATAGGAATAGAACAGAATATAGAAATAGAATAGAATAGAAAATAGAAATAGAAATAGAAATAGAATAGAATGGAATAGAACAGAATAAAATTCTTTATTGGCCAAGTGTGATTGGACACACAAGGAGTTTGTCTTTGGTGCAGATGCTCTCAGTGTACATAAAAAGACAAGATACATTCATCAAGAATCATAAGGAAAAACACTTAATGATAGTCATAGGGTACAAATAAGCAATCAAATCATATAAGGAAACAATCAATATAAATCATAAGGATACAAGCAACAAAGCTACCATCCTGCCGTCATAAGTGGGAGGAGATGGGTGATACGAACGATGAGAAGACTAATAGTAAAAGTAATGCAGCCTTAGTGAATAGTTTGACAGCATTGAGGGAAATATTTGTTTAGCAGAGGGATGGCATTTGGGGAAAAAACTGTCCTTGTGTCTAGTTGCTCTGGTGTGTAGTGCTTAAGAGTTGGACCCCAAACTAAGCGCTGCTCGGGATAACCTCCAGGCTATATTCCTTCCTTGCCTAAGGAAGCCTCGGTGAAATCAAGGAACTGCCAAGAACAGAAAAGATTTTGTGACAAGGACCAGCGGCCAGTTCAAAAGACGACCGCAAGCAACCACCCTGTAGATCTCTAGGGCAACCTGTAAAAAGGTCCTTTGAAGTCCAAAGGAGCATCAGAACATCAAATCACTAGATCCGAACCTGTCTCTCCCCCTCCAGAGCAGCTTTGACAACTGGGAAGCCGTTTGAAAAACTAAGCTAGAAGGCGAAGACGCTTGGGGGATGATTCAGTGCTTTGTTTCTGAGATGAAATCTGAGGAAAAACAAATGTATTTGTGCATTCGTACAAAGTTCGTTTGTTTCGAGCAAAAGACTAAAATGTGACTGGTGGAATTGAAAATATACATGTTTTTCTACGATCTAAAATATTCCTTCACAATCTAGTGACTTCCAAGAGAGATGAGTTGCTTGCCATAATTTCTAAGCTGATCTAAAATAAATAAGACCATCTAACTCAGTCTCCATCCCATGTTTTACAGATTAACAGAGTTGGATGGTATCTTGGAGGTCATCTAGTCAACCACCCCCCCTCCCTGCCCAAGAAGAACCCTACATCATTTCTGACAAATGGCAGTCCAGCCTCCTCCAGGAAAGCTTCCAGGGATGAATCTCCACAACTTCCGAAGGCAACTTCTATTCCACTGGTCGATTGTTCTCATTGCCAGAAAATTTCTCCTTATTGCCAGGTTGAATCTCTTCTTGTTCAAGCTATTTTCCAAGGCCAGACAAGTAATAATGGATGGAAACTGAACAAGGAGAGATTCACCCTGGAAATAAGGAGGAATTTCCTGTCATTGAGAGCAATCAACTGATGGAACAGAAGTTGCATTTGGAAGTTGGGGGAGCGTCATCACTGGAGGCTTTCAAGAAGAGACTGGACTGTCATTTGTCAGAAATGGTGTAGGGTCTCCTGCTTGGTGGGTGGGGGGGTTGGACTAGATGACCTACAAGGTCCCTTCCAACTCTGTTAATCTTTAAAATAAACCAACC
Source organism: Thamnophis sirtalis (assembly GCF_051295495.1). Classification (NCBI taxonomy): domain Eukaryota; kingdom Metazoa; phylum Chordata; class Lepidosauria; order Squamata; family Natricidae; genus Thamnophis; species Thamnophis sirtalis. Next base: position 64,570,420 of record NW_028261382.1, read on the forward strand.
CTGCTCAAGCAGGAGATATACATTTTATACAGATGGTAGTCCAATTTCTTCTTAAAAACCTCCAGTGTTGGAGCACCCACAACCTCTTGAGGCAAGTCACGAAAGCTTCAGATATCGCTGAGCAGAAATTGACTATATCTCATTGACTACAATAGGAATTTGACCATCCCTGTAGCTTGTCTAGTTTGTAGGGCATTGCCAAATGAAGCTTTCCGAATGGGCAAAGTCAACCCACAGTTAGATATATGCCCTAAGAAAGATAGGAGGGTGTGTGTGTGTGCATTGAGTTGTGTTGCATTGTGTTGTTGCAGGAGTTACTGCAATGTAGAAAGCTCATCTTCCAATACGGCAGCTTTAAAAAAGCACAGAGGTTAATCAAGAGAAGCCACCTTGAAGTTTTAGTGTTTCCCTATTACCCAGTTTTCTCCTGCTGCACCCATTCTATCCAGCTGGCCTTCTCTAGGAGGTCACAGGTATAATTCAGAAATTCACAATAATAACCCATAAGGGAGTGCAATGCCTGAAAGAGATTGTAATTTCCTTTGCTGAGATGTCAGAACTTTCTCTCCTATCAGCATCACTTTCAGGCCAGTCTAATTACCATCACAAACACTGAAAGTGCTACTTGGGATTCAGTGCTTTCTCTCCTCCTTTTCGCCATACAGAAAATGCTTGAATTTGCTGCTCAGTCAATTAACTTCCCAGACCTCACAAGGTAGCTAACAAAAGAGCAGGGTGGGCTTCAAGAGACACACCCTCAGTCCCATTGAGACCTGACACTCATCCGAGCTGGGCAGAAGAGGTCTAAATCAGTTCTGGGTGATGGTGGAAAGGAGGAATCAACGTTGTTTTTTTTTAAAAGATAGGCGTAAATTGCAAAAATAAGGATGTGATAGGTGAGTGGCTAAGATGCTGACCCTGTCGATCAGAAAGGTCGGCAGTTCGGCGGCTTGAATCCCTAGCGCCGCGTAACGGAGTGAGCTCCCATTACTTGTCCCAGCTTCTGCCAATCTAACAGTTCGAAAGCATGTAAAAAACCTTTGGTGGGGAGGTAAGAGCATTCCGTGTGCCTTCGGTGTTTTATCATGCTGGCCACATGACCAGGGAGACTTCTTCGGACAGTGCTGGCTCTTTGGCTTTGAAACTGAGATGAGCACCGCCCCCTAGAGTCAGGAACGACTAGCACATATGTGCGAGGGAAACCTTTACGTTTTTAGATTGGGAAAAAACTAAGAAGCAAGGATTGGGAAAATAAGTGGTCTTAAGTAGGCCAAATGTAGGTTAAAGCTGAAGAGGAGTAAAAGAGGAATAGAAGAAGGAGAAGGAGGTGGAGAAGGAGAGGGAGGAGGAGGAGAAGGAGAAGGAGAAGAAGGAGGAGAAGGAGAAGGAAGAGAGGGAGAGGGAGGAGCAGGAGAGAGGGAGAAGGAGAGGGAGGAGGAGGAGGAGGAGGAGGAGGAGGAGGAGGAGAGAGGGAGAAGGCGGAGAAGGAGAGGGAGGAGGTGGTGGTGGTGGTGGAGGAGGAGGTGGAGAAGGAAGAGACATCTTGAGATCTCCCCAATGGCTCCAAACAAATCTGGGGTTATCACTGTCGTGGTCTACCCTTCCTATAGAGAGAAGAGGAAAGTCATTGGTGAAATGGTGAGAAGTTCCATCAACCATGTGATCTGAGATCTTCCTGGGAACAACTGGCACAATTTGACCACTCCGTGCAAAGCTCACTTCTTTTAATACTGTGTTGTGCATGGAGAACCTATCAAGGTTTTGACTTCTAGCCATGAGAGAAGCTCCCATCCACCTTCACAAAACAGCTGCAATGGAGGCAGCCAATTAAGAATGCCAATAAAAATGATGAAAGGAAAAAGCTCGGTCATGTTTATTCATTATGAGGAGAACATTGACAATAACAAAAATTCAACTCTCCTTATCAGCTGTTGATTAAACTGATGCAATGATTACTAATCATGGAGTTTCACCCGGGGCTATAATTAAGTGTCAACCACTTAATGAGGATTTCTATTTTTTGCTTTGATTAAACACACCAGCACTGGACAGTTTGATGATAAAGATGTGCAGTGTGTGTGCAACCACACACATGTGTGTGTAATTGCTTGGGCTTTGTACTCATCACATCATCAAAAAAGGCAAGCAGAATTATGACCACCCATTTAATGTGTCTGTGCATCTCTCTCTCCCTCTCTCTCTCTCTCTCTCTCTCTTTCTCTCTCTCCCTCCCCCTGTTATCTATCCATCTCTCTCAATCATCCCTCCATCCCTCCATCCACCCACCTACCCACACCCATACATCATTCTATCTATCTATCTATCTATCTATCTATCTATCTATCTATCTATCTATCTATCTATCTATTAAATGATTATGATTCTATCTCTGTATCAATAATTTATCTATGATTCTTTTTTCTTTCATCTATTCATCCATCCATCCATCTCTATCAATCTGTCTATCAATCATTATCTATATGATTCTATGAATCTATCTATCTGTCTATCACCTATCAATCTTTTTATATGATTCTATGATTCTACCAATCTGTTTCAGTGATTTATCTATGATTCTATCCATCCATCCATCCATCCATCCATCCATCCATCCATCTTTCTATTATATAATTATGATTCTACCTATATCTGTATCTATAATTTATCTGATTCTTTCTTTCTTTCTTTCTTTCTTTCATCTATTTATCCATCCATCCATCAATCCATCCATCTCTATCAATCATTTATCTATCTCTATGATCTATCTATCTACCTATCTATCATCTATCTATCTATCTATCTATCTATCTATCTATCTATCTATCTATCTATCTATCTATCTATTAAATGATTATGATTCTATCTCTGTATCAATAATTTATCTATGATTCTTTTTTCTTTCATCTATTCATCCATCCATCCATCTCTATCAATCTGTCTATCAATCATTATCTATATGATTCTATGAATCTATCTATCTATCTGTCTATCACCTATCAATCTTTTTATATGATTCTATGATTCTACCAATCTGTTTCAGTGATTTATCTATGATTCTATCCATCCATCCATCCATCCATCCATCCATCCATCCATCCATCCATCCATCCATCCATCTTTCTATTATATAATTATGATTCTACCTATATCTGTATCTATAATTTATCTGATTCTTTCTTTCTTTCTTTCTTTCTTTCATCTATTTATCCATCCATCCATCAATCCATCCATCTCTATCAATCATTTATCTATCTCTATGATCTATCTATCTACCTATCTATCATCTATCTATCTATCTATCTATCTATCTATCTATCTATCATCTATCTATCTACCTATCTATCATCTATCTATCTACCTACCTACCTACCCACCCACCCACCCACCCACTCATCCATCCATCCATCCATCCATCCATCCATCCATCCATCCATCCATCCATCTATCATCTATTGATCCATCCATCTCTCCAATCCATCCATCCATCCATCCATCCATCCATCCATCCAATGTACAGTATATGGTTGCCCATCTCAGTTGAGATCTCTGGGCAGCTTACAACAAGGTGATAAAAGCAATAAACATTTTTTTTTAAAAAAACAGCCATTATTCAAAAAATTTATAAATGACAAGGGATAAGAGGGAATGGATGTTAACAGCAATATTGAAGCCATCTCAAGATCTCCCTGGTCCCCTTCTTGGGCCTGATAAGACAATCAGATCTTGAGGGACTTCCAGAAACTCAACAGGGATGGAGCTAATCTTACTTACTAGATGACCTACAAGGGCCCTTCCAACCCTATTAATTTGTAATCTTCTCCTACAGTGGGTAGGAGAATCCTCCATAAGAATCCTCCATAAGGAGGATATGCTGAAGAGAAGACCTTCCTCCTAGGAAATTCTTTGCTAACCCCTCTAAAAATGGAGACCAACCCATTATTTCATTGAAGGTTCTTGGAAACCCTTTGCTCATATCAAAACCAGTGCTTATTTTTTTAATATTGTGCATTTCCCAAAAGACATTGCTTCTCTTTTTCCAATATTTCTGCATTAGGAAGACTGGCAGCTGACTGGAAAGAGAGAATTAATTTCTTCCACAGCGATGCCCATATTCTCCAAGACAGGCTTTGTTTTCCAAACACAGATATATATTTACTGATAAAATATCATCTTCGCCTCCGAGTGCTCAATTCACTTTTGCTAGGAACCCTTTCAGGTGCCCCGAGTGTAGTAAACTGACCATGGCATCTTTTATTTATATTTACATTATCTTAAAATTCTCAGAGGCCATGTTGAACGAAGAGCCAAGAAGAATCAGGCCAAGGATTTCATATTTTATCAAGCCTACAAATAAATGCTGAAACATGTTGGGCTTTGGACACTGATGTCACTTTACATCTCCTCTGTTTTTCAGCAATTTGTGTTCGTTCTCTTGCCTTGTGAGTTCTCCAGCTTCGAAGGTTGCAATGTACTTGGAGAACTTGAATTGGCCAAAAAAAATGGACACTGCATTTTGCTTTACTCCAGAGTTTTTTGGGATGCTTTTTTTAATGTCTTCACCAACTTGATCACCTCTGGAAGACATTATTGCATCTGGGATCCATTCCCTCTTTTTGAGCAATCTCTGTCATGACAGAAGATTGTTGTTGTTGTTAGTTGTGAAGTCATGTCTGACCCATCAGGACTCCATGGACAATGTTCCTCCAGGCCTTCCCGTCTTCTACCATCCTCTGGAGTCCATTGAAGCTCACGCTGACTGCTTCTGTGACTCCATCCAGCCACCTCCTTCTCTGCCGTCCCCTTCTTCTTTTGCCCTCCATCGTTCCCAGCATGAGGCTCTTCTCCAGGGAGTCCTTCCTTCTCATTAGGTGGCCAAAGTATTGGAGTTTCCTCTTCAGGATCTGGCCTTCTAAACAGCAGTCAAGGTTGATCTCTAGGACTGACCGGTTGGATCACCTTGCGGTCCAAGGGACTCGCAGGAGTCTTCTCCAGCGAGTCCAACATGTGGTAGATGTGGAACTGATTGGAATCCCGCTTTGTATTGGAGGATAAACATATGTTCAACATTGTAAACAATGGTTAAAAGAGACGGGAAGAATTTTATGTTGCTAACAGCTTGTTTCAAAGTTTGATGGGTCAACGTGGCTTAATCAATCTCATTCATCATCATCATCATCATTTTCTTTTAACGACCCCCTAATCCCTTGCAGGGTGGAGTATGGGCAACTGAATGGAGCTAGCAGCGTGTTTGAATGGCTGGATGCCCTTCCTGTTGCCAATGCGGAGTTTGTTCAGCAGATATATTCTCATTGTGCCCAGAGACAGAAATATCAGCCTCTACCTAGGATCGAACACAGGATCCTGATTGTGGGGTTAGAGTTCCACCTCTAGGCTGCCGCATCACTCCCAACTAATCTCATTACTACTACTACTAAAATAGAAGTCCGTAATTGGAAGTTTCTGGAAAACCTTTGTCTGTGACAGAGGGGAAAAAAATAATGAATAGTTCTGGAATAATCCTATTAATTCCATTTGAAATAAAAAATTTAATTCTAACTTTATAAGCCTCTTTTTTGTAGAATGTACAATAATAATAGAGTCAAAGTTGACACTCAATTCAAAAATTGTACACCTCTGCAGATGCGTATTTAAAGCAAAGGAGGTAATCTATCAATGAACCATTTGTCCAAGCTGCCAATAAGTGAGTGAATGTTGGCCAATATCCCAAATTGTTCTGAAGGCACCTGTTGTTTTGATATTCATGGATGAGGCTCAACCACCCCTTTGGATACCTGGCTGAAGATGAAACTTGAGGATATTTATTCTCCATAGCACCCGAAGAAAGGACTGTTCTGACCAAGGCTTCCCTTGAGCCTGAAGCAAACTCCTGGTCCCGACAAAACCCCTTTTATTAATTGACTGCAAATTTTGCTCATTCACATCCCGCAAACTCTTTCAAGGAGGATTTACAGTCACAGACCTTATCTGGCTTGGAGAACTGCCAGGCCGAGATCTGCAAAACTTGGCAAGGAGTCTCGGAGAGTCACGAATCAATGAGGTGAACTAATTATCTCCTGCAAACTCCACTCCCCTTTCGCTCCTCTTTTATTTCCTTTGGGAGGGGCCATTCATCGTCCACCTGTGGCCTTACTTCCAAGTCGACCCCTGTTCTTTAGCTGTTCCTTTCATCTGGCAGCTCTGCACATGTGCACACTGGGAACAGGTTCTAGCTGTTTTTCTGCCTCACTGATGTCTGACTCTGAAGGCAGCTGAGAACTGGCATACGGCTCTGCTCTCCGCTCTGCCTCTGACACAGAGCCCTCATCAGAGCCTTCCCCAGACTCCAGGACTAGCCCATGATCCTCCCCAACCTCCTCACTGTCTGAATATGCTGCCAGCTCTGCAGGCAAGGGCTCTGCGTCGGTAGCAGAGAGGGAGCTAGGCAGCAGTGAGCAGAGGAACAGTTGGAGCCTGTTGCCAATGTGCACATGCACAGAGCTGCCAGAAGACAACAACAACTAAGAAAGCAGGGTCGACTTAGGAGTAAAGCCACATTGGAGGTGATTGGCCCCTCCCATAGGAAACAAAAGAGGAGCAAATGGAGAGGGGACTTTTGCAGGAAACAATTCATTTCTTCGGTTGTTTCAAGAGTGGAAAGTTCTGTTTGTGACTATAAGAGACTCTGTGCCAAGTGTTGCCTTGCCCGGCGTTTGGAAACTAGCTATCTGGCAGTTCTCCAAGCGAGATAAGGTTCATGTGGATAAATATTCCTCTGAAAGACTGTTTGCTAAGCCTTGCGGACTGTGAATGAAAGGAGTTCACAGTCGTGTAAATAAAAGGGGTTTTGCCGGGACCAAGTCTCTGCTTCTTGCTTTTTAAGGAAGCTTGGGTCAGAACAGCTAAAACATATGAAAAACGGTTGCAGGAACTGGGCATGGCTAGTCGAATGAAAAAAAGGACTAGGGGTGACATCATAGCAGTGTTCCAATATATGAGGGGCTGCCACAAAGAAGAGGGAGTCAAGCTATTCTCCAAAGCACTTGAAGGCAGGACAAGAAGCAATGAGTGGAAACTAATCAAGGAGAGAAGCAACCTAGAACTAAGGAGAAATTTCCTGACACCGAGAACAATCAATCAGTGGAACAACTTGCCTCCAGAAGTTGTGGGTGCTCCATCGCTGGAAGTTGTTAAGAACGGATTGGATAACCATTTGTCTGAAAAGGTATAGGGTTACCTGCCTAAGCAGGGGGAGGGACTAGAAAACCACCAAGGTCCGTCCCAACTCTATATAAGGATTCCTATCTGGGAAACTAAGAAAACTAATATCAATGGCATCTGGCCCTCTCAATTCCTGGCAAATAGATGGGGAAGAAATAGATGTAGTAACAGGTTTTATTTTCCTGGGCTCCAGGAAATCACTGCAGATGGGGACAGCAGCCAAGAAATTCAAGGACACTTGTTCCTGGGGAGGAAAGCTATGGCAAATGTAGACAACATGCTAAAAAGCAGAGACATCACCCTGGCAACAAAAGTGCATCTAGTCTAAGGTGACCAGATGTCCAGCATCTGGCGGGACAGGCACGCCTTTTCATAATTTTTCCTGCGTCCCTGGGGCGGCGGCGGCTGTTTCACCTCGCGCAGAGAACTTCCATTCGGAGCAACAGCCTAGAGCTTCTGCCGCCAGTGGCGGCGCCTGTGCTGTGGTGGGAAGCAACCACGCCTTGCGGACTCGGGCTCTGGAAGAGGAGGAGGGAAAGAAGGCGGCGGCGGCGGGGGGACCCGCAGCTCGGTGGGCGTCTCCTCGCAGGACGGAACCCTCTCTCTCTCGCTCGCTCTCTCTCTCTTGCCGCCGCCCCATCCATCCTGTGACTGCCACCATGGACGGGGCGGAGGAGGAGGTGGAGGAAGAAGAAGAGGAGGAAGCGGTGGTCGAGCCGAATCCTTTTGAGAGGGGATGGCCACGATTGGCAACGGCGGAGGCCATGCCGATGCTTCCCAGGTCGCGCCGATCCCCTCTCAAAAGGATTCGGCTCGGCCACTGCTTCCTCCTCTTCTTCTTCCCTGTCTGTGGTTCCGATTGCAGTTGCAAGGAGTGGGAAGGCAAGGAAAGAAGGAGGGAGGGGGGAAGGAAAAGAAGAAGGGAGGGGGAGAAGATGGAAGGAGAAAAGATGGATGGAAGGAGAAAGAATGGAAGGAGAAGGAGGAAGATGGAAGAAGAAAGGAAGAAAAAGAAGAAGGGAGGGAGAAAAGAGGGAAGGAGGTAGGAAGAAAAGGGGTAGAGAGGGAAGAGAGGGAAAGAGCAGAAAGACAAAGAGGATGAAGTTGATAGGCAAGAGGAAGGAGGAAGGAAGGAAGAAAGAAAAAGGGAGGAAGAGAGGAGAGAAGAAAAGATGGAACTAGAAAGAAAAGAAGGGAGGGAGTGAGGAAAGGGGAAGACAGGGAAAGAGCAGAAAGACAGAGAAGGTGAAGGTAGATAGGCAGAAGGAAGGAAGAAGGAAGAAATAGGAAAGGAGGGAAGGAGGAAGGAACAGAAGCGAAGAGGAAGAGAGAAATGGAAAGAGCAGAAAGACAGAGAAGGTAGATAGGCAAAAGAAATGAAGCTGAAAGAATGGAAGGAGGAAGGAAGAGAAAAGGAGGAAGGGAGTGAGTGAGGAAAGAAGAGAGGATGGAAGGAGAAAGGAAGGAAGAGAGGGAAAGAACAGAAGATGGATAAGGTGAAGGTAGATAAGCAAGAGGAATGAAGGAAGAAGTGAGGTGTCTCGAGGAGGGGGAAAACATTTAGTGACCAAAGTTACAATGGCATTGAAAAAAGTGACTGATGACCATTTTTCACACTTAGCGACCGTTGCAACCATTTTTCACACTTAGCGACCGTTGCATCCTCTTGGTCACGTGATCAAAATTTTGTTTGGCAACAGATTCGTATTTATGCTGGTTTCAGTGTCCTGGGGTGACCTTTTGACAAAATATAAAATTTTTAATCAAGCCCCCCCCCCCCCCCCCCGGTCAATGGTGTCCCTCTTTACCAATCTGAAAATCTGGTCACCTTAATCTAGTCAAGGCTTTGGTTTTCCCACTTGCAATGGATGGCTGTGAAGGTTGGACCATAAGGAAGGCTGAGCACCAAAGAATGGAGGCCTTTGAATTCTGGTGCAGGAGAAGACTCCTGCGAGTCCCTTGGACTGCAAGGCCATCCAACTGGTCAGTCCTAGAGGAGATCAACCTTGACTGCTCTTTCAAAGGCCAGATCCTGAAGGTGAAACTCAAATACTTTGGCTACATAATGAGAAGGAAGGACTTCCTGGAGAAGAGCCTCATGTTGGGAATGACGGAGGGCAAAAGAAGAAGGGGACGGCAGAGAATGAGATGGCTAGATGGAGTCACCAAAGCATTCAGTGTGAGCTGAAATGGACTCCGGGGGATGGTAGAGGACAGGATGGCCTGGAGGAACATTGTCCATGGGATCGCAATGGGTTGGACATGACTTTGCAACTAACAACAACAATCTGGGACCTGGACACGGATTTGGACTAGAACACCTCTAAGATCCCTTCCAGCCCTAGGATTCTATGAGTCTTTGCCTCTGATCACTACCATATTTTTCAGAGTATAAGACACACCTTTTTTCCTAAAAAAAAGAGGCTGAAAATCTGGGAGCATCTTATACATCAAATACAGCATTTTTTGCCTCCTGAAGCCCCGCCCCCTTCACCAAAATGGCTGTGCATAGCCTTATGGAGGCTTTCAGAGAGCTCCTGGGGGCTGGGGAGGGCAGAAATGAACAAAAAACGGGCCATTTCGGGGAGGTTTGCAGAGTGCAAAAACTTTTTCCCCCCTTTTGGAAAGCTCTTTAACTGATTGATGAGAATTACATTGATCAAGTGCTGTGCCCGCAGAAACACTTACTTATCTACTGCATCTCTCTCTCTCTCTTTCTCTCTCTCTCTTTATCTATCTATCTATCTATCTATCTATCTATCTATCTATCTATCTATCATCTATCTATCTATCATCTATCTATCTCTCTTTCTCTCTCTCTCTCTCTCTCTCTACCTACCTACCTACCTACCTACCTACCTACCTACCTACCTACCTACACACTCTCTCTCTCCCTATCTACCTACTGTATTTCTCTCTCTCTCTCTCTCTCTTTTTATCTCTCTCTATCCCTCTACCTACCTACCTACCTACCTACCTACCTACCTAACTAACTAACTAACTAACTAACTAACTAACTAACTAACTAACTACTCTCTCTCTCTCTCTCCCTACTTACCTATTGTATTTCTCTCTCTTTCTCTTCCTCTCTATCCCTCTATCTACCTACCTACTTTTTAAAAATTTGCCTCTTCAAAACTTTGGTGCGTCTTATACTCTGGTGCGTCTTATACTCTGAAAAATATGGTATGTATACCAAGTACATCATGATTTCCTTGCCAAGTCCATCTTCCCTAAACAACTTGACTTTTTGTTCCCTTCCTGACACACTGGAAACTCCATGGAACTTTTTCTTTAAAAAAAATGCATCAAAGCTGTTTGGCTGACCTCTCCTGCTACTTTGCAGAAACGTGATGGATGGCCGAAAGAAGACACATCAAAGCGAGAGTTTATTAGTGTGTCTGCGTATTTGAACATCCAATTCCTGCAAACCATATGTCCCCTAATCTATCCCAGTGTTGCCTGGCGAAGCACATTTTTATCCAGGCTCATTTTTATGATCTCTGAAGACCCCATAAATATTTCCTTAACACAGGGAGGCCTGGTAACTTAGGATTAATGGCATCATTGTTGCAAAGGGAAGTGGGAACAATGCCAAGCCTTACACTGCAGCACATTGCGCTTTAATAAACCCAGTTATGTGCAAATCCTTTCTAAGACTTGGCTGGAAATAGACACAGTAGCTTAGGAAGGGGAACAGGCAGAGGTGTCCACAAATGTGGTCAGAAATCTTCTAGGTAGAAACCATGATCGTGTGCATGAAAACTGATTGTTTATTATGTATGGAGGAGGTCTGTTGGGAAACTGCTAGCCAGGCTGGTAGGGAGGAGTCAAACAGGGGCCTAGCTTGGAATCCTTATATAGCCACAAATGGCAGAATCTTGACTTCCCCCTAAAGTAGGACGTGAAGTGAGATTTGGACATTAAGAGTGAACTTACTGGGTCAGGCTGGACAGCCTCTTGGAGCACCTTTCCTTCTTTATTAAAAGGCCACATAGGCAGAGTTTGCGGCTTGCAAAAGAAAGGGAAGTGGGTGCCTAACCGCAGAGTTCATTAGTTCTCACAAAACCACAAGGTTCAGCTAAAGTTTGCTTAGAGACCCGTAGTCAGTACCTATGGCCCAAGACAAAAGGAGAAGTAAGACCCTATCTACTTATAAGGCTTTTTCCTCAAGGTAACAAATAAGAAGTGAAGTTAAGCATTTCCGTGTACATTGCTCTTAGAAAGATATGTAAGAAACTGTCTTTTCTATAGGTTTTTGTCCAGATGTTAGAAATTCTTATCTCTGTCTGGACCTTTTGGCCAAAATAAAGCTTATCTTGATCTCGCAGTCCTATCTCTTGATTTTCTGCAACACCCCAAGATCCATGAAGCTTTATCTGTCCAACCCCCTTGCTCAATTTCAGACAAATGGTTGTGCAATCTCTTCTTAAAAACCTCCAGTGTTGGATCACCCACACAACACTGTGGACAACTTTAAGATATGTGGACTTCAGCTCCTAGAATTCCTCAGCCATCCATGCGAACTTTTACCATTCTGGGGAGTGGCTGTCTCTGCATATTTGTTTCTATGTGCCTGTAATGTAAATAGTTTGGTTTAGCCCTGGTTTCCGAATTAAGGCACACATGTTTCCACCCACTTTATTTCTTCCAACATGTACATCCAGGGATGGGCTTCAAAAACCCCATTGTTGGGTGGGCGTGGCCAAGGTGGGCATGGCCTAGTTGGCCTCTTGCACCATGGCATGGGGGGGGGGAGTTTTTCACCCTCCCCAGGCTCCGGAGGCTTTTCTTGAGCCGCCAGGAGGGTGAAAACTGATTTCCCTGAGCTCTGGAGGCCCTCCGGAAGCTGGAAATAGGCCCGTTTCCAGACTTCTGGAACTTCTGTTAGGCCCATTCTTTGCTCTCCCTAGGCTCCGGAGGCTTTTCTTGAGCCTCCGGAAGGGCAAAAACGTCTTCCCCCGGGCTCTGGAGGCCGGAAACAGACTCGCTTCTGGACTTCCAGAACTTCCAGGAGGCCCATTTTTTGCCCTCCTCAGGCTCCAGGGGCATTTTTCGAGCCTCCGGGAGGGCAAAAACTGCTTCTCCTGGGCTCCAGAGGCCCTCCGGAGGCTGGAAACAGGCTTCTGGGACTTCTGTTTCCCCCGGGCTCTGGAGGCCGGAAACAGACTCACTTCTGGACTTCTGGAACTTCCAGGAGGCCCATTTTTTTGCCCTCCTCAGGCTCCAGGGGCTTTCCTTGAACTTCCAGGAAACCCCCCACTGCCTGGGTCCATCTATTTTGAGCTCTGGAAAAGCAGTGTATTTCGGACACCAAAAGGAGACCAAGGGGAAGTGGCCCCCCAAAAGGGAAAATTAAATAGCAAAAGTGGGATTAATGGGGAAAGATGAGGGAAAAATTGGGGAAAGGTACTAAAACAAGAGAATTAAATAGGAGAAGAAAGATAAAATATAGAAATTACAAGAACAAGAGAAAGCCAGGCGAATGAGTGTAGAGAAGAGAATATAAGAGAAATTCCTGAGAGACCAAGAGAAAATGGTTGAAAGGAGGAAAGAAGGAAAAGGACTTACTAGTAGAATAGAATGAAATTTGGTAGATATAGCCAATGGTATATAGCTAATAGGATGTGAGGGAAATAGACTAATACTATTAATTGTGGATAATTAACTAAGTGAAATGTTTACTATATAAAATTGAATTTGAGGATATATGTGCTATTGAGAGTAAAACAAAAGAATAGATGGAAATGATATGTTAAATCTGATTAACTTGGAGAGGCAATAAGGATATTTTTTATATATTAAGAAAAAATCAAAGTTAAGCTGGAAAATATGGGGAAAGAATAAGATGACTGAAATGTGAAATGAAAATATGATGTAAAATGAACTATGCGTAACAGAAGATGTAAAGGGGAAAAACCCGGACAATCTTTTGTTTTGTGGGACGTTATCTCATCCAGCCCTCTCCCAGAAAAATCAAATATCCTAGGAAATATTGAAAAGGCAGAATATTTCTCTGGATGTGAGGAGAAAGAAACATGTTTTAAAAGACAGAATAGTTGCCTGTAGCTTCCTGCCCATCACCACTGTTAATGGGCCAGGCTAGTCCACTTTACATAATAAAGACTTCTCCACTGCAGCCCCAGGGGGGATGGGAGAAAAGGCATGATAATGTTGGAACTTTATTCAACGGGCCTCATGGCATCTGAGAAGTCATCCATACCTGGATTCAAAACACAGCCTAGAGAGTAGCCCTTGCATGGCCCCATGAGAGTCTGACAACCAATCAGAATACATTTCTTACACAGGAACAGGAAACAGAGAGGTGGGACTAAACAGGGTATAAAAAGCCTAGCAAGCCCCTCCTTCAGCCCTTATCTTCTTCTCCACCAACATTGAAGCATGTGATCACCTTTTCTGTTCAGGGCTCAAGCCATGTGGCCCTGTCCAACAATAAACCATCTTTCCAAGCAGCCTCCATGTCTCCAGTGTCTTTTTCCCCACTTGGAGCTGAACCCAGAAGGACTTTTCTTTCATCAGTTTATAAAAGAAGTTAAAATATGTAATAAAAAATAAAAAACCTTTGAAAAAAAAGAAAAGACGTGTGTGTCAGAATAATACAATAATTCTTGTGACTCATGTAAAGGATTTCTTTTGATTTGCTTGAGTTGCAGCTAGAAAAAAGCCACCAGAATTGTAGGAAGTTAGAACTCCTCCCATCCCCTAGAAAAATGAAATATCCTAGGAAATATTGAAAAGGCAGAATATTATATTTCCCAGGATGTGAAAAGGTAGAAACATGTTATTAAAGACAGAGTAGCTCTCTGCAGCTTCCTGCCCACCCTCCACCCCCTTTGTCAATGAGCCATTAAAGCCTGAGCTAGTGTACTTTACATAATAAAGGAAGGATTAGCCTTCCAGAGAAACTCACCACATGGCATCTGGAAACTCAAACTTGGCCCCATGGGAGTCTGACAACCAATCAGGATACATTTCTTACACAGGAACAGGAAACAGAGAGGTGGCGCCGAACAGAGAGTATAAGGCCAAGAACTTTCAGCCCTTCGTGCTCTCTTTCTTCTTCTTCACCCAACATTTGGAAGCCTGTGTTCCCCTTTTCTGTTCAGAAGCTCAAGCCATGGGATCCTGTCCATCATTAAACCATCTTTCCAAGCAGCCTCCATGTCACCAGTGTCTTTTTTCACACTTGGAAATGAACCCAGATGGACATTTCTTCCAACAGAACCTTATCGGTTCACAGTAAACCATACAAGCAAAGTTGAACTACAATTTATTATTTTTTTTGGTCTCTTGTTTTAAGCATTTCATCCATGGTAGGGATAAAACTGTGCCTCGTTTCCTCACTCAGACCCATCAAAATAGGACATGAAATAACGAAGTTTATTTCAAGATTATTATTTTTTTAGTTTTGAGAGCGGAACAGAATGACTTGTGTGCAGAGGTTTCACTTTGAACTGGGAGGCCTTTAACAGCCATCCTGAAACACATACACATACACACACACCTGGGGGTTGGGGGGGGGAATCATTTCAGTCCTTCCCTTCTGAAGACTTGTGTGTTTCAACCGTGGCTGTGAAAGGTAGGGAGGAGGAGAAAGAGATAAAAGCTATTCTGCCTACTGTTTCACCCGAGGAGACATCAATACCTCTGAAATCAGGATTCTCAAATTCTCCTATCAAACAGAACAAACGAGCCAAACCTTGCTTGGAAAACTTTCCCTGTGCCCCAGCGGAGTGGCAATTTGAAGGTCTTTGAAGTACAACGTTTACAATTGGATGCGTAGGACGGAAGAAAGAAAATAAATAAAAAATGGTGTCGGTCTCCAACGAGCAGTCAGCAGTCAAACGATGCAACGTCCACAGAACAGAACAAAACAGAACATAAAAACAGAGTTAGAAGCGATCTTGAAAGTCTTCTATTCTAACTGCCTGCCTGCTCAAGTAGAAGACCACATAACATAACATAACAGAACAGAAAAACAGAGTTGGAAGGGATCTTGGAAGTCTTCTAGTCCAACCACTTGCAGGAGACCACAGAATGAACAGAACAGAACAGAACAGAAAAACAGAGTTGGAAGGGAACTTGGAAGTCTTCTAGTCTAACTGCCTGCTCAAGCAAGAGACCCTAGACTAGACCATTTCAGACAAATAGGTGTCCAGTCCCTTCCTAAAGACCTCCAATGATGGAGCTCCCACAACTCCTGAAGGCAACTTCTGCTCCATTGGTTAATTGTTCTAACTATCAGAAAATTTCTCCTTATTCTAGGTTGCTTCTCTCCTTGCTTAATTTCCACCATTGCTTTTTGTCTTTCTGGTGCTTTTCCACATATTCCAAACAATTTTAGACGTAACCAACTCTGATGAAGCACACCCACAACTTCTGGAGGCAATTCATTCTACTGATAAATGGTTCTCACTGTCAGGAAATTTCTCCTTAGTTCCAGGTTGCTTCTCTCCTTATTGAGTTTCCATCCATTGTTTCTTGCCTTGCCTTCTGGTGGTTTGGAAAATAGGTTGACCCTCTCCTCTTTAGAATGGAATAGAATAGAATAACAGAGTTGGAAGGGACTTTGGAGGTCTTCCTGCTTAGGCAGGAAACCCTACACCACTTCAGACAAATAGTTATCCACAGTGACATGTGGTGAGCTTCATGGCCGGTGAGGCAAGCGCGAAAGCCCCACCGAAGCCCCGCCGCCGCATCCACCATAGAGCAGGTCCTGGTCCCGCTCTATGGCAGACGCGGGAGGGCTTTAAAGTGGCGGCAGGGCCCCGGCAGCAGGACTTTAAAGTCCCAGCGCCGCGTCCACCATAGAGCGGGACCTGGTCCCGCTCTATGGCGGACATGGCAGGGCTTTAAAGTCCCAGCGCTGCGTCCCGCTCTATGGCAGATGTGGCGCCGGGACTTTAAAGCCCTGCCGCCGGGGTCTGAGCAGCCATGATTCCCCCCTCCCCAGCCAGCCAGCTGACCCAGCCCATTCCTCCCCTGGTGTGGCAAGCTCCAGCGGGCTGGACGCGGGTGCGAGGGGCCTGGCAAAAGAAAGCAAGTGCCAGCCCGCCACCGCTGTGTCCAACAGGCCAGATTTCTCACGTTTATGGCAGACATAAACATGAGACGCCTGGCCTGTTGGACACAGTGTCGAGAACGTCCCCGCCGCTGCCGTGCTCCACTGCCTCGCCCCCCTGCTTCCTCCAACCCCACCGCTGTGAAGAAAGAAACACACGCACACAAATTCCTCACAATAAAAAAATTACAAATTAAATTACAATAATTTTGAATTCCCCCCCCCCTCCGTCCGATCCACGTAACTTTTCCAGCTGTGGATTTCAACTCTCCTCTTATCTGCCTGCCATGATGAAAATGTAAAAAATTAAATAAAAAAGCAACTTACTTAGGCAAGGCACGATTTGCTGCTTCCAGATCAGGAGGCAGGAGAATCACGTGCCTCCTTTGCATAAGGAATTTATGCAATTAACTCTGAGCAAGGGTTAAAAGACGAAAAATTCCTTCTGCAAAGGAGGCCCATAGTTCTCTCGCCTCCTCCTACAGTTAGCACTAAGCAGACTCAGAGTCACTGTGACTCTGGAGTCTGGCAGCAACTATCTTAGCCTTTTTAATTATTTTAAATATTCTTTTCTTCATAACACTGGGGAGGCCCTGCCTCCCCTGCCTCCCCTGACTGCATGTCCCTGGTTATCCAGCATCTTAAAAACTTCCAGTGTTGGAGCATTCACAATTTTAGGAGGCAAGTTGTTCCACTGATTCATTGTTCCCACTGTCAGGAAATTTCTCCTTAGTTCTAAGTTGCAACTGCTAGCAAACTTTGTGTACCGGACTGATTATATGATACTGGACTATGTTATTTGGATTATCCCTTAACATTGATGACTGACTGTCTTATCCGTGTATGACTTGGACTGTTTGATGGACTCTGATACCTCTATTTCCACGAAAGTAAAAGCCTATTTAAACTGCAGTGTCTCTGTATGCTGGTTTGTGTGTTCTCCAACACAACTCTCACAACGCTTCTCTGAACGTACTCGCTCTCCCAACGGGGAGCTTACCTAACAAGCATAAAAAACCCCACAGTCGTCATCCTCCTCCTCCTCCTTGTCTCCACAACCCTCCTTCATTCTAATGATGCTGTTACCTAACCAGGTAATGAAACATCTGCCAACAAAGAATCAAGCTCAAAGAGCACCAAGGACCACTTCTCTTCCTCTCCACAAACCCCTCTCCCTTCTAGTTCTGATTAGGTTACATAGTTGGGTAATGGAATGTCTGCAAGAAAAAAATGAAGCTCAGAGAGAACCACAGACCCCTCATTTCAACCTTGAGCTACCAATATTTATATATTCAGATTCAGATCGGTTACCTGAAAATTTTTGTGCAGTGTGACGTCTCAAGGGTGATGGGATAAAAGCTGACCCCTTGAAACAAGATGGCAGTAGGTTATTATGGAATCCCAGACCGCTAATTCATTGGCTGCCGTCTCCGGGAACATGTTTCATCTTGTTCAGCCTTGACATTTTGAGCGTCATGCTCTTCCCTCAAATCCAGCTGCTCCGTCAATACTCATTAGCATCCCTGCCTCGATCTGCCTAATAGCTTTGCTAGCCACATTTAGCCTCTCTCACCCTGACAATCTGATGATTTAATATCCTGGCTAATTATCCATTGTCTTGGATAACTTGCCAGCTCCTGATGGGTAATTCAATTGTCCACTTCAACAAAGCATGAACCTTTTCAAAGGATGCCCTCTCAAAGCAAGGGTGCTGCAGAAGGAGAAGACCTCTTTGCCTGGAAACAATTGAAGGAACACCTGTAGATTACTAATGGGAAGAATAACTTCATCCCTCCTTTTTATTTTGTGAGTTTAGCCTAACAAGGGATCCCTAAAACCTACTCTGCTGGCTAGTTTATGCATCAGGTTAATAGATGCATTTGGAATATTGATGCTTTGGACACGCAAGAAGATCTTTGCTCTTTGTAATCTCATGCAAAACAAAACATGGTGTGCTTGTCTTCTCTGTACATGTTGGGACAGTCAATGAAAGGTCACTTGAGGGTGGGAGATAGTTCATTGGTGAAATTCTTTTTTTTTTACTATCGGTTCTGTGGGCGTAGCTTGGTGGGCGTGGCAGGGGAAGGATACTGCAAAATCTCCATTCCCTCCCCACTCCTGGGGAAAGGATACTGCAAAATCTCCATTCCCTCCCCACTCCTGGGGAAAGGATACTGTAAAATCTCCATTCCCTCCCCACTCCAGGAGAAGGATACTGCAAAATCTCCATTCCCTCCCCACTCCAGGGGAAGGATACTGCAAAATCTTCATTCCCTCCCCACTCCTGGGGAAAGGATACTGCAAAATCTCCATTCCCTCCCCACTCCTGGGGAAAGGATACTGTAAAATCTCCATTCCCTCCCCACTCCAGGGGAAGGATACTGCAAAATCTTCATTCCCTCCCCACTCCAGGGGAAGGATACTGCAAAATCTCCATTCCCTCCCCACTCCTGGGGAAAGGATACTGCAAAATCTCCATTCCCTCCCCACTCCTGGGGAAAGGATACTGTAAAATCTCCATTCCCTCCCCACTCCAGGAGAAGGATACTGCAAAATCTCCATTCCCTCCCCACTCCAGGGGAAGGATACTGCAAAATCTTCATTCCCTCCCCACTCCTGGGGAAAGGATACTGCAAAATCTCCATTCCCTCCCCACTCCTGGGGAAAGGATACTGTAAAATCTCCATTCCCTCCCCACTCCAGGGGAAGGATACTGCAAAATCTTCATTCCCTCCCCACTCTGGGGCCAGCCAGAGGTGGTATTTGCCGGTTCTCCGAACTACTCAAAATTTCCACTACCGGTTCTCCAGAACCTGTCAGAACCTGCTGAATTTCACCCCTGAGGTAGTTCTAATGTAAGCAACCAGATCGCCTGGATGGATTGCCTCTGTGACGATTTAGACAGGAAAGGAAGCTAACAACCAGATTGCAAGAACACGTGAGTGGTCAGACAACGAGACCTAACTCATTGCAATGATCCAAGGACAGATATTCAATTTTGCAGCTACTAAGATTGTTGGCCGAGCATGTGCAAAAATAGCCAGGAAAATGATTGAAGCCTGGGAAATGAGCCCTTGGTCAGTCAACAGGAATGCTGATTTACCACTAGCTTATCCAATACTCAGGACTTGGACTTGGTAACACAAGGAAACGACAGCCAATGGCTTTAGCCAGCCATCAACATTCCAATCAACAACTAAAAAGCCACACACAACCTGGCACCACACAAATACTACCACATAGACTAGCCCGAAGCGCTGAGAGAATTCTCTTTAAAAAAAGTTTTTATTTTTATTTCTCATACACACATCCACAAATATACATTCTCACTCTCTTACGTGGCGCTAGGGATTTGAACTGCCAAACTGCTGACCTTCTGATCAACAAGCTTAGCCACTGAGCCATTGCGTTCCTTCAAGTCCAAAGTGGTATTTTGGCAATTACATCCAACAATTCTAGCTAAGCTTCAGTGTTTCACAATGCTTTTCTTTTATGCTGAATAGCAAATTTTGAATAATGATGACTTTGCGCAATGTAAGAAGATTTCCATCCATTTTTTCCAGCTCGGGTAATCACGACCCAGATATAGGAGATCTCTGTGTAATAAATGACCATATGGCCATGATATGAATCATGTTTGAAAAGGAGAAATGTAAAGCAAATATCCCATAATGTAGCTTTAGCATTAGCTATAAATAAAAAGAGAGATGCCGGCCGTTTCACTGCATTTCCAAAGGAAAGTTGGATGCACACTGGAAAAGAAGTAGTTGGAAACTCATATTGTGTCAACTTGCCCAACGATGCTTGAACCCTGTCAAGATCTTTGCAGATTCAAACCTGCAAGTCTCAAAGTTGAGCCTTCCCAACCCAGTGTCCTCCATGTTACAGAGCAGGGGTGTCAAACTCAAGGCCCCGGGGGTCAGATCCACCATGGAAACAGAGAAGGATCAGCCCACAGTGCCTCTGCCAGCAAAAACGGAGCTTGGGAGAGCCTCATGCATGCTCTGTTTTTGCTGGCAGAGGGTTGCAGGAGGCCGTCACAGCTGAAAAAGGAGCTCATTTTCGCTGGCAGAAAGTGCTGGGGCCACCACAGGTGCCCCCGACATGAGGGACATCAAATTGGCCACGCCCACCCTGGCCACAACCTCTCCGGCTCCCCGAGGTCAAACACAACCCTGTTGCAGCCCGCAATGAAATCGAGTTTGACACCCCTGTTATAGAGTTTAGAACCCTGACTACCAAGCAATTTTGTGTCAAGAGAAACAGAGTTTTAAAAGAAGAAACTCTTTTAAACTCCCAAACGTCTAGAAACTTTCAAAGAGATTTAGTAGCACTAGACAGAAAGGATAATCAGGAGGAAAAGGAGGAGGAAGAGGAGAAGGAGAAGAAGAAGGAGAAGAAGGAGGAGGAGGGGGAGAAGAAGAGGAGGAGGAGGAGGAAGAAGAAAATGATGATCCCATACAAAAGAGGGGATGAGACAATAAGAGAACACAAGTCAACGGATCAAGAAAGCATTACGTACCTGAGAATAAATTGATCCACCGTGATATTGTTGGTAACTGTCACGGAAGCGGTTACAACTTCTCCCTGTTTGACGGGCTTCAACGGCAGCTGGATGACTATGTTGCTGTCCAACCACAACTCAGTCAGCTGAGAACTCTCCGGTGCCTGGTGGAGACTGATCGACCCAACGCGTTGTAAGTGGGACATCCTTTCCCCTGCCCCTTCTTTTCCTGGACGGATTGCATTACCCTTCCGTAGGTCTTCAGTGCTACACTCCCCATTTTCACCTCCAGGGTGGATCGCGTAATAAAGCTCTACCGAGATCCCATCAGACCGATCAGCCATTTTCTTACGACCAGTGACAACTGTGGGTGGGTTAAACCAGGTTGGCTGAAGCTCTAGACTAGCCACGCATAATCCCAGGTCTCCTTTCAGTCTGCAGCTACCCCGGATTCCCAAAGTTTCCCAGAAGGCAAAAACGTGCATGCAAGGAAGCTGTTCAGACATACTGTAATCATCCCAATCTCTCCCCACAATGTAGAAAAGTATCTGGACTTTGGGCTTTGTCAAGTAGATTTTTTCACTCATGATGTAGGTTTTTAGCTTCCAGTTGAATGTAAACTTGTTGGTGGGCCCAAAAGTGCTGGACGTCCATAGCAAATCCTGAGGGACATCATGTTCCACCAAGAAGGGTCCATAGCTAACACTGACGATGGGCCTCTTCTTACTTTTGTACGTAAAGAAGGTTTCCACACGAGATTGCAAACTTGAGTTTTTCATGAATTCATGGTTGGCTTCTCTAAGGAAAAATGAGGACTCCGTGCCAGATATCTGATACTTTACAGGTAGATACGCTGATAAAGATGAAAATTTCTGGATATTGTCCAAGGCAACACGTCCCATGGCCACTATTATAGAAAAAAAGGGGAAAAAACAGAATTAAACATTTAGTTTGTTAGGAGCCAAATAGTAATAATTTAATCAGAGATACATATGGATGCAAAGCTGAGACCTATCACATTGTCTTTTCACCTCAGCAAGAGGAGCTGCTGTGAATTACAAATCAATGATGGCAACCTCTTAGAAAGAAAATGTATATAAAATGTTTTATAGATGGCATTTACCACCTGCTAGGCTAGCAAGTCCCTTGGACTCCAAGGCAATCCAACCTGTCAGTAAAGGAGACCAACCTTTATTGCTCTTTAGAAGGCCAGATCCTGAAGAGGAAACTCAAGTACTTTGGCCGTCTAATGAGAAGGAAGGACTCCCTGGAGAAGAGCCTCATGCTGGGAACGATGGAGGGAAAAAGAAGAAGGGGACAGCAGAGAACGAGGGGGCTGGATGGAGTCAGTGAAGCAGTCAGAGTGAGCTTCAATGGACTCCAGAGGATGGTAGAGGACAGGAAGGCCTGGAGGAGCATGGGGTCACAATGGGTCGGACACGACTTTGCAACTAACAACAACAAGGTTAGCTATAACGCCTAAAAATGTGTCTAGCAAATGTTGGAAATGTAACCAAAAAATGGGCACATTTCATCATATGTGGTGGACTTGTGTTAAATATATTTGCACAATATTGTGCAATATATTTGCACAATATTGGAAAAATGAAGAAACACTGTGAGATAAAGAGACAATTAAGCAGGTAACAGAGAGTGCAGAAATGGATAGATTTGAGGTGGGCTGCTGGGGGTTTGCAGGGGTTTGGGAGAACCTCTAGCTAAGATTTTGTGCAGTTTGGAGAACCACCAAATTCCACTTCTGGCTGGCCCTTCCTGCCCCTCTCTTCCCAAGAGTCTCCACATAGCCCATTTTGGATGCAGGTAAGTTCAGGGCACACATGGAGGCTTGATGAGGGTGAAAAATGGGTCTATCGGAAGTTTGGGAAGGCGTCCAGAGCCTGGGGAGGCCATTTTCACTCTGCCGGAGGCTCAAGTAAAGCCTCTGGAGCCCGGGGAGGGCAAAATTGCCCTCCATGGTGCAGGAGGCTGACTAGGCCATGCCCACCATGGCCACACCCACCCATCAATTGAATTGAATTGAATTGAATTGAATTGAATTGAATTGAATTGAACTGGGCATCAACTGGGCAGAATCCCTTGCTAAAATTTTTGAAGCCCACCCCTGGATAGATTGACATTGAAAATGAAACATAAAGAAAATACAGAATACTAGCAAACATGGACATTATTTTATCCCTGGTTGGAAAAAAGAGGTGGAGATTAAGAATGTACCGTATTTCTCAGAGTATAAGATGCACCAAGATTTCAAAGAGGTAATTTTTTTTTAAGGTTTTGCATTCTGAAGGCCTACCAAACCCTCTGCACGGCTCATTTTTTTGTGAAAAGAGGGGCATGCAAAGAATTTGAGAGGCCTGCATAGTACTCCTGGGGGCTGCAGGGGGCAAAAACAAGCAAAAAATGACCCATTTTTCACTTTTTTTGCCCTCCCCAGCCCCCAGGAGCACTTTGCAGGCCTCCCAAACCCTCTGCACATAAATTTTTGTGAATGGGCGGCATTTCGGGAGGACAAAAATGCCGTACTCAGTGCATAAGACGCACACAGATTTTTACCCTCTTTTTTGGGGGAGAAAGGTGTGTCTTATGCTCCCCAAAATATGGTAATCAGAATTGTTAAACAAATTAAACACCCAGACCACACAATGTTTATTAAACATTAAGAAATGTAATTAATTTTTAAAAAATCAATAACATTTAATTAAAAAAAACAAAACAAGAAATGCTGCTGTGAAGCACTTCATGGACATCAGAGCTACTTTCCCCAAGCATTTTCAAACTTCTAGGAGAGATTTATCCTGCTGTTTGAAGTGGTCGAAACGATTATAACTTCTTCTTTTGAGAACGTTCCAAAGAGCAGAGCTGAATAAAAGGAACCAAAACAGATAATCCGTCACACCTTCAACCCAGGGGTGGGTTCCTGCCAGTTCTAACCTCTTCTATAGAAAAGGTTCCACAAATCTACAGTGCCATTTAGAACCAGTTCCAGCTCCCTCCCCCTGCCCATCCGCATATCATCAAGATGAAGAGCGAAAGGAGGAATTCTGGGAGTTGAAGTCCACAAGTCTTAAAGCTGTCAAGTTTGAACACCCCTGGGGTTTTTTCTTAAAGGGTTAGGGGTGCAAGAGTCTTGTAACTTGACAGCTTTAAGACTTGCACATTTCAATGCCAGAGTTTCTGAGCCAACATTTTGGTTGCTAAGCAAGAGCATTGTTAAGTGAGTTTCCCCATATTTTACAAGTTGGTCACGACCACCCAGTCACATGGCTGGCAAGCCACTCCCACTCAGTCACATGGCCAGCAAGCCACTCCCACAAAGCAGGCCACACCTACAGAAGAGGTTCTAAAAAAATTTGAAACCCACCACTGCTTCAACCAAACAATGACTCCTAAGATGATGCTGGGGGAAGCCTTAACAACTAATTTAATACTTAGTAAGATCACACCTAGAGTACTGCATTCAGTTTTGGTCACCACAATATAAAAAAAGACGTTAATATGCTAGAAAGAGTGCAGAGAAGAGCAACCAGGATGAGGATGATAGCAATAGCAATAGCAGTTAGACTTATATACCGCTTCATAGGGCTTTCAGCCCTCTCTAAGCGGTTTACAGAGTCAGCATATTGCCCCCAACAACAATCCGGGTCCTCATTTTACCCACCTCAGAAGGATGGAAGGCTGAATCAATCCTGAGCCGGTGAGATTTGAACAGCCAAACTGCAGAACTGCAGTCAGCTGAAGTAGCCTGCAGTGCTGCATTTAACCACTGCACCACCTCGGCTCTCTTAGGGGACTGGAGACTAAAACCTATGATGAATGGTTGCAGGAACTGGGCATGGATAGTCTAGTGAAGAGAAGGACCAGGGGAGACAGGAAAGCATCTTCCAATATTTGAGGGGCTGCCACAGAGAGGAGGGGGTCAAGCTATTTTCCAAAGCCCCTGAAGGCCAAACAAGGAATAATAATGGATGGAAACTGATCAAGGAGATTCAACCTAGAAATAAAGAGGAACAATCAATCAATGGAACTAAAGTTGCCTTCGGAAGTTGTGGGAGCTTCCTCACTGGAAGCTTTCAAAAAGAGACTGGACTGCCATCTGTCCAAAATGGTGTAGGGTCTCCTGCTTGGGTGGCAGGTTGGATTAGATGACCTATGCGGTCCCTTCCATCTCTGTTAATCTGTAGTCGGTAATGTATACATATGTACCTGCAATCTACTTTTTAATCACTTGGGGTTCAGTTGGGTTTATTTATTTATTAAATTGATTTGCCACCCATCTCACCACAAGGAGCTTGGCCCAACTTAGCTGTGGATATCTATTTTAGCCCTGGGATTTTACCATGTGAAATGAGCCGTGGTGGCGCAGTGGTTAGAGTGCAGTACTGCAGGCATCTGCTGCCTGCCGGCTGCCTGCAATTTGGCAGTTCAAAATCCAATCACGCTCAAGGTTGAGTCCGCCTTCCATCCTTCCGAGGTGGAACCCAGCCTATGGGAAACCATAGCCGGTCACAAGCCCGGATAAATGGGGAGTGTTGGTTCCCGTGGCGACGGAACCGTGAAACAAGCTGAGAATCCAATGGCAGGACAATACACAGATAAACAATTCTGTAATGCCTTGTGGACGTTGACATTTACGAAGATTAAGTCCAAGTCCAAGTCCTTCTGAGGTGGGTAAAATGAGGACCCAGATTATTGGGGGCAAGAGTCTGACTCTATAAACCGTTTAGAGGGGGCTGTAAAGCCACTATGAAGTGGTAGATAAGTCTAAGTGCTTTGTAAAGTCCCAAACACAAGTGAGATGTAGAGTCTAGTCTAGATTGGCATTTCATGGCTATCTGGGGAATTCTGGGAGTGGAAGTCCACCTATCTTCAAGCAGCCAAGGTTGAGAAACCACGGTGTTGGTTGCAAATGCTAAGTTTCTTACACCGACCCTCCAACAAGATGGCAACTTCATTAAAATTCTACCTAGGCCATGCTTTACAAGCATGTCCATGCCATCTGCCTTCCTGCGAGAATGAGACTTAGTGGGATGCTATGAGGTGGAAAAACAATAAAAAGTCATCCTTCTTTTTCTTTCTCTCCCACCCACCCCCACTCCCAATGAGGCACGGAGGAGAAGACGGCAAGGAGAAGCCGTAATTTCCAAATGGTTATTTAAGGTGATGCATCTTCATATATAATTCATACCGAGGAACGGGAGGGTAGAATTCATTTCCTTCCAAATGAGCAAAGTGCTATTAAAATCCTGAAAAAATGCAATTTATAGAAAACAAAACATAATAACTGCACGAGACAAGAAAACATGGAGCAGGGTAAGAGCCTGCCAATGAAAAGAAAATCTAATTGACATGTAAATTATTGTCTCCCCCCATCTCTGTCCATCTTTGTTCCATCTCCATTTCCATCTCAGTCACATCATAGTAAAAAAAAAGGCAGACATGTTTCGGTAGAGAAATAGAGCTGTGGGGCATCATGCAATGACACAACACATGTGTTGAAGCCCAGCAGTCTCACAATCTCTTGAATAATAGCAATAACCCTTAGACTTATATACCGCTTCACAGTGCTTTGCAGCCCTCTCTAAGCGGTTTACAGAGTCAGCCTATTGCCTCCAACAATGTGGGTCCCCATTTTAACCACCTCGGAAGGATGGGAAGGCTGAGTCCACCTTGAGCTGTTCAGGATCGAACTGCTGGCAGTGGGCAGAGTCAGCCTGCAATCCTGCATTCTAATCATTGTGCACCAATGGATGGAAGGGAGGAAGAAAGGGAGGGAGGGAGGAAGGAAGGAAGGGCAAAAGTAATAGCAGTAACACTTACTTGTATACCCCTTTACAGTACTTTACAGCCCTCTCTAAGCAGTCAGGATCAAACTCGCAGCAGCGGGCAGAGTTTGCCTGCAATACTGCATTCTAACCACTGTGCACCATGGATGGATGGGTGGGTGGGTGGGTGGGTGGGTGGGTGGGTGGAAGGAAGGAAGGAAGGAAGGAAGGAAGGACAATAGTAATAGCAATAATACTTACTTATATACCGCTTTACAGTGCTTTACAGCCCTCTCTAAGTAGCCAGGATCAAACTCCTAGCAGTGGGCAGAGTTTGCCTGCAATACTGCATTCTAACCCCTGCGCCACCACAGGTACTAACCGGGTAGGGAAAATCCTTGTCTCCTCTCAAATCATTCCTCCTAAAGATTCTCCTGGAGATTCTCAATCATCCAGGTCGTGGTTGTTCCAAAGATGCTTTTTCAAAAGGCAACTGGGTTTCCTCCCAGTTTCCATCATAAATAGCTGAGGTGGCAACTGGTTAGAGTGCAGTACTGCAAGCTACTTCAGCTGGCTGCTAGCTGCAGTTCGGCAGTTCAGATCTCACCAGGCTCAAGGTTGACTCAGCCTTCTGTCCTTCTGAAGTGGGTAAAATGAAGACCCAGATTATTGGGGGCAAGAGGCTGACTCTGTAAACCATTTAGAGAGGGCTGTAAAAGCACAGAGAAGCGGTATATAAGTCTAAGTGCTATTGCTAGTTTGGAAAAGCACTTTTGGGACATCTCAAGAGCTTTTGGACCACAAAATCAAGAGTCTTTGGAATATAAATTAATTCTTCCACCACATTCTCAGCCAACATTATCATTTTTTCCCCTTCTTTGAGGCAATGAGGTCTAGCAGGAACAACCATCTCAAAGGAATGTCCACAAATTTGGACATTTTATCCTCAAAATTCCCCTCTTTGAAAGAGTCATCAGACTGGAGCTACAGAACTATGGGAGGAGGAGTTCCTGATCAATCCAATCCTGTTTTGCATCGTGTCAGGTCCTGTCTAGCCTGGGATAAAATCCGAAACAGATGCACCAGGGGAGAATTCAAATCAGATGTTGAAAAACGCTCTACCCTTTTGAGGTTGTCATGGTTCTTTCCAAAACATCTGTTACTTCCACCAAGATCAGTCAACCCATCAAAGTGGCCTCCAAAGATAAAAGATCATTATTATATTTTAAAGATCATCTTCACTTTCTGGCATGGCCAGCCTCCACTGAGACACAGTTTCTGTAAGGTCACCGACAGACATACCCTGATTTTTTTTTTATCACAAGCATCCCTCCAGCTCGTCTCATGTTCTTTCTAAGAATTAGCTGGGGGGCAGAGAAACAGAGAGGACTGCAAGATCAAAGGGCATGTCAAGTATTTGGAGTATGAAGAAGAGGGTATAAAAAAGGACCAGAAACTCCATGGAACAGATAAATCAAGGCAACTGTTTGTCACAGGCAGACATTAAATCAATTTGCACCATTCACTCTTTGAAGAATCTATTTTGCTATCTGTCCAGAGCATTTCCCTTGCTGGAGAATGTCCAGGCATAGCCACTCTGTTCTTGGATCTTTATTTTTATCCCATTTACTTGATTTCCACCTCATCCTTTCTAGTAAATCATGGAGGAGGAGGAATAGGAGGAGGAGGGGGAGGAGGAGGAGGGGGGGAGGAAACAGATGAGCAGGAGGAGGAGAAGAAGGGGGAGGAGGACATTAAACAACAATGACCTGTCTGCTATAATTAAAATCCTATATCTTATGGAAATCAACCAGCAGCAAGGTGCCAACTGTGCATTAAAGACTTCAAAAGTCCTACTTCCTTGCACATGAACTGATCCATACTCTACACAACAAATCTACATGACAAATCAATCAGCAGAGTTGACCACCGGAAGGCAATGGATGCACTTCTGAAGGAAATACCATAAACTAATTGATATTCCTTGGACATTGTCCATAGCTGCATGTTCTTGGGAAACTCCCAACTGGGCAAGGAGAAGGGATCAAGCAGGCTATGAGCCTTGAGTCTTTGTGCAGTCCCAAGTGGCCTAAGACTGAACCCTACCCAGGTTTCATGGAACTTTCTCTGTTTATTCCCAAGGGGAGCAGCCTGAAGGAGATTCTTGTACTATAGGCAATCTTCTATCATCTTCTTCTTCTTCTTCTTCTTCTTCTTCTTCTTCTTCTTCTTCTTCTTCTTCTTCTTCTTCTTCTTCTTCTTCTTCTTCTTCTTCTTCTTCTTCTTCTTCTTCTTCTTCTTCTTCTAAATTACGTTGGGTCCAGACATTTCCCCCCTATAAATAAATACCTGGGCAACACCAGATTATCAGCTAGTATAGAATAAAGTAGTCAACCCAAACCTTTTACACGTGGAACTGGTTGCTTGCACTTGTCATTTCTGCCTCCAAGCACCTCTGTTACGTCCTTGAGATCAGGAACAATACTATGCCACCCTACAATTAAGGATATCCAATTGCAGCTCCATAACTGTTTCCCTCTGAAGTATTTTTTTTAATATTGTTCCAAGCTTATGCAAATGAATTGGATTGTGCCATTCCACCAGTGATGGAGGGATTGAAAAACAAGGCAGATGTTCTCTTAATTAGGGCCACCTCCTTCCACTCTTTGTGCTGTCAGGCTGTTCTTTTTTCAGGCATTGTTTCCTTGTGTTCGGCCAGCTAATTAAAGAAGGGACATCAAGGAGAAGCAAGGAAATGATAGATCTGATACTGTTACTCCTTCCTTCCTTCCTTCCTTCCTTCCTTCCTTCCTTCCTTTCTTCTTTTTATTCTCTTTCCTTAATGACAACACATTTTTCCCTCTCCTTTCAATTAGGGCCATAGCCATTAATGGATTACTCCGCAGAATTAATAGCTCCAATGCAGCTTGAAAGGAGAGAGAAGGAGGGGGGAAGAGAGTACTCATTTTAATTAGAAACAGAGACTGTGACCCCAAGTTGCCATCATGGAATTGCTATTGGCTATCCAGGAAAGTTCCTCCAGAGAAAATGAGTCCTCCGTCATCAGCCGTTCCTTGCTTATTTTCTGGGCAACAAGAGGAGACACTCAAAGCTTTCAAACCAATTGACTCGGGCACCCCAGCAGAACCTAAGCATTAATTGGAAGCAAGTGCATTATTATTGGACTCAGCTTCCTAGGGAATACAAAAGGCACGATGGTCTCCAGATATGACTTGTGACTTGAGAAGAAGAACATCTTTGAGAAGCCAAGAAGAAGCGTGATGGATCCAGAACTCCTGTTTGGGCAACCTTTTCAAGAATGAGTCTTCTAAAGGGGATGGTGTCAGGGTTCCAAATAGCACCCAAAAGTAAATCAGAGTCCAAGGCAAAGTATTGCTCAAAGTTCCAATTTATTAAGAGAGCCATGTTGGCACATCTGGGAAAACCCGAATCTGAAAGCTTCCCGGTTTTCCCCACCCAGTTGAAAGTTCGAGATCTTGCCCCCACACCCCCAAGTCTATCACATGGTCCAAACTCCCACTGCCACACTGGCAGCTTCCACCCATCCAGTTCTGGTCAGGTGCAGAGGTGCGAAGACAAAGGATTACCTTGGCTTTCTAGAAAGAATTTTGTTATGGCTACATAACATCTCACTCCTTACAATCCCCCCTCCCATTTTCCCTATGCATAGAAAATGCATAGTAGAATAATAGAAAGTATGGCAGGCCCAAAGACTCAAAAGAAAAGATGGCTGCAGGCCTGACAGATGGAAAATGACGACTTCTTCTCCCATCCCACGCCCCAATCAAAATTTGTTTAATACAGAAGATGCTGGTGGCCTGTCTGACCTGCCCCAGTCAGCTACTCCAGGAAAGCAAGACTCTTGAATCCATGTGGGTGAATCAAAAGAACTTTTACGGAGAGAGACTGAGAGAAAGTCAGGTGGAATCTGAGGTCCCCACACAAAGCGTAAAGCAATTCTTTCAGTTCCCAATGTTAACCCCTCTGACCAGGTCCACCAGCAGCCAATGCTCATCGTGAGAAGATGTTTTGAGAACGCTGAGGTGCCAGGCAGATAAAAGTTCATGCTTAGGGAGCAGCGGCCTTGGAACCTGGCAAAAACCGGCTGGGAAGGGGTCCATCCCATCTTTGAAGACAGTCCTCCTCACTAATTCCCAAGCGAACCGCATAAGTGGAAAAATCCCATGCACGCCAACCCCTCCCTCCTCAGCACGATGGCAGGATACCAGAGTACAATGGTGGACCTGACATGACCATTGTACAGCCGTGGTCATTGGCTACTGGTAGACCTGCTCTCTGTAAATCCAGCTTGGATGACACTTGGGTTGGTTTGTCCTAACATTCGGCATTGCTAGGTTGGAAAAAAAATAATAGAGGGATGGATGCTAATTTGGAGTTCTGCCTCTTCCCCCTGCCCCCCCCCCAATTAGATTATCCTCTTTCCTGGAATTTCTCTGATTTTAAAAAAATGTGGGATTCTTTTGGTGTTGAGGCCTGTCGGTTGCCAGTCCCTCCAGCAGCAAATCAGAGGAGGAAGGAGGAGGCGTGGGAGTCATGGACACATCAAGGCAACCTGGGAGCTCTGATGGGGAAGCGGGAATGGAGCTGTCAGAGAGAGAGAGACAGAGGCGGAACCTAGGCTGTTCATCAGCCCTCAGATGGAGAGTCAACAGCCCCCAGGTCTGGAGGGGGCTGATGAGGAAGAGGAGGAACAGCTGGGTTCAGAGGACAGGCAGAGGAGAGGAGAGCCGTGGAAATCTATGGGCCGGTCCTTGGGATAGAAGAACCACTGCTGCTAGTGAAATCCCACCCTAGCTCTGGGGTTAAAACGCAGGGGGCAGAGATGAATAAATGTGGCAGACAACTATTCATCTCCCTGCCGGAAAGACTTGTTAGCCTGCAATGAGAGAGAAACTTTTTGCCAGGGCTGCCGGCATTCATAATCAAGGAATCTTTTGAGTTCACATGAGAGGGTTTGTCGTGTTTGGGAAGCTGGGTCAGAACCGTTGGGCTCTTAAAACCAACACTGTAACATTTCGATGGATAACAGAGCAACCCTTAATGAGAAACTATGAACAGACATCTGTGCATGCCCACACACAGGGACACCCGTGCCTCAGTTTTTCTCCGAGAGCAAACTTTGGCAACATAAGCTATGACTGAACTTTCCCCTCGCTCTTGGCAGGGACCCAGATGACATCAAGCGCAAGATTCATCAGCTGCTTCCCATTATCCACTCCATATAAACTTGCAGAAGACACAAACGCTTCTCCTTCTCCCCCTCCTGCCCCAAACTTCGGAAAAGTGGGACCTTCTCAACGCATGACAATCGCTGAAGTTTGGCTCGTATAAAGTTGGGAACTAATTAAAACCAGCAGCTGGCCTAAGTGGACAGATTCTTTCCTCCATCCCATCTGGGGTTAACATCACATTCTCTTCCATCTTTACGAATGCAAAACAGGCGACTGGATTTCGGATGCACATTTGTTTTTCGGGTCTCCGAGATGTGGAGATTATGAGAAGTCAGAAGCAGCGCTTTGCTTCTTCGCTTGGGCTTAGATTTTTAGTATTTTGATAAGATAAGAAGCTGATTGTCAACTCTGCTGGTGGGAGATGCAGGCGCCAGTTCTCCTAATTCTTCTTTTTAACCAGTGCCACCAAGTCCTTTGTCTGAAGTCAAGGAAAAGTTGCAGTCAGCCTTGGTGGACCTATAACTTTTCCCCCAGATTAACAGAGTTGGAAGGGATCTTGTGGGTCATCTAGTCCAACCCTCTGCCCAAGCAGGAGACCCTACACCATTTGTGACAGATGGCAGTCCAATCTCATCTTAAAAATCTCAAGTGATGAAGCTCTCACAACTTCCAAGGGCAACTTCTGTTCCATTGGTTGATCGTTCTCATTGTCAGAAAATTTATCCTTATTTCTAGGTTGAATCTCTCCTTGATCAGTTTCCATCCATTATTCGTTGTCTGGTCATTGGGTGCTTTGGAAAATAGCTTGGCCCTCTCCTTTCTGTGGCAGCCCCTCAAATATTGGAAGACTGCTATCCTGTCTCCCCTGGTCCTTCTCTTCCCTAGACCAGCCACGCCCAGTTCCTGCAACCATTCATCATAGGTTTTAGTCTCCGGGTCTTTGATCATCTTAGGTAGATTCAGATTAACAGAGTTGGAAGGGACCTTGTAATTAATTAGTCCAACCACCCTCACCCAAGCAGGAGACTCTACTCCATTTCTGACAGATGGCATTCCAGTCTGTTCTTGAAAGCCTCCAGTGTTGAAGCTCCCGCAACTTCTGAAGGTAATTTCTGTTCCTACTGGTTGATTGTTCTCACTGCCAGAAAACATCTCCTTATTTCCTGGTTGAATCTCTCCTTGATCAGTTTCCATTCATTATTCCATAGAATAGAATGGAATGGAATGGAATGGAATAGAATAGAATAGAATAACAGAGTTGGAAGGGACCTTGGAGGTCTTCTAGTCCAACACCCTGCTTAGGCAGTGAACCCTACACCACTCCAAATGAATGGCTTGTCTGGCCTTTAGCTGCTTTGGAAATCACATTGTGCATTCCCAGCTCAAACTGGACTTCAGAATAGCAGCTATCTATCTCTTTTGAATGTGGTGCCAGCACCATTCTGGAATGTTCATAGCAATGAATTCTTTGAGAATTTCCAGTTCTCATCATATTGAATTGTCTAATGCACACAACACATTTAGCCAGGTCAGGGAAAGACTTAGAGGCAGATTGCGTTAAGCTTGGTTAGGTTCCTATTGGTTTTGTGGCTTAGTGTGGTTATGAATCCATCCACAGGGAGAAAGATCCATCAATGGATTAATTCAGAAACCACATTAAACACAGAGCAGCCAGCCAGCCACTTCCCTACAAAGTAAAAGATTTTAAATCCAGAGGACTCTTATTTGTGGTTTAAGGCAACAGGGAGATCTGAAGTCAATTTCCCCTCCTCCAGTTGGAAATAATGTAAAGCAAACCAGACTAAATAGGAGCAAGAATTTGGGGGCAGGTTGGGGGGGAAGAAGGAGGAGGAAAGGGTCTGATTCTCTTCTTATAGTCAATGAACAGAAGGTAGTCATTTATTTTGTAGTTTCAAAGTTGTGCTTTCTGGAATTTTTCTTTCCACGCTCGCCAACAGTGAGTTCATTTCATAGCTTGCTGGTTCAAACTGAATCAAAAGCAGACTTGCTTAGGGCCAAAGTGTCTGTTACTATTTATTGCAGCGGCAGCTACGTAGGTAGAAGGTAGGCAGCCAGGGAAGGGCTTTGTTATTAGGTTGCAGCCATATGATCCTTATGACAAGACCTTCCTGGGTGCCGGAGTTGCCAAAGAATTCCTCTGATGTCTCCAGTATGGCAAATTCACCATCTTTCCATAGATAAGATAAGATAAGATAAGAGAAGAGAAGAGAAGAGAAGAGAAGAGAAGAGAAGAGAAGAGGAGAAGAGAGAAGAGAGGATAGGATAGGATAGGATAGGATAGAAATAAAAATAGACTAGAGATTAGATTAGAATAAAATACAATACAATTGTTAAGGATATGTATATGTACTGTCTTAACAAAAGGAAATTGGATACAAATTGTAAACAGTGACTTGGACAAAATGGCTTAGAAATTTTGCTAATTAATTCTTATTTAGAATATGTTATGAAGGATGATTTTTGTAATAATTAATGAAATGTCATTATGTGGTTGTGTTTTTAACTACGGACTATTTTAGGCAAAAGGACATTAAAACAATTTTAGTGAAATGAGAGTTGTGGTATGCTGAAAGTAAGATTCTTATTTTTTTTTTACTTAAAACACATAACTGATATGAATTATAAGTAATGACTGTGGAAGAGATGCACGAAAGTTATTTGTAATCAATTGACACACTTTCTACAAGATATAATGTAAGATGATTTTTTTTGTGTTGTTTGTTTAAATAAAATAAAAAACTTTAAAAAATAAAAATAAAATACAATAGAATAGAGATAAGAATAGAATAGAGAATAGAATAGAATAGAATAGAATTCTTTATTGGCCAAGTGTGATTGGACACACAAGGAATTTGTCTTTGGTGCAGATGCTTTTAGTGTATATAAAAAGACAAGATACATTCTCAAGAATCATAAGGTACAACACTTAGTGATAGTCATAAGGTACAAATAAGCAATCAGGAAACAATCAATATCAATATAAATCATAAGGATG
Source organism: Thamnophis sirtalis (assembly GCF_051295495.1). NCBI lineage: Eukaryota > Metazoa > Chordata > Lepidosauria > Squamata > Natricidae > Thamnophis > Thamnophis sirtalis. The sequence goes on from NW_028261382.1 coordinate 64,605,233, forward strand.
CAAGCAACAAACTTACAGTCCTGCAGTCAGAAGTGATAGTAGATAGGAACGATAAGAAGACTAATAGTAATAGTAATGCAGCCTTAGTGAATAGTTTGACAGCGTTGAGGCAATTATTTGTTTAGCAGAGTGATGGCATTCGGGAAAATACTGTCCTTGTGTCTAGTTGTTCTGATGTGCAGTGCTCTATAGTGTCATTTTGAGGGTAGGAGTTGAAACTATTTATGTCCAGGATGTGAGAGGTCTGTAGATATTTTCACGACCCTCTTTTTGACTTGTGCAGTGTGCAGGTCCTAAATGGAAGGTAGGTTGGTAGCCATTGTTTTTTCTGCAAATAGCAATAGCGCTTAGACTTTTATACTGCTTCACAGTGCTTTACAGTCCTCTGTAAGCAGTTTACAGAGTCAGTATATTGATCCCAATAATTTGGTCTTCATTTTACTGACCTTGGAAGGATGGAAAGCTGAGCCAACCTTGAGCCAGTCAGGATCAAACAGGAAGGGAGGGAGGGAGGGAGGAATGAAGGAAGGAAGGAAGGACAATAGCAATACCACTTAGACTTATATACAGCTTTACAGACCTCTCTAAGCAGTTTACAGAGTCAGCCTCTTACCCTCAACAATCTGGGTCCTCATTTTACCCACTTTGGAAGGAGGGAAGGCTGAGTCAACCTTGAGCTGGTAAGGATCAAACAGAAAGGAAGGAAGGAAGGAAGAACAATAGCAATAGCCCTTAAACTTATATACCACTTCACTTGGCTTTACAGCCCTTTCTAAGCAGTTTGCAGAGTCAGCCTATTGCCCCCAACAATCTGGGTCCTCATTTTGCTCACCTTGGAAGGATGGAAGGCTGAGTCAACTTTGAGCCTGGTGAGATTCAAATTGCCAAACTACAGGCAGCCAGCAGTCAGCAGAGGTAACCTACAGTACTTGCACTCTAACCACTATGCCAACATGGCTCAGTAAACCATGCAATCTCTGATACAGACCAGTAAATTATTCTCCTACGTGTCTTTTCTGATTTGGTCACCAAAACCCAGGTTAACAGAGAAAAATACATTCTTGGTGTTACAAGCATCTTTCCCTGTTACTCCTGCCTCCTTCTTCTCATCTTGACAATCAAGCCCGCCCTCATTTCTTATCTCCCCCTTCCCAAGTTCTCTCTGATCTGCTAAATAGCCAGCAGGAGGAGCCCGCTGAATATTAGACAAGCAGCAGTCCCCCATCCCCCCCCCATGCAGCCCATTCATCTCTTCTATTGCTGGGTCAAAATCCAACCTAGGCAAGCCTGAAAAATTGCAAGCAGGAACATCAGAACCTGAGAAACTGAAGCAAAGAGATGGTTGCAATACATTTGGCTTTCTTACTAGAGAATCATAGAATCTTCGGGCTGTGGAAGGGACTGTGGAGGTCCTCCAGTCTGATCTCCCTGCCGAAGGCAGGAGGACCCTCTACCATTCCAGGCAAATAGTTATCTAACCTTTTCTTGAAAAAACCTCCCATGATGGAGCACCCACAATTCCAGGAGGCAAGCTGTTCCCTTGATGAATTGTTCTTACAATCAAGAAATGTCTCCTTAGTTCTAAGTTGGTTCTCTCTTTAATGACCTTCCTCCCATTGCTTCTCGGCCGGTCCTTTGGGGGCTTTGGAGAATAAATTGACCCCCTCTTCACAGTGAAACCTTTTCAAATATTGGAAGACTGCAATTATGTCTCCCCTAAGTCTTCTCTTCATTAGGCTACATGTACCTAGTTCCCTTAGAGCAGTGATGGCTAACCTTTTTTTCATTGCATGCCAAAAGCATGCACATCTGCACGCCCTCACCCCCCCCATGCCACGTTTTGGGTGTGGAAGGCCTCCTGCACCAACCTGGAAGCCAAAACGGGGCACGGGAGTGCTGCCAAGTCCTCAAAATGCAATGCCAGAAAATTGTCAGAAAATTTCTCCTTATTTCCAGGTTGAATCTCTCCTTGTTCAGTTTCCATCCATTCTTCCCTGTCTGGCCTTTGGGTGCTTTGGAGAATAGTTTGCCCCCCCTCCTCTCTGTGGCAGCCCCTCAAATATTGGAACGCTGCTCTCCTGTCTCCCCTGGTCCTTCTCTTCCCTAGACTATCCATGCACAGTTCCTGCAACCGTTCATCGTAGGTTTTAGCCTCCAGTCCCCTCATCTTCCTGGTTGCTCTTCTCTGCACTCTTTCTAGAGTCTCAACATGTTCACTGCTATTTGCACTCTTTTTAGGGCAGTGAATCATTCGTGGACATTGCCAGAACACAATGGTGTCCCACTTTCCCGTCTACTGATTGAGCCTGTTCCAAATCATATCATTTGAAGCAGGCATGCAGGCAGGTGCCTCTGTTGGAAGGCATTTTTCATCTCTGTTACTTGGCGCCTGTTGTACCAAACTGCTCTGTTTGTTATAGAGCAGTCAGCAAAAGCAATCCTCCTTTTATGGATTTAGCTAGTTGTTCAAAGTGCTTTTGGCTCCGATTGTTCGGAAAAGGCAAACAAATAACAGTGATTCAGATGGTGGCAATCACTACCATAGTTCTACAAAAAGGAAAAAAGAAAAGAAAATGAAAAAGAGATGAGAAGAAAGCAGCAAAGCCAGGAATTAATTCTGAAAGTTGAACACCTTCTTGTTTATCCCATGAGGTGCTGTTCAACTTTCAGAATTAATTCCTAGGATTAATTCCTGAGACGCTGTAAAAAGGAGAGCAGAGAAGAGCAACCAGGATGATGACGGGACTGGAAGCTAAAACATACGATGAACAGTTGCAGGAACTGAGCACGGCTAGTCTAGCGAAGAGAAGGAACAGGGGAGACAGGATAGCAGCCCTTCCAGTGTTTGAGGGGCTGCCAGAGAGAGGCACATGGACACCCCCCCCCCGATGCTGCAACCATCATAAGTACGTGCCAGTTGCCGAGCATCTTTTAAATTTGGTCACATGAAACACAGGGACCCTGCAACGGTCGCAAAACAAGTTATAAGCCACTTTTTCCAGTTTCGTCGTAACTTCAAATGGCGACTAATGGTATTAAGTATCTGTACAATTGTTGGTCTGGATAGGCTGAGAATTAAATTTGGGACTAACCCCACTCTATAAATCTCTAGTAAGACCACACCTAGAATCCTGCATCCAGTTTTGTTCACAACACGATAAAAAAGATGCTGCGACTCTAGAAAGAGTGCAGAGAAGAGCAACCAGGAGGATGAGGGGACTGGAGACTAAAACATGCGATGAACAGTTGCAGGAAGTGGGCATGGCTAGTCTAGTGAAGAGAAGGACCAGAGGAGACAGGATAGACAGGATATTTGAGGGGCTGCCACAGAGAGGAAGAGGTCAAGCTATTTTCCAAAGCAACTGAAGGCCAGACAAGGAATAATGAATAGAAACTGACCAAGGAGAGATTCAACCTGGAAATTTCTGATAGTGAGAACAATCAACCAATGGAACAGAAGTTGCTTTCGGAAGTTGTGGAGCTTCATCACTGGTGGCTTTCAAGAAGAGACTGCATTGCCACCTGTCAGAAATGGTGTAGGATCTTCTGCTTGGGTGTGGAGGTTGCACTAGATGACTTACAAGGTCCCTTCCAAGTCTGTTAATCTTCCATGTTTCCCTGATATAAGACCTGGTCTTATTTTCTTTTGACCCCCGAAAAAAAGGCTCGGGCACCAATCTGGAGCTCTGTTATTGGCTTTCTGGAAGACTCAGATGTCAAAATGGCATTCAGGGGCACCACAGGTCTCAACCTGTTTCTGAGCGGCAGAGGGCTTTCCAGAAGGCTCTGGTGATGGAATGGAGGCTGGGGCTGATGCATGTGAGTGGCGGCAAGCAGCCACAGAAGATGTGGGCTGCAGAAGAAGGAGAGGTAGGTGCTGGGGTGTGCAAGGCCTGAAAGGAGGCCAGCTCCACTCCCCTATCCCTTCCCTACCTTAATTTTTACCTGCTCCCACCTCCTGCACTCCACGGTGGGCGGGGTCTTAATGAGGGCTAATTCTTGGGGTAGGGCTTAATTTGAGCGCATGCATTCCTTAATTTGAGCGCATGCATTCCAAAACACGAGAGGGCTTCTTTTCGGGGTAGATCTTGTTTTAGGAGAAACACGGTAATATTTTTTTTAAAAAAGAGAGCTCTAGCTCATGAAAACCGATGCTGTTTAATAAAAAGGGCTAGCATGAACAGGTGCTGCCAGAAATAAACAGAGTGCTTCTTCTAAAATTTCTTAATCTCTGTGTTTCCAGAGCATCAAGCAATACCTACAGTGGCACTTCACTCCAGTAGATTTACTGCTTGGCTTGGACTGCATAATCATCTATCTGCTTTCCCTTCTTCTCTCTCTAATTTGGCATCCTTCCAGAGAGTTCCCATCATCCTCCAGGCCTCTGAAATCCTTTCTCTCGGAGGAGAGAGGAAGCAATATGTTACTCAACATCTGCTCAGACGTGTAGTTGGCTGACCTCAGCATCACCTGCTGCAGATGTTGCTCCATCCAAGCATGGAAGGGAAAGACCAGAAAATGAAGGACACGCTTTTTCTAAACCACCATGTAATTTGACACACGTTCGTGGAGTGGGATGTCTGCATGCCTATAAGCCAACATTTGCTTTTGTTGGGGTTTATTGAATAAGGCAGGTAGCATTGGGTTCAGGCACCCTGCTAAATGCCAAGCCTTGGTTTAAAGCCACATCATTGCATCATCAGTGTTAGAAGAGACTGGGGGTTTGTGGGGAGGAGGAGGAAGAGGAGGAGGAAGAGAACTATGGAGTCCTTGATGTTCTCTGAGCTTGCTTGTTTTTTTTACACAATGTTTCATAACCCAACTGGGTGGCCTCATTAGTGTGTGGGAGCGTCATCCCTGGAAGCTTTCAAGAAAAGACTGGACTGCCATCTGTCAGAAATGGTGTAGGATCTCCTGCTTGGGCGGGGAGTTGGACTAGATGACCTACAAGGTCCCTTCCAACTCTGTTATTCTATATTCAGTGGAATGAGTTGCGTTTGAAAGTTGTGGAAGCTTCATCACTGGAGGCTTTCAAGAAGAGAGTGGACTGCCATCTGTCAGAAATGGTGTAGGGTCTCCTGCTTGGGCATGGGGGTTGGACTAGATGACCTACAAGGTCCCTTCCAACTCTGTTATTCTATATTCAGTGGAATGAGTTGCCTTTGGAAGTTGTGGAAGCTTCATCACTGGAGGCTTTCAAGAAGAGACTGGACTGCCATCTGTCAGAAATGGTGTAGGGTCTCCTGCTTGGGCAGGGGGTTGGACTAGATGACCTACAAGGTCCCTTCCAACTCTGTTATTTCTCTATTCTGTTCACCATGGGACCACTCACCACAAGATAACTGGACTCCAGGCCCATTCCTCTCTTAATATTAATAGTAATCTTATTCATCTTATTAATATTAATAAAATCCCAACCATTTTAATAAAGATAAGAAAGGGAGGAAGAGGTACACGGTTGCCCTAATAATATTAAGAAAGAAAGAAAGGGGCTTAGAGCAGGGATCACCAACCCTTCCGACCTCAGGCACCACTAAATTCATAATTTTAAATCCCATGGACCACTAATATGAATTAGTGACGGGATGGGGTCCTTCAGGCTTGGCTGCCTGTTAGTGGAGAGAAATACCCGGGCTCAACCCTAGGTTTGCTGTCCATTGCAGCTAGGGATCTCAAATACAGCCAAGAATGAATGTTTAACCTGGGTGCTAGATCGTTTCCCCGCAAACTCTGTCTTTGAAGGAGTCCGGCTGAAGTTTCGTGCACCCCTCACTGAAGTGCCTGGGCTCCCAGGGAGGGAGGGAGGGAGGGAGGGAGGGAAGGGCTGGAAGTACTAAACAGGCAGCCAAGCTAAGTGCCTGAAGGACCCCATCCCATCAGCGAGCGGGAGTTATTGCTTTCAGGAGCCATATTTGGCCCAGGGGCCGTAGTTTGAGGACCCATGATTTAGTACAATATAAAGAAATGCAAAAATGGCAAGATTTTTCTGTGGACCACCAACATTTTCTCGCGGACCACCAGTGGTCCATGGACCACCGGTTGGTGACCGGTGCACAGTTATCTTGTGTTGAGTTGTCCTGCAGCAAATAGGCTGCATGAGTTGCCCCATTCCGAGTTTTGGAGCTATCCGGTCGCTAGCGAAAGGAATCAGACTCCATATGGAGGTGTAAGCTTCTCCTTTCGATTCATATCTTTATTTTTTCTTTTTCCTTCATCAACAGAGCTTTCCCTCTAATGTTTTCCTCCTTTACACGGAGGCTTGGAAAGGCCTTGCAACCCCCAGATGGATTTTCTCAGCAGACAAAGGATGCCAATGGGCTGGAGCTCAAAGCAACGTTAGGACAGTGGGTGGTGTTTCAAACGTCCCCGTTTGATCAGAAACAAAGACAGGCCTTCTCCTTTCAAAGCCCTGACAAGTGAGCAGATATAAATTCCAGCGTTTCCCAGGAGGAAGCTCTTTCTTACGGCATGGCAGGATCACAAAAGTTTCACACTGCCCCGTGTTTGAAGGAGGGGGAAAACACACACACACACAAAGCAAAGCAAAACAGAAAATTGACCTGTTTTAAAAAGGAGAAGGAGAGGAGAAAATCTGAAAGTGAAAAGTGAACTACAAATTCGTGAAATCTATCTATATATATAAAAGGCAAATACCACTCATTCATCACGAAATCTCCAGAACTGTAAAGCCTACAAACTTGACTTTTGACACATAATGTATGTTCCACTTGGCTTCTAGGTGCTTGCTAAAAAAGGATTTTTCGAAATGACCATCAGATCATTAGTATTTCTTATACAGTAATTAATACAGTCTAATGCTAAGGAGTTCTACTCCCCCTCCCCACCTGAAAAGAACTCTGTTCCAACTGCCAGTTGCCTTATATTAACATGCTCTGGCGCTAAGGATTTAGACATTCTACTCCCCCTCCCCACCTGAAAAAAACTCTGTTCCAACTGCCAGTTACCTCACATTCTGTTACCTCAGTTCAAACTGGCAGACGTTCCACTCCTTCACTCAGGAGCGGTCGAGGGCTCCTTACAGTACTAAATGTCAGTACCTCACCAAAATGTCTATGCCTTCCACCTATGGAACTCCTTCCAGACTCAAGGCGATGGGAGTGATATTCCCTTGCGTGTTTCAATCACCAATCACCAATTAGCCAACGGATTGAATTGGAGTGAACCGGATTTCTCCTGCATTGCCGGATCACACAGTTTTGTCGCGAAGCATGGGTAACCAGCTAGCAAATCATACATGAATGGCTGGCTGGTTTGCAGAGAACTTTTAAAATTAGTAAGAGAGAAGAATATTTGTAGCTCAGGTTAAACTGTGGGGTCCTTGGTGCTCTCTGAGTTTGATGGTTTTCTTGCAGACATTTTATGACCCAACTAGGCAACATGATCGGTGCTAGAAGGGAGTGGGGTTTGCTCTCTGTTTATATTCAAGTGGCCTGCCCTATATAATATCAGACCAACAATCAAGCAGTAAACAATACCACAATCAAGGAACTGTCAACTCAGACAAATAATCAAACAGGACACAACTGCACAATCAAGTAGCTACCAAGAAGAAAACACATCCACCAACATTGACAGACAAATCACTTGTATTTATACAGAAAGCAACTCTCCTTCCCTTCTAGCACTGATCATGTTACCTAGTTGGGTCATGAAACATCTGCGAGAAAATCACTAAGCTCACCAAGGACCCCACAGACCTCCTCCTCCTCCTCCTTTGCTCAAGAACCCATTCTCACCTTTCACTGATGGTATAACTGTTGGTGTCAAATAACATCCAAAATTAAATCAGAGTCCCAGGCAAAGTAGTGTTCAAAGTTCCAATTTATTAAGAGAGCCATGTTGGCACATCTGGGAAAACCCGAATATGAAAGCTTCCAGGTTTTCCTCACCCAGTTGAAAGTTCAAGATCTTACCCCCACACCCACAAGTCCATCCCATGGTCCAATCTCCCACTGCCATGCTGGCAGCTTCCACCCACCCAGTTCTGGTCAAGTGCAGGTGCAGAGACAAAGGATGACCTTGGCTTTCTAGAAAGGAATTTTGTTATGGCTACATATCATCTAACAATCCCTCCTCTCATTTTCCCACAATAGAAAATGAGTAGTAGAAGAATAGGAAGTGTGGCAGGCCTGAGTTCCAAAAGAAAAGATGGCTGCAGGCCTGAGAGTTGGGTCATGAAACTTTTGCAAGAAGATCACCAAGCTCACTAAGGTCCCCATAGTCCTCCTCCTCCTCCTCCTCCCCCTCCCCCTTCCTGCATTGATGATGTTCCATAGGTGGGTAATGAAACATCTGCAAAACAACAACAAACTCAGAGAGCACCAAGGACCTCCTAATCTCTTGGAAGTACATGCCAAGTTTTGGGACTCACTCAACCTGCTTGCATCAGGGCCTGAAACTGTCCCACATGGACGGTGGTAGAACTTTGGGAAGTGGTGTTCTGTGTTTGCAGAGGCTTATTGGAAAGAAGAGATTAAAGAATGCGGATGGAGAAGCTTTGCAAATCCATGCAGAGGGAGATGCTAAGAGGTCATCTGATACATCTTGAAAAGCAGGGAAGGAAAGGAAGGTCCAGGATTGCATTTTTGGCACATGGCAAAGATGCCTACTCCTGCGATGTACACAAGAACCACTTAAGAGATTCTCCCTCGGGGGAATCAATGTCCTCAAATCAAAGGTCAACAGAGGATACAATCACACAATGGAGCCTGTTGCCGATCTGGGCTTTCGACGATGAGCCTGAAGCTTTGCAGAAAGTGCAACCTCTCCAGAAAGGAAGCAACCAAAGGCATCGTGCGGAGTGTGGGAAGGAAGCGAGCACAATTTCTTAGATGGATGCTTCGTATTATTAAAGAGAAAAGCATGCCATCAAAGTCAGGAAATGGTACAGGGGGAGGGGGGCTGGCTGACTGACAAATAAAGAATTTACCAAGGTGGGTTTGATGCGTTTGGAATAAAAACTAAGCTTTATTTACTTATACAGAATGGCTTGGGTTAACCAAATTCCCTCGTTTGATCCCTGTAAGAGAGGAGAGGAGAGAAAGAGAGGAGAGAAGAGGAGAGAGAGAGAAGAGGAGAGGGAAAGGAGAGAAGAGAGAGGAGAAAAGAGGAGAGGATAGAGAGAAGAGAAGA